>NC_090932.1:857492079-857795109 GCF_040938575.1 Ambystoma mexicanum | reverse complement strand
TTCTAGGAATTGCTGGATTTGCGTGTGTACCACCTTGTCTAAAATTTTAAGAAAGAAGCTTTTTTTTTTAAGGCGTGGGCGAACCCACACTTCTTTAAGGCTGTCAGGAACTGAGTTGGTTTTGAAGGATGCATTGATGAATCTTTTTAGAAAGGCCCTCCCCCACCCACCCACCCCATGTCCCCATGGCCTCATCTAGCACAAATCACACTGCTTGTAATGTCATTTCCCTGCAGCGGACGATGGACTAAGCAATACTGTTCCAAGGTGGGTCGATTGGATGCACAACTGACGTTCTTATTGCGGTCATGGGTCCGGTGAATGACGAGAGAAAAAGAGGTTTAGCTGATGCACTGCGTTAGCCCTGAGGTTCACAGAGAAGAACATTTATGAACAATGGTTATTTCACTCAACAAGACAAAGAAAGGGTGAACCATGGACAAGTTTGTAATGCACTTGAAGGAAAGGATAAAAGCATCAGGATATTATAGCTTCATCACTAGACTAAAGATTTAATTTCCATGTTATAGCTGGGTGTTGGTGATCACTGTTCTGCACAAAATGATTTCATAAGCCCAGGTCACTTGGTGGCATGATGGCACATATTGCAATGACAGCTGCCCTGCAACAGAAGAGTTTGGGCAGGTCTGCGCCTTTGAAAACCTCAGTGTGAACTAGTACATCTTCTAAAGGGACTAGCCATCCAAATAAGAATGTTTCAACATGAAAAATAAGATTTGCTTTTGGCTGTGGTTATATATATCCCCACAATGGGAAATGTCCAGCAGTAGGACAGAAGTGTAAAGCATGTGGAAACAAGAATTCTCATTTTCTGTCAGTCTACAGGGCTTCCATGTCCACACGATCCACCCCCACAAGGGCAACAGATCATACCACTAAACCACCAAGTAGAAAAACAGAACCTCACAAGGGCAACAGATCAAGGAGGCAGTGTGACGTGGTCCGTCACAAATGAACCTAGTCAGTGGTAGCAGCTTTGCATTTTTTGCAAATACGTCGCTTTTGAGAAGAAGCTCTTGTGTGGAGGGTAAATTAGCAAATCAATGGACATTATTGACACAGGTTTCTGTGTCAATGTAATGGGGTGGAGGAAGAGCGTTCTTTGGAAATCACCAGCCGATCCTAACTATCCCCAGCAAAGAAACATTTATGGCTCCGATAAGGCTCTTCACTGTGAATGACAAAATGAGGCCTTACTAAAATATAAAGATCATGAAAACTCTGTGGCACAGTATTACCTTTCAATGTACAAAAGGAAATCAAGTCAGAGATGTAATCTATTGAATCAAGACCAAGAAGCAGTGACACAATCTATTAAATGGGGACACCGATTTTCAAATTACACCCCACTAAATGATACTAGCAACTATAATGTCATCCAGAATTCATATTCATAACGTTTGTGACATCTATATCTTTACGGATAAAACCATCTAAGCTGCAAGGTTTCCTACAGTACTGACGTATTTGAAGTGACTATTCAAAAAAATATTATGCCACACATCAATTACAGTGAGGATATACTGGTATTGGGCAAAATATGCAGGATGCTCACAACCGCACACAGGGATGATTATGCATGGCTCTAGAAGAAATTCAAGTAACTAAATTCAAACCAGTAACCACACAAAAGTTATATATACACATATCCTCACATGGCTACATGCATCCAGGTCAAACAATCCCCCCAAAAAAAGAAAATGTGGCTGTAGCTTCTGCTCCAACACTTCTCACAATTACACTCATCCTTGTTCATGGCGATCTAATGTGCTAGATATATTCAGGAATTTAGCCAATAGCATTAGTGGATCATCAAATGTTGCATCCAGGGGCATGAGTTCATGTGCTCTCAAGAAGGCCAAAATGCTATTCAGGACATCAAGTTCCACATCAACAGAGCAGACTGCAGGCCACACTTCGCTGCAGATTTGTTCACAGAAAGAGTGTATGGAAGTCCAGCGGGTCGTATTTGGTGGCAAGTGTGAGCACAAGAGCACTGTCTCTTGTTCATTAGAAACCATAAAGCCCTCTTGATAATTAACTGGAATTGTGAGAAACCTGAGGGTATTGTGAGACAGGCATGGTTTCAAGAGAGACACATACTCAAAAGTAACAGTTTGAAAACCTTTATTATCAAACTTTGGGAGGTTGGTATAATGCCTACCTGGCACTAACTAAGAGGATTGTTCCCTCAACTGATGCTTTTAAAGGGCATCAATTTCTGTAAATCCAAAACCAAAGTTTGTCGGTCTCCAAACCTATGCTTGCCCTCACTCTTAAACCAAATGTGATAGGGGTCTTCTTAAAGGAAAAATGAGGATTGAAAAGAAAGTGTAAACCGCAGCTTGTTTCAGCTAGTCTTACCCATAGGTATAGTTCTGCAAATTCAAAGTAGTTTAACTCAACAGGGTTGCCCTTGGAATTTTCCACGTAGGGCTCTTGCAGCACGGCAATAGAGTTCACAATGTTCCTGGATCTTTTGGGGTTCCCTTCCCCAAGCTTTGATCCTTCCAGTTCCAAACAAAGACAGTTCCGTTAAAGCCTCTCGGGTTTCCCTTCCCCAAGTCCAAGCCTCTTTTCACAAAGTTGAACAATGTCGGCAGTGGGCCTCTTATGGTTCCCTTCCCCAAGCATAGGCCCCAGCTTTATGCAGATCAATAAACACATTTCTTCCTGTCAGGATGTACCTTTCACTGTACAGTTCTTACATGGGGGTAGTAACAAAGACTTTCGAGAATGCCAGGTTCTGCTCCTCCCAGGAACGACCCCTCTGACCTCTAACCCCTCTCCTTAGTCTCTGGCAGCTTTTCTTCTTTTGTGCCTCTTCCACTCTGTCCTTTTTCCTCTTTACGGTGCTTCCTGCACACCTTTCTATCGTGCACACTTGCACCTTCTTTCCACCTTTCCGTGTCTCTTGCACACTTCTCTTTGCTTTTCACTGTGCTCTCTTGCACCTTCATTTTCTCAGTTACGTGCCTCTTGTACACTCAGCATTTATTTTGGGTTGCTTGCACCCTCTTGGCTGTTTACACGCTGCCAGCGCACTAGCTCTGTCCATTTCTGCGCCTCTAGCACCCTTTACTCCACTTTGCTTTCTTCCCACTTTTCAGCTTTCGCTTGCTTTGCCTTTTTATTCATTCGCTTTGCTTCCCCCCCCACTATCGCTTTCCGGGCTGTTCACCTTTCACAACACTCCTGCTCCAGCCAACCGCACGCCACTGAGTTTCTTTCTGGCTCATGAAACTCACGAACTAAACATAGAGACTTGAGGAAAGAAATTGTTAAGACGCCTTCCAGTTCTCAAAACCCTAACAAATCAGTTATTTGCTGCACTACGTCGCCAAAAACCATAGAGGAGTTCCTAGCACAAAGCTCTCTGATGGAGATGACTCAGCATTTGGTCATAATTGAAGAAAGCCCGACGCTACTAACAAGACCAATCGATCAGCCCTTAGTCACTTCGAAAACCGCGAGTCAGACCCCAGGTGGGGAAAGTATTAATACTACAACCAAAATACAAGCAGACAAAATCACCAAACCAAAAGCGGTCGTAACTGAACTGAAAGAGCAAAAGGATTCATCTCCTAAAAGAGATCGATCCAATAGAAGAACACCCTCTGGGATCCACCTAAGGAAGGTACATACAAGCACCAGTGACCGGCGTCTAGAATTGACCCGTACCTTCAAAATAGAACAAATGAGCATTAGTGACCATTACATGATCTTGAACAGAAATACAGTCCTTAAAATATTAAAAAAGGTGAAATTTCTGAAGAATCTAAAATCAGACGACTTTACCCTTATAGAGCCCTACCACAGAATGAACAAAGCAAAAGCCTTTCTTCACATCAAATCTCATGTGATGATCGAACTCTCACAAGAAACATATGGGGAGCTTGCCCATTTGGGTTTTAACTTCTATGAGATGACATCCTCAACCCGAAACGATCGGCAAAAAGGAAAAGACACTAATTCCCCAAGAAGATGTTATAGATATAAATCCCGAATAGAAGATCTGTATGGAGCACCAAGAAGGGAAAGAAGTCCACGTTTTACTACTAATAAACCACAAAGAATCAACAGTTCTACAACATATGGCTCCACTTCAAATGCTTGCTCAAGATACACTACAAAGAGAGGCGAGAAAACAGCCTACAGAGAGGACGACAAGATCAAACAAGATGACGAACATAAACAATCCTACTCAACAACCCATCGAAGCCGTGCCCAAGACTAGAGATTGTCGGTACCTATTCGAAAAGCCATAGAGAAACATGCAGATCGGCCTCCTATGGCTTCTGAAAAAACTCCAAAAGAAAGCAAATGGTCCTGGTTCCGCTCCATCCTAACATCAGGAGACAAAAGATAGCAATCACCTGGGGGGATTTTGATGAAGAAACACTCCCCCAACTCACCAGACCCAACAATCGCGAGTGACACCATAAGTATAGCATCTTGGAATACCAGAGGCCATCGGCATCTCACCAGGCCTGACTCGCATGATCTTGGCCTCCACGACATCATATGCCTTCAGGAAACATGGCTTATGGAAAAACCAGATTTAGATGGCTATCACATTGAAATCTCCCCGGCCTTTAAAGGTCCCTTGGGCCGTCCTTCTTCGGGCTTATTAACAGCGATTAAAACAGGTTCGGGCATAACTATCACAGAAGTTATAACCCGCTGCTATGAAATTTTGGCAGTGATGACCATATGGAATTCTACATCTGTTCTTCACAACTCAAAAACAGCAGAGCGGGTAGCTATCATAAACATATATTGGAATCCGCAAAGGATCTCTACAGTGAACATGTGCGATAAAGTGGCAAATATCATCGACGAGATCGCAATTAAATATAAATCGCCAAACATTCTGATTTGCAGAGACCTGAACGCGAACTGCCTACCATCCAGCGAACCAGAAGGTCTGGTCTCGGCAAAATCATCTGCTTCAACTAGAGGTCTGGCGTGGAACAACATCATGAAATCCAGAAATCTGCTTAATGCGGCCTCTGTTACGCAGCAAAACTCACTGATTCCGACTTGGGAACGCGGCGGGTCCTCCACTACCCTTGACTATATTTTCGCCTCTGAATCAGTCTTTTACAGTATAACTGCTTTTGAAGTTATCAAAACAAAGCACAGTGACCACAATTTACTCAACATTTTCTGCAAAAGCAATCGTCCTACACTTCAATATTACGACTCTGCCATTGAGACGAATTCTCAAAATACCCGCTTACGTATGACTGATTCTGACGTTCAAAAAGTCAACGACCTCTTTTCCATCCAAATGTCTGATCCTACATCCAGAACGGACCTGGCAAGATCGAGCTACATTCCACTTCTTCTTCCGTTTAAGAAATCGAGAAAAATCAGCACTTATCCTTCCACTCAGCACACCCACGAATACAATACAGTCTTAGTCTCCAAACGTCGAGCTATAAGAAAATTAAAGAGAGACGCAGTCACTAAGAACCTGCCAGCACTCTGGGAAAACCTTGCCATAGAAACAAGATACTATAAACAATGGCTGAGAAACTCCAGAGAGTTACTTTATCAATCGGACGCCGAGGTGATGTTGAAGGCTCTGATAAATAAAAAGCCCCACGACTTCTGGTCGTTAATCAACAAACCACACAAACTTCAAAACTCGCAGATGATAAACCCAGTTACAGAAGAGAAATGGACCGAACATTTTCGAAAACTATTCGAGCCACTCAAAGGAAACACCTATGCATCTGAACAACCAAAAGATTCAGCCTGGATCGACCAGATAGAAATCGACGAAATCAAATCAATCATTTTGAAATTGAAATCATCAAGAGCTCCGGGTCCTGACGGGCTCGCTAACTGTGACTTCAAGCAAAATCCAGAGGAATGGGCGAACCTCATCTGCTCAATTTTTAAAATCTGCCGAGAAAGTAAAACCATTCCGGACTCATGGTCAAAAGCCCTGATCGTTCCGATTTTTAAAAAGGGAGCCAGAGACGATCCCTCGAATTACAGACCAATAGCCCTGTTAGATGTCATTGGGAAAGTTTTTGCTACAGTCTTATTGAATCATTTTCGCAAATGGGCAGCCACTGCAGGCTGTTCAGATTTTTTCCAAACCGGATTCCAAAAGAATGCAAATACGAGTGCTAATATCCTGTGCTTGAACCTACTCAAAGACAGAGCTATGACTGGATCTTCTCAGATCTACCTAGCGTTCGTTGACTTGTCGGCTGCTTTTGACAGAGTGAACAGGTCCAAATTGTGGTCCAAACTCAAGTGTTGGAAATGTCCTGCGACCATTTTGAACCCAATAATCAAACTTCACTCTGAAACCAGTATAAAAGTATGCCTAAATAATCAAGGCCTAATGTCTAACTCTATCCCGACTTTTCAAGGAGTAAAACAGGGTTGTCCCCTGGCCCCTGCTCTGTTCATATCATTCCTAGGAGATTTCAAAGAGTCCCAAGCTAAAATCAGATCCTTTCCTCCGAAAATAGGCAATACTGAGGTGCCCAGACTTCTATATGTGGATGATTTAATATTGCTTGATCAGACCCAGATCGGTTTGCAACGACAATTAGACAACCTTTCGACCTACACCACCGAAAACAACTTGGAAATCAATAAATCAAAAACCAAGATAATGATTCTCCAAAAACAAGGCACTAAAAGAAAAAAAAAAGTGGCTCCAAATTGGTTCCTCTACGGCACCAAAATAGAAGTGGTCGAGTCGTTCAAGTATCTCGGAATTCAACTCGACAGCACAAAGTGGGCCAGGAACCTGCAAAATGACCTATGGGCGAAGGCCAAGAACTTAGCAGCGCAGCTGAGAGCTGAGGGGATAACCAAGGCCAAGGTTATCCCCTCGTTGACTTACGGCATGGACGCCACCCCGTCTATTCCTCAGGGCCTCTGGGTCAAACTCGAAGGCTTTATCTGGAGATCGGTGCTGGGCTTACCTAACTCTGTTGCTGTAGCCCCGATACGACGGGAACTCGGTCTTGTCTCTCTAAAAGCGGTGGTGGACATCGCAACTCTATATCTGTACAGGAAAGTCATCCACCCGGAGAGTCTAGAAATCTATCGAATAATTGCCGAAGAGATCGAGAAGGGTAATAACCTAACGATGAATAAATGGGCACAGGATCAAAATTTGATATTGGAAGAAATCGCTTGTACTAAAGAAGAATTAAAGTACAATCCTATTAGGATTAAAACCAAACTACAGTGTACAGATTGGATCCAGACAATCGAAAAAGCAACTGGTAATAAATTATTAGCACATCTTCCTATGAACATCAATAAATTGGAAGAACCTATGGCATATTGCAAACGATATCCCAACAAAGCCTTAATGAGAACCTTCCTAAAAGCCCGCCTCAACGTTCTTCCGACGCAGGAAATTCTGGCGATCAGGACAAGATCCACGACAAATGCCTGTAGACTGTGCAAAAACGCTGCAGAAACGGAATCCATCAGACATCTTCTAATGCTCTGTCCTGCCCTGCACCAAGAAAGGATGGCCTTTTTCAGCTCCCTGACTGTTAACTCGTTTGCAAGCAAAGAAAGCATCTGGTGGAACCGCTTAATAACTGGGGACAAGACAAGATGGCATACGGCGTCAGCTAAACTGCTGAATCTAGCACTCCAAAAAATGACTCTGTCCACTGCCACTTGAGGCAGCATCTCTTAATGGGTGGAAGCTGATTCTCTGTTCTCCTGGTGGTGATGCTTTTGTTCTTTTTTTTTTTTCTCTCCTCTTCTTCTTCCTTTGAGCTCTTGTAAAAATCTAGTTTGATTATATACAAGTAATAATAAAAAAAATAAATAAAAGAAACTCGCCAATAGTAGTGTGGCGCTGGCAAGCAGGTCAAAGGGTTCTTGGGTCGAATTCAGGATCTCACCAGCTGCCTCTGGGCCCGGCACATGTCCCAGGGGAACGCGCACTGTTCTGAACAAGGCCAATAGACTGCCTACTGTGCTGCTCCGGCTTCCTGGAGACACGGCTCCCTCACCACGCTGCAGCCCCTTAAAGCCAGCAACTCGGCATCCCGCAGTCCACCGGTCCTTCTGGGCTCTTCTTCCTGCAGCCTTCTGCTCTTTGGCTCCTCTGGTCCAGTCAGCAACCCCAGCTCGCTCTCTGACAGAACCACCCTTTTTATACTGCATGTCAGAGTAAATTGGTGTCGGGTGTGCACAGATGGGGAACTGACTGACCTCGACTGACTATTAGTGGGACAATTCAAAGATGTTAAATCTTAGGCCTCCCTTTGTATTCCTATGGTGTTTCATTGCTCCTGATGACCTCTTCCTCGTACCAGTACTTATTGAAAATGGGAAGCAGAAGATGGGGTGAGTGGAAATCCCCCATGAATACTGAGGGAGAGTGGGTTGGTGGGTAGTTAGGAAAGGGGGGGGGAATACCATGTCTCACCCTTGGGTATTCTCCTCCCAATCCCCTGCGACCCCCCCTCTCAGGTGATCCTCCCTCATTTGTCCACCTCGAGGGTCGGGATCTAAAAGCGATGGCCCTACCCTGGCCACCTGAATGGAAGATCCTGGAGTAGTAAGTGGGAGAATACCATCAGGTTTCTCAAATACCCTTCCCCTATGAAGCTTGGACTGGATTGATTCACAGGGGATCCTCAAAAGGAAATCTACGTTTTCTTGTTCTCATCCTTTCAATGTTCCACTGAGAAGCAATAGGGTTGCAAATCCAAGAACCACTGCATAACCCTTGGGTTAGAGTCTTGGACTGATCACCGACCACTCTCCCCTAATATGCATCAATCGAAACTTTCGGCCTAGTAAGTAATATTTGAGATGTATAATGGCTCACTAGATCGCTAAAGCTTCTAATTAGATCACTGAATAGTTTTTTTTCCCTGGGGAACAGTTTCGACTAGCATATAGAATGGGAAGTTATAGCCCGTTATGGCTCTGAGATAATACTGCACCTAAACCATTCAAAGAAGTGTCAGTCTGTAATGTAAAGTCTTTAGAAAAGTTTGCTACCTTGAGACTAGGGCGTTGGCATATTGTTTGCTTGAGGGACTGCACGCATACTTCATCCAATTTAAGTCTCTGGGGTTCGGAGTTTCGTAGTTTGTCAGTCTGGCAATTTTACTGGAAAAAGTTAGGTATGAATCTCTGATAATACCCAATTAACCCTAGGAAAGATCTTAAGTCCTTTTTAGTTTTGGGTGTAAGGGATTCCAAGACCACTCTTCTCCTCTTGAGGTTGAACGCTGCCATTTCTGAAAGTAAACTTAGGTATTTAACCACAGGTTGGGCCAACTTGCATTTTCTTGGGTTGGCTATTCATCCCTCTTTTCTCAAGGCTCTTACTACACTGTATAGACGGGACAGATGGTCTTCCCAGGTAGGGCTATGGATTACAATGTTGTCGATGTAAGGCACGCAAAATTCCAAATAAGGTTGGAGAATCTTATCCAGTAACCTTTGGAAAGTTGCTGGGGCACCATGCAACCCAAAAGGTAAATCTTGAAAGTGATAGAAACCCATGAAGGTGGCAAAGGTGTTTTATTCCTTTATCTGCTCCATGTAGTGGGTCTTGCCAATAACCCTTGGTTAAGTCTAGGGTGGACAAATAGACAGCACTACCCAATTTATCGATAGGATCATCAATGCGAGGCATTGTATAGGTATCTAAGGCTGAGATGTTCACCTTTCGGAAGTCTATACAGAACCTTCAACCTTTGTCCGGTTTTTCAGCTAGCACGAATGGAAAGGACCAAGGACTGGTAGGTGGTTCAATTATTATTTCTACGGGCCTCAGGTAGTCAATATGGTTGAAGATGTACTACCTTGCCTGCAGGGGTGTGGATATGATGGTATATTCTTTTAACCCTGCCCGGCTCTTCACTAAAAACATCTGGAAATTGTTCAAGCAACTCAGGGAGATCTTGTTGTGGAGTGTTGGTAATATCAGAGGGAATTAGAGTAGTATTAGTAACCTCTTCTGGCATCAAGCAAGATAACACTATGGAATTGGACTCAGATGTTCTCCTTCCTCTCTTTCAACAAGTTTACATGGCAGATCTGCGGCTTCTGCCAACGGTGAAGTTGGGCGATCTTATAATTACAAGGTCCTGTCTTGTCCAATACCTCATATGGATTGTGAATGTTAGCCAGAGCCACATTTAGATACAATTGTGAATATTAGCTTGCATCACATCGAGACAGGATGGTAAATGCAGACATGCTGCTTCTAGACTGGATTGTGATTGTTAGCCATAGCCACATTTAGACAGAATTGTGAAGATTAGCCTGCATCACACCTAAACAGGATTGCATATGTTAGCCAGTGCCACATTCAGATATAATTGTGAATATTAGCCTGCGTCACATCTAGACAGGACTGTGTATGTCAGCCAGTGCCACATTTGGATAGAATTGCAAATACTAGCCATTGTCATATTTAGATAGAATTGTAAAACTTGGCTTGCGTCGCTTCTAGACAACATTGTGAATGTTAAGTGCCAGATCTAGATAGAAATGGGGAGATCATCACACGCCAGATCTAGAAAGAACTTAGAAATGAGCATGCATCAGATCTACATAGCGAGGCAAATAACGAACCCACTAACAATCTCGCCCCTCTGCATACACCTCCCAAACTCCAACCAAACAACCAGAACCCTAAAGCACTGCAAACTGCACAAACTTCCCTACACTGCAACAACAAAACAAATCACATAGCTTCGCACAACAGAACATGACAGCTACCGACCGAAAAGCAACCTAAGCTCAGCGAACAGTGCTAACTGAACTGAAACTGCCAACAGCACATCACTGCTCTCTTGTACTTTTCCTGCTTGGTCCCGCTAACTCACCCCCCCTCCCATTTTCAAATTTGCCAGAGCGCAAGGGTTACACTCCAGTGGGGATAGTGCACAGTACAAATATCCTTTAACATTAACATATGGCCCATGCCATTTAGAAATAAGCTTGTTGTCTGAGGTAGGGAGAAGTACAAGGACCTTTTGCCTGATGGAGAATGACCCAAGGGAGGTTTTTTTTGTCATAAGACACCTTTTGTTGACTTTGGGCTCTACCAAGATGGTCTTGTACCAGGGATCGAACAGCTGTCTTATGTTATTTTTTTTTTTAAACTTTTATTTAAACTTGGGAATTTGAGGCATAGTACAACAGATCTCGTTTGGTTTCAGACTGGGTTATGGTTTCACACTGGGTTTGTGTGTACAGACAATCAGTGAAATGCAGGTCAACAGGCAATAAAACGATCAATAAGTATATGTCCACAAGTTTCCATTTCCATTTGGGTTGGTACAGTGCTGTAGTCAATTAGTTGGAGCATGGTTTGCCAGGTATGAACGGAATTCCGCCCACACATCTCTGAGCCTAGAGGTATGGGCCAATGTCTCGATATTGACCTCTTCACAGTTTTGGGCCCAGGTGAGTGCAACTACCCACAACTGGGCTACAGGTGGGTTTCTGCCTTTCCAGTTCTGCAGTACACACCTTTTAGCAATCATGCACCTCATATTCTCAAAAGACCGAAGTCTCTTATTCGGGAACTTGGCCCACACCCCAAACAATATGCCCAAGGGGGAGCTTTTGATCGGGAATTCCACCACCCTAGACAATTGTATGGACAGAGTGCCAAACGTCTTCTAAATGGGTACAGCTCCAAAACATATGCATGTGGTCAGTGCCATATGAGCAACATCTCGGACAGCGTCAACAGTGGTACATTCTAACAAGTTTCCTGGGTGTATAGTAAAATCTATTTAACAATTTAAATTGCATGAGTTTGAATCTAGAATTCAAGGATATATGATATGATATATGATAGTTTATTCATATAGCGCCTATACACAATGTGTTTCAAAGCGCTTCAAGGGAAGGGAGGGAACAAGGGAAAAAACAATGACATTCTTACAGGCCATGAACAGTAAGGATGTGAAATTAACTATCATACTCGGCCTGACGACATTTCAGATAGTGCAAGAGCTAAAACATAGATAAGGAATGGAGGGGGAGAGTGGAAAGGAAATGGAAACAGACAGGCGACTACCGTACTAGGTCTGACGACATTTCTGGTAGAGCCGGAAAAAAACAAGAGGTGAGGGAGAGGGGTGCAGAAAGGTAGGGGAGGAACTAAACAAGCGACTATCATATTAGGCGCAATGACATTTCAGTGCTGGAGGAGGGCTGGGGAGGAAAAAACCAGTAAGGGGAGGGAGGAGGAGACAGACGAGGTTGCTCTCCTACTAGGGTCCAGGGACAATTCTGATATAGCAAGTACATTCTTAGTGTGCATACACATTTGCTTCCACTGGATCCGACAACTCAAACCCCGCATTTTCAGACCACTTGAGCCTCGCTGTTGGAGCAGAGGGCTACAGTTTATTCAATACCATTTTCTATAATATGGAGAGGAACCATCTGCTTTCACTAGAATTTACAATATATACACCAGTTCTGCACTTTATGATCGCTCAGTGGGGTAGTCAGACCACCATGCCGCACCTGCAGCTCGGATCCTATAATATTGCATTAGCTCCACGGCTGTGTTCACATGTTCATGACGCCATGTTTGCAGAGTAATAGATCTCCCCTCTGAGAACAAATCTGCCAATGCACTGTAGCCCAGGCACTCCCATTACAAAGCTAAGGACCAATCCCATGTGGGCCCCAGTCCAGGGAACTTCCAGAACAGAAGCCATTTATAATGTGGCTGTTCTGCTCCGATCTTGGGGAAAATGGAGTGCCAACCTGATATTATAGCGGTCACAGGATCGAACAAACAATCATCCCTATACTTCCGATATAGGATCAAAGTTCGAAGGTCCAACTTGCCCGCCACAAGCTTTTCCAAGTTAACATGGGGCGTCCCTCTGCCATACTAGTAAGTGGCAAATTGGGCGTGCAATGCTAGCAAGTGTAATTCAAGATGCAGGGCCATAAAGCCCCCCTTTTAATAAGGGAGAGTCATATCAGACCAGTCTTTTTGGACAGCAACTGCGTGCCACAAGAACTGTGCAAATGACCCATGCATTCTAGAGAAGGATTTACCAGGCCAGATGGAGACGTTGGCAAATGCATATAAGAGCTTGGGTAGTAGGACCATCTTTATCAGGGACAGCTTACGCGCCGCCGTGATTGGTAGCAGTTTCCACCTAATTAATCTGCCCTCCACATTTATCGCTCCAATCAAGATAGTTGTCTCGGAGAACGGTGGGCCCCTCTCTAGATACCACCACTGCCAAGCACTTAATATTATCTGGTGCCCACTGAAGAGCATAGACCCCTCGCCATTCTTTAGTGCTAGATGTCAAAGTAACAATCTCTGATTTAGAGTAATTTATTGTGAATCCAGAGATTTCACCAACCTGCGTGATATCCTGATGGATCGGGTCCAGGTTCATGTGTGGATCACTAATATACAGACGTCATCCACATATAGCAAAACCAAAGTTAGTCTGTGTCCAAACCTATGCTTGACTAAACTCTTAAACCAAATGTGATAGGGTCTTCTTAAAGGAAAAATGGTGATTCAAAAAGGAAGTGTAAACCACAGCTGGTTTCAGGTAGTTTTACCCATAGGTGTAGTTCTGCCAGTTCAAAGTAGTTAAAAAAAAAATGGTTGCCCTTGGAAACTTCCATGTAGGGTTCTTGCAGCAAGTCAATAGAGTTCACAATGGGTCTGGATAACTCTGGGTTTCCTTCCCCAAGCTTTGATCCTCCCAATTCTGAATAAAAAGATGGAGCTCCCGTTAGGCCTCTCAGGGTTACGGAGTCGAGTGAAACTTTGTGTGCAAAGCAGTTCACTGATTAAAGTCTAATGGAAAAGTAGCCATTTGCAAATAACCTGCAGGGAAAAAAGCACAAGTGTGAAAGACCGTGACAGAGCTGGGACATTGATAAGACCACTGCAAAATGAACTATATGAATTAATACAGTGTGGCAGGGCCAAAGACTGGTATAAATTGTGCAACCTGTTTATGGCAAAGCCAAAAGGCTGACCAGGAGAAGCCAATAGTGTGTGAAGCTGCACATAATGTGGGGCTGAAGAGCCTAGGGGTCCTGGTTACGCGGCCTGTGTCGGGGGGACTGTGCAGTTTGACAACTGCGCCTAGACCACGGAACCATAAAATGTGAAAACCAAAAACATTGTGAAACAGAAAGACCACTAAGTGAACTGTTGATACAATCCAGAAGAAAGGCCAATTTAGCCTGGAGTGTGTTGAACTTTTGAAAACCAAAGACAAGTAAAAATTGCTACGTTGAAGTCATGGGGAACGGAACCCTTGACTCCAGGAATTGCAGATGCTGTCTCGAGGACGGAGCTTCAAGACCCTTTTCTTTTTGAACTGTGTTGCCTTGAACTTGGGGAAGGGAACACAGAGGATTGTGTGGAACTGTATTGCTTTGAACTTTGAGAAAGGTCATCTTGAGACTTTTTGTGGAACTTTCTTGAACTTGGGGAAGGGAACGGAAAAGAAAGCAGAGAGCTGGAAGAAGCTCAGCACTTTGTTTTGATCACTATTTCTTAGATTCCTGAAATCCCTACTCATTGTTTAGCTTTATTGGTGAGGGAAAGAATAGGTTTTGGACCCAGACAGACTTTGAAGTTGAACACTGACTCAAACTTTTCTTAGTTTCGTTCAGGTAGGGCAATCCCACCTTAGCATAGGGCAAGTTAGGCTTTCTCCCATCCTGACATTTGATTTAATATTTTTGTTTGAACTATGAATCTGTTGTCGGTGTCTTCTCTTCCTTCATGATGCCATTACATAATCCACTATATCCACAAGACGCTATAATTCGTCCAACTTTACTTTTTTTTTTGTTTCCCTCTGAATCCAGTGATAGATGGATGACATGTAAAGCCATTTGCTGGATCTACATGATGCGGTTAACCTGTGTTGCATTCATTCTAGCGGATCTCTGCTTCTAGATCTCATTAACAAACAATGATGTGGGGGGGTGCAGACATGAGCACTCTCGACCTCCCGTTGCCACCAACACATCCTGTATTATTACCCTGAATGAACGGCATGAAAACACCAAAGCAGACATTCACCTGCTTATCACACACTGTGGCAATTGGCAGATGCACTGGATACTTCGAGATCTGCCTAGAGACCAAGATATACGGCCTGCATCAGCAACGAGTTGCTGGTGCCAAAAACTGCAAACCAGATGGCCGCTGGTACCGGACGGCCCTATTGGGGGACGTAGATTGGGACTGTGACACAGTGAACTGCAGCGAGAGGAACGGGGTGTTCCTCTCCTCAATAGAACGTTGTGATCCTACCAAAGGCCTGCTCCGGCCTGACGGAGCACGCTCATCTGGAAATCTGCAGCTTGTTGAGGGAGGTTACGATGGTGACTGCACTGTGCTCCCTGGGTTCGGAAGTGCCCCGCACTGCCTGGCTGCAGATCACAGCCCATTCCCGGTGAGCCGGGCAGAAGACCCTACTCATGGGAGCTCCCATCCGCCCATTCTTCAAATGGGCTTTGAGCGGTGTCCAGTCAACTCGTCGAAAAAAAACTGGTCGACTGCAATTTGGTCGACGCAATTTGGTCGAAAACCATTTCGTCGAAAACAATTTTTTATTTATATATTTATTTTTTGGGTTTTCGTTTTCTTAAAAAATGGGTTTTTAGAGAAAAAAAGGGGATTGGGGGGGACCCCCCCAAAAAAAAAAAAAAAAAAAAAGGGTTAAAATAGAAAAAAAATTTTTTCGACGAAATGGTTTTCGACCAATTTGATTCGACCATTTGTCTGGTCGACCAATTTTTTTCGACGAATTGACTGGCAACCCTTTGAGCAACACCATTCCGCGACCGCTGAGAATACCAGCGTCAGCTGAGCCCTTGGACACTGACCACAATGCGGGATCACACCCATATGGTTGAAGCTGCACCGGGAGGAACCCGGTACCCATAACATAAGGATCCGAACGCAACACGCAGGCGAGCCCAGGACACCTGGGCTCTTATCAGCCCGACGATAGTACGTACACTGGGCTGCATCGATCCTCTGAGGACACCGAGGCCTGGGGAGCCCTAGGACCTGGCAGCATCAGCACACAGATCCTGCCAGTGTGGGTGCGAGGCACACCAGCCCCCGGCAGGTATGGCTGGCAGGACCCGCGGCAGCTCCGCACACATCATCCAACAAATGGGAAAATCGCATGCACTGTGGCAACGAAATAGACAATGTGCACCAAGAGACAAAGTGCACAGCGGCCTCTAAACCAAACAGGAGGCGGGCATTGGATCATCCCGGTGCCGGAAGGGGGATCAGCAGCTTGAGCAGAGCACAGGGGCCCCTCCCGACGCTCCCCCGGCCCTCCGATCTTCCCCCCGTAGCTTTTGGCAAAGTTGCTGTCAGTGGGACAGTTTGGTACGCTATTCCGTGGGACCACGGCTGGGAGAACAGAGGTCCGGATAACCCTGCAAGCACTTCGACTGTGGGGATGCCGCAATACAACTGACGCTGCAAACTCTGGACAGGCTCCTATCATAGAATGGTCTGGCCGCAATACCGAACACTGGAGGCCTGCCAGCAAAGATAATGAGCAAAGAGCCGGAGTGACTGGAAGACCACTCCCGACTGATGTAGACGGGGCTGCAACATACAAGGTGGACACGCACCGCCTACGGGGACGAGACGCTGCACCCCAGCCATAGAACAGACTACCCCCACGGATTGCGTGGGACTGGGGAACAGTTCCTTCCACGTTTGGCTTACACTGAAGCGGTAGGCTCATGAAAATACTGCTTACAACACAGAATCTCCCGACAACGGTACTATGGTGGGGGTGACGACCGTAGACCTGAAGTGCCAGCGACAGAATCCCTCCCCACTTCTCCAGCGATGCAGAGGCACACCAGACCAAGCTGCGGCTGACACAGTGAGTGCAGATAAAGGACGACCCTGAAGGTTAACAACAAAACTCCTACCGGCCGATAATATAAGCCCTGCTAGTCGTTACAGATACACCCCACGTCCCTGCCTCCGGCAGAGGAGGGTGGTCGGCACCCAGGGGGCCTCAAGTCGAAGAGCACTCTGAGCAACAACACCGTGTATGGTTAAGCAAGAGATCAGATCCCTCGGCCACGACAAGGGGCCCTGGTCTGCGCGTGCTGGATGCTCTGGCGGTCCCCCGCTGCAGCCTTTTTCACTTTAGAGCTGGCGCCACTGCCATAGCGAACGGGGGACACGTGACTCCTCTCCTTTGCCAGCCACCATACACCACTCTGGCCCTCCGGAGCAGTAGGATTGAGTATTACTAATCCACAAGCCCAACAGAACTTCAGCTGCCACACGGTTCTGTCTCTGAGACTCGTCTGGGAATATTGGCATCCCGCTCCGGTGGGGTACCGCTAACCACCGACGGGATCGGAATCACCATTGGGAAAGATAAGCCAAAAAAGTTATCCACCCAGAGCAAGATGGAGCAGTACGCAATGCCTGCAACTACTATTCCCTGCGGACCAAGTAACACTTAATGACGCACAGCAAGCCATCTCCTTGAAAGATGTCATGAACGCTATTGCTAGCTCCGATACCTCCATCTTTCTATCAATCAGTGTTCTTGTATTGCGCCACTAACCCCAAGGCCCAGGGCGCACACAGGAGAGGAGAAAAGACACAACAGAAAAACATACAATTCAAAAAGAGACAAAAGGGGGCAGTATTCATCCTGTAAGCCAACAAGTAAAGGAACTGATGTGCAATTACACAGGTGTAATCCAGGAATGAATGATAACATGGGAAAGTGAGAAATTACCCTTGACCTATTTCAAACAAGAAAGTGTTTAGTTGTTTCTTAAAAATACCCAATGAACTGCTCAGCCAGGTATTTTTGCATGGAGTTCCATAGGGCAATGGAAATGAAAATGGACGGCATTAGCGCGGACGTCTGTACTGCGCCACAATCTTCAGAAACTATCCAGACACACTGGGGAAGCCGAGCAGCAAATATCAGGGACAGAGGATGGCCTCCGTAACATGAAGCAACAAATCACAAGGGTGTTGGCACACATGAAGACAATGGAGGAGCGAGTGGACAAGGGTGAGAGCAGATCCAGACGAAACAACGTCTGCAGCCTCGGGTGCCCGAAAATTCAGAAAGTCCGAACATGGAGCCGTTTCTAGAGCAATGGTTCACGCATAAAACCTTTTCGAACAACTTCTCTATAGAGTGGGCACACCGTATGCTGACAGGAAGACCCACTCCAGGCGCCCGCCATGCACAGTCATTGCCAAATTGTTAAATTACAGAGACAGTGGCGCACTGCCTCAAATGGCACAGACCAAAGGGTCAATCACATACAACAGATCCCACATAGCCTTCTTTCCCGTCTACACCAGAGAGGTGCAGCGCGTCAGGCTATCTTTTGATCAGCGAAAGAAGCGTCTGCAGTCCTTAAACATCAAATATGGCCTGCTGTTCCCAGCACAACTGAAAATCTACTACAAAAGGCACCACGGTTCACTTCACAGATTCCTATGAGGCATGGCGCTGGGCAGAACAGTGCCTGGAAGATGACTGGAGACCGGACAGGAATGATCGGAATAACACACCTAGAAGACCCAAAGGCCTCCCACAAGACCAACCGCCGCGGGATCAGGATCCGGAGCACCTACCACCTATGGAAAATGACTGAACTGCACAGGACCACGCTTACAACGACCCAGGGAGTGTTCACCGGAAGCATGGTTAGGTGCGGACACACCCCCGCGCCGCGGGGAAGTCGATTCATTAACGCCCTAAGTTCTCTGATCAAACTGGGCAGCCCAGCGGTACGACACCGACAATGACCCCTTCCACATCACCCCATCCCCCACCCCCTTTTGTTCTTGGTCTCCGGCTAGGTTTTAGGACGACAGTCTCAGAAGCAGATCGTTACTTGCCACCCAAGCCCCTTTTTGAGGGCTATTTATGTTTTTGTTTCGTGGCATCAACAGCCTTTTTTGATTGGCGGCTAATTTTCGGGCAACAGATGCTTCAGGTTTGGGCAGAGTATGGGGAGGGGGCAGTTGGAGTATGTATTTAAGTTCATTGTTATTGTTGGTAGAAGGAATACGTCTGAGAGCCCTCACATTCACCTGCACGGATCAAACACTTATGGAACACACTGTCCAGACAAAAATCCATGGCACCCACCTATGACCTCTTCAAAGCCTCCACTGTCTGCAAGTCCCTCAGACTCATCACCTGGAATGTCACCGGCATGGGATCTGGGATCAAGCAACACTTGCTCACTCAATTGCTTAACAGACATTTTCCTGATATCGCCCTCCTTGTCGAGACGCATTTGGCTGGCACGACCTGTGCCTTTTTCCGTAGAACAAACTATAGGACTGCACTGCATGCCGGATACACAATGGGTTCCCCGGGGGGTCCTGATCCTACTGCATAAAAGACTCCCATTTACACTGACGTTAGTGGAATATGACCCTAGGGATAGATTTGTAGTGATACAGGGTACACTGTGGGGAGAAAAGCTAGGCATCCTGGCCATATAGTCCCTGCCAGCACTGGGAGGGGGTGAGGGGGAGTGGTGGCTATAACGGCTAAACACCAATTGGATCTATGGATCCTGGGGGGGGGGGACTTCAATGATGTAATGGATACTGTAACTGATTGCACCCACGTTCGCGGATGAAACTCCAATAGCCCCACCAAACTGGCGATCTTTACGTCTGCCCTGGGCCTCCGTGATGTCTGGAGGGAACTCCACCCACAAGACCGTGGCTACTCGTTCCACTCCGGGGCCCATGCTTCCTTATCCAGACTAGACTACTTCTTTCTCCCAGCCCCAGAGACATACAGTGTGTCCAATGCGACCCTCTTACCCATGGCATCTCGGACCACTCACCCCTGGTGATAGAAATAGATACAAATAAGCCCACCCCAAACATGGAGATGAAATAGCTACTACCTTGGTTTCCCCAAATTTGCAGACCATATTCATGAAGAAACCACTGAATACTTTGAGATCAACTCCACCTCGGTAGACAGCCCCACACTAGTATGGGAGGCCTACAAAACAGTGCTCCGGGGAGACGATCTCCTGGACATCAGCAAAGAAAATAACAGTTGCTGAAAGTGAGGGAGGCGGAGAGTGAAGCAGATGCATGGGAGGCTAAACATGTATCGAATATCACTCCTGACAGCCAGGGAGTGCCTTGGAAATGTCGCGCTACACAAGCACATGGGGAGGGGCGGGCATGCATATATGAACTGGGTGATAAGGCAGGTAAGATGCTGGCCTGGCTGGAGAGGAGGGACACAGTCATGTTAGAGAAATTATAACCGCAAGGGATGAGCTGGCGCCGCAGGACTCTGGAGGCATTCGGAAATTACTATGCTACAGTATACCAGGGCCCGACAGACCCAGTAGATACCTCGACTCACTGAGTTGCAATCCATACAATTAGAAAAGGATCTCACTGATCTAGACAAAGCAGAAGCCATTGGCCAAATGAACTCCGGGAAAACACTGAGCCCGAATGGACTGGCGGTGGAAACCTGGAAGAAACTGGGCAGAGAAACAATGGCACCCTCTCCCTAAGCTGTTTCTTCACAGCAAAGAACAGGGTCTCCTCCCCCTGGATCTGCGAAGGGCCAGCATCGTGGTCATTCCGAAGACCAGGAAGCCTCGAGAGCTATGTGCCTCATATAGGCCAATCTCTTTAATTAACGTGGAAGCCAAGATCCTTGCAAAAATTCTCGCTACCAGACTACAGGCAGTTATACCCTCTTTAATCCATACAGACCAGTGCAGTGTTATGCCAAATAAATCCACACTAATGAATATACAACGTCTACATCTACTCTTGGAGCACGCTCCGATTCTTGATACGCGCCCCTCGCTCTCTTAGCCATTGACGTTGAAAAGGTGTTTGATTCGGTAATATGGAAGAGCCTATCGGAAACTATGCACAGAATGGGGTTCGGAGAGTCCTTCCTGGGATGGGTGAAACTACTTTATGAAGCCCCGCAGGCAGAAGTTAGGGTCAATGGCTGGCCATCTAGCCCATTCCTACTGGGCAGGGGGATGCGACAGGGGTGTCCCCTATCCCCATTACTGTTCGCGCTAGCTATCGAGCCCCTGGCCTTGTGGCTCCACCAGGTCAGCACATGGCTGGGTTTCCGTTGGCCAGACGGGAGAAGAGGACAGGCTCTCCTTATATGCCGATCTCTTAATTTATTTGGGCGACCTAGCCCACTCTTGCTCAGTAGTCACACAGATGCTGGCGCATTTTAGTGCTTTCAGTGGACTACGAGTTAACTGGGGGAAAGGAGTACTCTTCCTGGTGAAAGGTGGGGAATATACAATACCGCCGGACTTCCCGTATCGCATTGAATGCCCCAGCTTCCGCTACTTGGGGATTCAGATATCAGGAGACTTCGCAGAATACATACCTAGTAATTTACACCTGATTGCAAACAGGTTCTCAAGTGACGTCCGACATTGGAAGCTTCTCCCCTTTACATTACTGGGAAGAGTGGCACTTTTCAAAATGTTAGTGTTACCGCGCTTCTTATATATTTTACAAAACGTCCCTCTTGATGCCAGATTCAGGGTTTATAGTGACTTTTGACAGTCACTATTTTGAAATACAAATACGTCGAATCAAAATTGCCTAATTTTATTTCTTTTTTGGGGGGGGGAACCCCCCCAACCCTCCCGTTTTTTTTTTTTTAAAACATCTTTTTTTGGCCAACTAAACAAAACTAAACCCTTAAAAATAAAAAAACAAGAAATTCTAAAAAAAAAATTGATTCGACATTTGTACAAAAATGTTTTCGAATTAATGACCGGATACGCAGTTTCGGTATTCCAGCAGATAGATGGTCTCCTTAGGGAACTCATATGGGGAGGTCGTCACTCCTGCATCGCCCTCATCACATTACAGGGAGTGGGACTGCCACATCTTCAGTCATACTATTGGGCGAGCCAAATGGTGGTACTTAACTACGTTCTTCACGGTGACCAGGACCCAACACATCAAAGCCGAGAGGCTAGGACGACAAAATATAACGCCACTGGCAATGCTTTACCAACCCCTTCCCAAGCCCCCCCACCGATGAGGCAGCACATAAAGTCATAATATGGAAGAACACCCATAGATACATTGGGAGGGGAGGTAATGTAACCCAGATGCAACCTCTCTGGAATAATAGTAACCTTGCTGAAATGAGTAAGATACCAACATAGTCAAGATGGGAGGAAGCCCGAATCACTGTAGTTGGGGATATCCTCACTGAGGGGAAATTCACCCCATTTGAGACACTGCAGCAAATATGTGGACTCCCGGAGATGGAACGATACCACTGCATGCAAATTACCCAAGTGCTGCATATATGCATACCCTTGTTTGCAGAGATGCCCCAATGCACCCCTCTGGAACGCAACTTCCTGACAGAACATATACCCACCAAAGTCACTTCCACTTTATACACTGCCAGAACAGCCTTTGCCACGCCGGAACTAGCCAACCTTAAAGTGAAATGGGAAAAGTATGGGGGCACTATTGATCCGGAAGACTGGACTCTCGCTTTAATACATCCACGAGAGATAACCATCAGCTCTCGGCTCGGGTTGATACAGCTGAAGATTTTACACAGGGTGTATTACCCCAGGGTTGCACTGCACCAGTGGAACCGAGCCCCAATATAAACTGCTTACGATGTCAAGCAGAGGAAGGCACCTTCATACACATCTTTTGGAACCAATGCTGTAAAAAAAAAAAACGGATACTTTGGGAAGACCAATACCAATGGGCCCTAAACTACTGTTACTGGGCATCCCTGACGAAGACACTATCAACCGCTGGGAAACACTTTCTATTTACAGCGATTGGACTGAAAACACAATAAAGCGCAATAAAGCGCAATGCTGGGGCTCGCCCGAGATTCTGGCCCTGGCGCAATGGGTTGCTGATGTTGACGTGTGTGGCAGTGGAGTACCGAATTTACACCACACGGGGTTGCCCAACGAAAGCTTTGAAAATCTTGGGCAAATGGGAGGAGAGGAACTGATGAGGATAACTGGGGACGTCCTAAGGTGGATGGTTACAAGTTGATACGATTTGATCTGTAGGTAGATACACAGTTAACTCACTGTAGTTCCGGAGTAGAACAATTGAAGGAAGTAAATGCTTCTATGGTTTGTGTGTTTTAAAACGATAAAAAGATATATTTAAAAAAAACTATATTGTCAAAGTAATGAGTAAATCAAGGCTATCGTAGGGCTCAACAACATATGAAGAGTTCAGCAGATTCAAAGGGAGCTCTGATTCGAGTGATGCCTCCAATGTTAGAGAAGGATTGTTATACCAATTGCTCGAAGAGAAAATGAGTGATGTCGCTCATGACTGTCACAGGGGGACTCCAGACAACCAAACATCAAATGTTGCAAGACACCCTGAGAAGAAGTGGCAGTGGACATCGCTGGTGTGTTACACAGGAGGTATTACATTCTAGCTTTAATGGGAGAAATTCAAGATATCCTGAAGTACAGTCCATGTCTTCGACAGCATCAGCTTTGGCGATTCCTACTATAAACCACATTTTTAAGCATTTGGTATACCTACTATTCTAAAGATGGATAATGGTCCTCTGTCCAACAGGTAGGACTACCAAGAGGTTTATGGAAGATCTAGACATAGCAGCACTAGGAAAGTCCTCTATGGGGCCATGTCAATGTGCTGATTGAGCACTTCATGAAAAGCCTAATAGAGAACAGTCCAAATAAGCCATATGTCGAGTGGCGCATTAGCCCAAGTTCTCCATCTATTCCTGTTGAATTGTAGGAATACTCCCCATGGCATTACAAAATAAACTGCTTTAAAGAAGATTTGGAAGGGCCATGCAAACAAGACTTCTATACCATAACCATAAACTCACATCTGACCTGTGCTCCTGAGATGAGGCAAAAACAAAAGATCAAGCCAAATGATGGTCACAAGCAGAAAGCAAAGCCTGCATACTCCAATCAGGGAGAAAATGTCACAGTACGAAAGCCCACAAGGAACATGCAAAATTAGACGCCCAACAGTGGACTGTGGTAAGCATAAAAGGGTCCAGGGTCACAGCTCAGAGGTGCAATCCATCCATCATGAGGAACTAGTACTAGTTTTAGTCCGTTTAATGCTCTTTCCCACCCAAACTGGGAGAATAAAGTGGTGCAGTGGAAGAGAATTTCAACATTAAGGATTTCCAGAATTAAATGGATAGAATCTGCATCAATGATCGATATCTTCTGCCCCAAGGTGTTCTCAACACAGCATCAAGAACATGTCGTTTTCAACAGATTCATATTTATTAGGTTTGGGTTGAGCATGTCCTAAGCAGATGGTAACTATGTCCTGGCGACACAGGACATGATGTTTTGGGTAAGGGAGAAGGACAGGAATCTAGAGACTATGGGGCAGAATGTGCACAATAGATTGATAGGAGAAGATTGAAAGATAGTTATTTGAGCAAAGGCCACCCCTACAGATTAGTAAGAGGGAGGCATGACATGCCGTTTCCCAAGTTATCCCTGCTTTCAACCATCCTCTGTTACAAAAAAGCGAATGGCATGATTCGTATATGCTCCTTGCATTCTAGCTACTCCATTTCCTAGCTTCAACCTTTCTGCCGGGTCAGTATCAAGGGTTCCATGTCAGTTCACCAACACCAATGACTTCATGGTAATTTACCACAAAAGTAATTACTTAAACATGTGTGATACATTTTTTCTTTATAAGTGCAAGTACCCCATGCCCCTTCAATACTGCCCTACCCCAAAGCCTCCCCACTGTTTATCCCCCAACTAAAAATGCCCATATTTTTCTGATGAAATTTAGAAGCCATGACTTTGTGGTAAATTACCACAAAGTAATTACTGTCAGCGAAACAATGGGATACCGTATGAAGCCAGGGCATTATATTCTGGTATATCCTAAACCAGTGAGGAAGTCTGGAAAAGCTATGTAAACATGATATATATTTAGCATTTGCCATGAGATTAATGCCACTTCGAAAAGAGTCAATGGGGGTTTTGCCCAATTAAGTTGACCTCATTTGATATATTTTATCAATCTGGGAAAGGTCAAGCACTAAGTCGGGTCTTTTGGAATTTGCATCCGTGTCCTGCAGGCTGAACATAAACCTGAAGCAGACGCATAACTCACTGCACTCTTCCTCATCAACATGCTTGAGGAGTGCTGCTCAAATTCTCAGTCAGAGATAATTATTCCAAATTAGTCACAAGCAACGTAATTACAACTTGTACGTTGGGTTTCTGAAGAATAAAAACAACTCAAACTAACATTTTCCGGGTCATAAATATCTGCCAGGGTAGTATATTAAATAAGATTTCATTCTTAAGGGATTAACAGTAACAACCAGTTAAAGCAAAATTGAAATTACATAATGGAAAAATGCAAAACTGAAACGAAAAAATAAGTGCATTCATGCGGGAATAGGGTGTAGCTTGGGCACCGGTGGGAAAGGCCAGAGCTGCAGAGATTCATAGACCCTTCATTTTTTCGTGGTGCCAACATTTTGTATCCCAGAAGGAATGTGCCCTGCAAGGACACAAGGGGGTTCAGGGCTCCTCGAAAAGCGATCCCACGAGAGAGGGCATGAGCCTCCAACCTTCCATGTCCCAGCTCTAAGTAATAGCACCCAAAACCCTTGTCCCAAGACCCCCAGCATTCCAAGGTACCGGTCAGTCCCAGGCCACCAACCATAAAACTGTTAGACTCCCAATCGATCAGGAAAGCTCAGAAAGCAGGGACCAGTTGCCTTCACCATAGGTCACTTGATTTGTTCTGCGAGGTGCCGGAAGGGGTAAAACAACATAGCTAAAACTAGGCTGGGGAGCTTTGGATGGGCGCTGACGTGTCTGGAATCAAGTGAGCTTTGTGCCATGCTATGGCCTTGAAGTATCCTCTTAGCCCTTATCTGCAGTACCAGGTGCACATCAGGTTAGCGATAGAGCCTGCATTGTTTGTTTGTTTGTCTAATAGCCAATTAAATGTAGCTTTCATGTTTGATAACGCACAAGGAGGAGTCCAGGTGGAAGACGACGGACAGAAGGGTGGGACCAATGGCCTGGCATCCCCATCCAAATGGATGCACCAACCATCCATTTGGATTTTTTCATTATGTAATTTACATCACTGATGACGCTGTGTGCTTTCATAAAGTGTTGCTCATATGCTTTTGGCAGAACGTTCCATGGCAGCAGAGTAATTTGCTGCCAGATTTCTATTTTTGGGGAAATAAACTTTGGTCTCCTTGAAAGAGGTATGCTGGGCCTTTTTCCCTAGTGGGTTGAATTTTTTCTGGTGCGAGCGTTGAGGGGTTGCTCTACACCACTACTGATGGGGTAAATTCTTGAAGCAGGGTCCATTCCCCCTCCAAGGTGCCCTACTGCTCTGGTGTTTGCATAAACCAAAATTCCAAAAATAAATAAAAGGAAATTGAAGTATTACTAAAATCCAGTATCCCTTGGTTTTTCAAACTACATTATGTCGAGGGTAAGGTCGGACTGGGATAGATAGCTGGTTCTCATGAACGAATAAGTAAGTAACCCACAATCTAAAATGGCAATTCGTTCATGTCATAAAAGACTGAGTAGCACTCCAGTGGGAGTTTTTTTTGTTGTCAAATATGTCGCAATGAGTGCACTTTAAAGAATATTTGTTAAGTAAAACTGGTCAAAACTACCAGCTGCACAGTGTAGTAAGTCAAAGAAGCCCATTATTACCACAGCAAAAAATAAAACACATTTTTAAAAAGCCTCACTCCATCATATGTGGCCTGAACTTCAGCATAGCCCTTTAGGCCAGTTTGAGCACGATTGAGGGCTAAATTCCAACCCCCCGAACCCCACATAACCCATTTGAAGAGAGTAAAGGGCTATGTGGTCACATGTGGGGCAGTGGTATTGGAAGTGCTATGAGGGGGGGGCATAATGTGGAAATAATCAAGAAACCCAGGCATGGCACAATTAAATTGGTCAAGATGTGAACAATGTAAAATGTTGCACTTTTAAATTTGTTGCCCTGTGTAAATTGACATGTCAATGACAGGCCGGAACACCGAGCTGAAGTCTAACATGTTTGGGTGTACCATGGTGTATTAAGCGTCAACCCTGGCAGGGTGCCATATTGAACATCCACACCACATTCTTAACAGCACCCTTGAATAGTTGAGCAGCACTGTAGATTATGTGGTTAAAATTTAGATATACTTTGAAAGTAAACTGGTAACTGGCAACACCCTTGCAGGCGGTTAAGGTAGCACAGGAACAAAGTCCATCGGAGCAAATCCCTTGGTACAAAAGGTTAAACAGATTACCATTTCTGCTGGCATTTAATTTAAGATTGTCTCAGTGGCAGTTGCACACTTTCAGGAGCAGTTTGTGAGGTGTTACAATGTATACTTCTGTACATTTCCTTAGTTTCTGTCAAGAGCACAAATACAACTGGGTCTTGTAGAACGTAACTGCCCCCATTTGAGGGGCCTTTGGGTGCCTCTTGGTACTAGGTTCTGTAAAAGAGGAAGAATTGAGTCCTTAAGGAGAGGCTGTTCGGCAGAAACCTGTGCAGTTCCCTCTGGGACCACTGCAAAAGATTTAAGACTAAAGGTGTTTGGCAGTAAACCCACTTGGTAGCAGTCTGTACCACATAGATTCACTTGGTAGCTGTGGCTGAGCAGTCAGACTTCCCTCAAGAAGAGTTAGGCAGTATACAGAGTATTCACAATAGGTCAAAAGAACACAGTAGAACAAGTAGACACTGACCAGAGCTTGGTGTAAAAGAGATCTAATTATTTATTTAAAACCACATCTAGAAAAACACACAGGCACTAATGTTAAGCAGTTCAAAAACACGGTCACTAAAAGGTATACACTCCCTTAAAAGAATATTAGACAAGTCTAAAGAAAAAGCCCCACTTATTTTCAGACAGCGGTGAGCGCTTAACGCAGATGGCACTCTAATAATTCGTTTTAAAAGGGAGAGAAAAGCAGAGTATAATTTGAAACAGATCCCAACACTTTCACAAGAACATAACAGAGGAAGGCAAAGTATCTGTGAAGTTAGAGTTCAGAAGGCTGGATCCACTTTGAGATGATCAGAACGAAATGTGTCCAAGGTCACACGGTTGAAGTGCACAAAAGTCTTGAAAAGGTTCAGAAAGAGTTGGACCAAAGAAAGGTACCAGTTAGATGATCAAGGCGGCCAGCCCAGTCCAGAAGGTTAAGGGGTTATTATTACCTTGTAGCAATCTTTAGAAAGGGAGGCCTGGGGGACACCGTACCTTAAAGTGGTGAGAATACTCCAGCGGGGGCAGTTGTTCCTGGCAGCGGATGAAAGTCGGTGCTTCTTCCGGGGGAAGAGAGGATCTCGTTGGGGAGGAAGACGGGAATCTGTTGCACTGCCAGGGAAGAAACTAGCCACGGAGTTCTCAGGTAAAAGGAGCGGTCCTTTTATTCGCGGTCCAGTGGTAAGTGGCTATCCGGTTGCGGGGGTGCTTGGCACGGGCAATTCGACCACAAGACGTCCTGGGATGCGAGGAAAAGAAGGTAAACTGGTTGTGCCCACCAGTCAGGGGAAGAAGCCTCTCCAGCCGGGAGATCTTCTCTGTCCTCGGGAAGTGGTGAGTCGGTTCCGCAGGGCTCCACCGGTGGGGTCATCGTGGTAGGTCGGCTCAGCTTCTCCCTCGTCGGATTCTCAGGTCCTGTGGCGACTTCTGAAGTTCCAGTCCCCAAAGCCCTGCTTTTATGCAGCACACCCCCATTCACTCAGCCTAGCTGTCAATCAAACATGCTAAGTGGTGAGCCGGCTGGCTCACCACCTGGGCCAATCACACAAGAGTGCGACTTGTGTTACCAAGGTAACTCAGTCCAGGGTGCCTAAACCCCCTCCCACACCCCCTGTGGTACCCAGACAGAGTGGCACCACTTTTGGAGGCTTCTGTGGAGAAGCCCGCCAAAAAGTGGAACAAAGGGCTCGACTTGGGTTGGAGTCACAGAAGAGAACACAAACGCCATTTTAGAATCGAGTCCTGGCAAAAAATACCAACCGGCAAATCAGTATTAAATAAATAAACCGGCGGTATGTTCGAGGCTATGAGAATTAAATAATTAAAGATAGTAGCCTCGAACAATGGGAAAATCTCAGAGAAATATTCGCGGTCGAATATAAAAAGTAGTATCCACTGCCACCAGCCAAAACTCGATCAGGGGGGACGGAGACGTGCCCCCTCGACTAACAGACCCCGGGGCAATCGAATTGCCCCGACCAGTATGTCCACAATATGATGGTTTGTACCGGTTTCTGTTAATAATTTGGGACTAGTAAACCAATGGTGACTTTACATGCCCTGGGAGACAGTAGTCAGTCCCAGGGTATGGGGTCTATGGTGGGGTGTCACTGCACGGAGGGTGCTGTGTAACACACATAGTAAAAACACATAAGACCCTATGGAGCAAAGGACCCCATAGCCCATAAAACACAAACAGTCAAAGGAACACCATAAATCATGTCCAAGAGTGGGAGAAAAAGAGTCTCACTCTTGGCAGGAGAAAAAAACAAACTCCAGAAATCCAGCAAAGCTGATGGGGGACTCACTAGGTTAGGAAATTCAGCCTAAAGAGAGAATTCTCCCTAACAGAGGAAAGTTGCAAACCGTGGTGGTGTTGATATCTGTAGATAGGAAACCCTCACCCTTTACCTTTACCCGCTAGCAAGACTCTAGGTGAGCTGGCTCATGACAAGAGTGTGATGTGCTGGAGGAGAGCCACAGGTATGGTTATACTGCTTCATAACTAGTCACTCCCTGCAAAAATTGAAAATTGTGTGAAGAATTGTAACTTGGCTGGTTGGCCACTATGCTGTTAAGATTTAAGAGGCAGGGATTGGTTGGGCTGCTGCAGTGTGTGCTTTAACTGACTGGTATCTAGTGCAAGATGGTGAGATGGAGGAAAAGCTTGTTGGGGAGCAAGATAGGGACCTGGCTACTACAGTGCATGTTTGTGGCTACTTGCTAAGTTGTATCCGTTTTAATTAAGCCGATTCCAAGTGATTTGAATGGTTCAGAAGTTACAACTGTCGGCACTGTTCTCCTGCTCCTGGGGAAAACTGGAGCCTGCCAAGAGGCCACAACTCCGGACACCTTCCAGCTAAGAAAATGGCTCAAACCAGAGTCAGCACAGTTTTGCTGTTCTGCTGCAAGATGAGGTCATGAGACACCAAGTTTTGCACACATTGTGTTGTGAAGCACCAGGGACAATTATAAAGGTAAATGCGCAGATGTCGATTGCTATCCACTGTGCCGCTGGCCCATGGACATTAACTGGTTCTCAAATATTCATGCTTTGTAGATGTGAAAGATGGTCATTAAGCAATACTGAGAAAGGAATTAAGTTTTGTTCAAGTGAGCATTATTCAGATTTTGGTCATTCAAGTGTCTATTAGCGATAGGCTTCTGTCTCAGTCAAGTGGGCGATTGTCGTTACAATTTCGGTGTCCTCTATATAATTCTAGGTTAAGTTATTTTTTGCTAGTTGGGTCTGAGAGTGGCACCATGCAAATATGAAGAGGAGGGGTTGGAGACTGGATCCCTGTGGGATCTTGCACGGCTGGTTGCAGGACTGAATTGAACAGTGGCATGTGGCTGTTCAACTCTGATGAGAGAGAAATATAATTCAGCATAAGGCTGTTGGCTAAAGCCCAGCTACGGTCAATCTTAGCAAGACAATGCGATTGATTATCATCAGCATTCTTTAGATTCCCATTTAGTAGTCAATGCAGGTTTGGTTTCACTCATTCGTGTGAATCCTATCAGGGTACAATGATTAAGTGGCTATTAGATTTCTTGAGGTCCAGTAGGTATTGATAAATCATTTTTCCAGCAGGATCCTGGTCAGGTAGGGAACATTTGAGATGGGGCATAAGCTAGAAGGGTTACTAATATTAGTCATAGGATTTAGCTTCTTGCTGTGTAACAACATTGTAGGTGTCTGCTTAGCATGGGTACTCTGGAGAGTCAGCTTGTTTGCTGGCTCTAACCAGCAATGAGAATTTCTATTCGGTCAATGGGTGAAATTCTGTCCAGGTGATTGGTTCTGCCAGCATCTGAATGGGCTTAGAGCTCTTCTAGTGAGCCCAAGTGATCTGCTTCTTATACAAATTAGAAAATGAAGGCAAACCCAATGCGCAAATCCTGGGCAATGAAAAATATTATCTTGCACATCACATTTTGTGGTACAGCAAGTGAAATCTTTATATTGGTATCATATATTGAGTGAAATCAGCTGACATGTGTTTCGACCAACAAGGTCGTTGTCAAGGCGTGAATCCAGATAAGCAATCCAGCAATTTATGGAAGGATGGCTGGAATTGACCAAAGTATGAGGCCACCCTATTGGAATATAGAGGATGAAAGTAATAAAATGTGAATCCAATGTATTCCTGAAGGTTCAAATCCTGTGCAGCAAGGTCCAAGGGCCCAATCCACATCAGAAAAGTAGAAAGCGCCAAAAAGGCAGTAGTATATCAGTCAGTTTGTGTTGAAAACTTGTTCATAGGCCCATTGTTTACTGCAGCACAATCCAGTGTACCTTGGGTGGTCTGGCATGAAAAGTATTTAAGTATTTTATGTGCTCCCCCAATGAATAGCTTGTTTGGTGAACCACTCCAGACAACTTTCTTTCCAGCTTGCTCCCATCAATCTAGGGCAAATATTTACACCCCCACTCCTCTGTCGTTTTTGTGTTTGGTTGGAGCCAACGTATTAGAGCCTGGTGGACAGCTGAAGGACATCACTGGGCAATTAGAACAAGACAGGCTACAAGTCTAGTTGCAGTTACAAAATATTATAAAAGTATTTTCAAGTGAACATGGTCAGGGTCAGCTTTGAGGTATTCAGGAAGCTTGTTCCAAAGCTTGACACCCTGAACAGGGACTCCCACCTTTCGTAGATGCCAGATTAAACCATGGTGGAACAATCTATATAGTCTTATATTTAAATTAGTATTAGCCAGGTAGCAGAAGGCAGTCCCAGTAAAAGCATTTGTATGCAATGGTTGCAAGTCTGCACCAGATTCTTGAGTGGATGCCTCGAAGGCATAATCTTCACATTATTTCGCAGGGCCTGACGTTTCTGAAGAACAATCCTAGGAGCACCCATATGCATGGCACAGTCTAGTTCAGCACCGCCTATTGCGCCCTGGCTACAATGCCAATAGGAGCCTCTCAGAGGGAAGGTAGAACTTGCTTAAATAATTAAAAGAGTAGTAGCTGGCGCTACCAATCACAGAATTAACTAGAGAGGGCAGATGCAAGAGGGATCAACAATAACTACAAATGTTTTTACTTTAAGAAGGGTAGATCATATCTAGGAGTCTAAAGAAAAGCAGGAGGACAAATTTGTTGTGAGAACAGATACCTACTCAGTTTTGCTGCTGTTCAAACCTAACAAGTTCACATGGGCATTAACGATGTGCCCCGGTGCCATTACCGCCCATCCAGCGACCAGAGAGGGTATTCTTGTTATTAGCATCCTGGGTGGTGCGGGCAGCCAATCTGTTTGAATGAACGGGTCCCCTCATCCCCTTCATTCAAACAAATACTCTCCTAAAATGGCGGGCATGGAAATGGAAGGCAGGGATCCATGCAGAGCCCCTCTTCCATTTCCAGGGAGTGGCGGGAGCATCAATTCCTGAAAGCCAGCCAGACTTGTGGTCCGGTCAACCAGTTTTCAGCCCAGACAACCCTATCGACCCCACAGCTTCTCCCTATTTAAGCGGTCTCGAACCTCAAAACATCCATGCATGCAGCAAAATTGTCACAGCACTACCTGGAAGTGAAACATATAGGCTGCAGACTCAAAAAACCTGGCCAACTATTGCCCTGCCTCCCTTCTCCCCCACTACATCAAAGTTTTGTATGAGAACGTTTTGTACAAGTGGCCTTTAATCACTGGCTACTTTGATGCCAACATATGGGGCCGCCTCCCCTCAGATATATAAGACAGTGCTGTTTTACTGGAGTGTTAGCTGTGAAACCATACTTTATAACCACTGTGTGCGGGAGTTTACACTCTTCATCCTCACCCATCTTGACCTTTTGGTGGACTTTGACATGGGTGGACCATCCCAACCCTCCTCCAAACACTCTCGCACCTCTTTAGACAAGACTGCATTTGCATGTATTACACGGCTTGCCTCAAACTGATCACTTGCCATCTCCTGGAACCCGAATACCTCTGCCATCATACATCAGGTGCTCCTCAAGACAGTCCTTGTCCTGCTACACCTCCTCTCTTGGCAAAGCCATCTCCTTTGAATACTACGAATACATGTTTATTGAGAATACCCAATCAGGATATCCTTTCTCATCTATTACTGACCTTACCTCTTCAAACTCTAAATGTATTTCAGGCATGCAACACAGCTAGAACTTTGGTGTCTTGGGCTGAACTGCCAGCACAGACATGTATGTCCCAGTGTATCAGGCTCCACCCCTCCATGCGATGCCCACACCCCTTCTCCCAGAACTACACAGTGATCTAAAACGGTAGCAATATACTACCACTACCACAACCGCTGTCAGGTACAACCCGCTTAACATCAAGAAAATCCATCCCTTCTTTCTTACTTTTCCACCAAAACTAGATCTCACTCTTAACTCAACTTTGGACCCTCTACACCTTTACTGTTCCTTCCCCACCATCCTCACGCTGGCTGACTCACTATGCAACACTGATCCTTCCACAAGTTGCTTCTCGCCAAGGTGAACCTATAAACTAGCTGCCTCCCCAACACCTGGCTAACTCAATCACCTGCTATTCCACGTTGGACACTTTGCTCCACTGTATTGATCTAGATGGCTCTCGGTCAACCCCCAGTCTGCCTCCCCACAGCTGCTTCTCACTTGTACATCCCACACCACCAACTCCCTCACACACCCAGGGGAAGAATTGGGCCTGAACAAGTTGGAGCTGTGCTCTGCAAAAACTGCCATTCCAGAGCAAAGTTCCATGTCGACACGAGGCCCAAACCCCCACCCCTCCGATGTTGAGGAAGCTCTCTACCCCCAAATGCCTTGAGTTTCAGAAATGCTCTATCTCGGTCAGGAAACTGCTGGCGAGTAGCAGACAATGTCAGAAGCTGCAGAGAGCTTCCTTAACTTGAGGGGTATACAGTGCTTGTTGGATGTCCCCGCTAAGCTGCACCCATGGAGGCACAGTTCCAGACACAGCGTTTCTACAAGTGCAGCTGAGCGGAGATATCCAACGACTTCATATTCTGCATCTGAACGTTGTCCTTTGCTCAACAGCCCAAACTCAAACAATGAAAACATCCAATGCTGTATGTACGCCTCCTGCTTTTTACTGTGAGGGTGACTATTCTGAGAGTAAATGAGCACCATACCAAGCGTGCATTGCATGCTCAGAAGGAGTGAACGTTTGAATAACTAGCACAGACACGTTCAATAAATTGGTAGGCATTATGTTCCCAAAATGCACTTTGTTTTTATGCAAAAGCAGCCAGCATCCTATATTCAGGGCACACACCTCTTGACACTTATCTCCCACCCACCCCCAGACCCTCCAATACCACTGACCAGCCACACCCCCCCCCCCAGCGCCACCCCATCCCCCACTAAGGTGAGAGGGAAGTGGGAGTTCCTCCAGTACAATTTGTCCATTGACATCAAAAGCAAGCATGAGTATTCAGGCATTTAAAGCTACCATTAATCACCACCACCACCACTCCCTTGAAGCGCACCGACCTTATCCAGCAAATTGCCCCTCCACTGGAGACCTTCACTCGCGCACTGAACTTAAAAGGATATTCAAACAGTGGCCCGAGTTATTTTATGTAGGTACGAATATACTGTAGTGGGTGTCATGTTCCATGTGCTGTCAGCAATCTTGTAACCACTATGATCACCCCTCCCACCTCCCCACCTTACACAATCTGGTCCATCTCAAACCATGACCCTTCCAAAGCACCCAGAGAAGAGATTGCTCGCCTTGCTACCTTGGGTGCAGTGCTCCTGATCCAATCAAAGTGCACTCCTTTGCTTGAAGGAAAAAGAAAAATTGCAAGGCTAAAGCAGCGTAACAATCTGCCGTGGATAACAGGCAGAAAAAAATTGCTAAATAATAGAGCAGCTATAAATGTGTGTCTCGTCAACTAAAAAGCCATTGGTTTACACACAAATAGGCAGGTGCGATGAACACAAGGTCCCAGCTCGCCCTCAATCACGTGTGAATGGGAGATTACATGTCACCTGAGACAATATATCGGAAGGGGGTGGGGGGCACTCTCTGGTTCCCTACTAACTTCGCCGAGCAGCCCGCTGGTCTTCAAGGAGACAGTCTTTGCTTGAATGCAGTTCAGCTCTGTATGGTCAATACACGTTGCAGCCAATCGCGGCAGTTTTTTGCAGCATGAAATCACCTTATTCGCATACATACAACAACGGGATGGGCGTTTGGGGGTAAGGAGAGAGGAGGGGGGCTAAATCAACATTTCGCTTCAAACTCACACACATGAATTGCATTTAAAGTCACAGGGCTACGAGGCAAAGTAAGCTGGGAACCAGTGCGCCCGCCCTCCCCACTCATATGTGCAAAACAATATTGCAAAGACCACCTGGGGGAGGGGCGGAAGTGCGTGCACCCAGTTTCATGCCTCGATTGGGCTGCCCCCCTCCCACCCAGCAAACGTTAGGAGGGAAACCCACTGGGGCGACTGGTAAAGCAAGTAGGGAACCTCACCCTGTTGTGAAATATAAAAGCCAGACGATAACAAAGCAACTTCTATATTAACACAATAAAGAACAGTGAGCAGAGCAGGTGAGGGTTGGAGAGCGAAGAGAAAAAAACAATGTTTCTTATTTTAGTGGAGTCCTTCAATCAAATCACGATGGCATAGAATATAGGTTGTGACATTTTGTATGCGCCAAACAGCCATGTTCATGGGATGGAGGCACTTTAGGTTGTCTGGGATTACAAATATACAAAATAAGCAGTACATAGCGTAGCAAAAGAAAGCCATTACCACATAGCATACAGTGCCATGGCCCAGAACTCAGAATGCTTTTGCAGAGATAAGTAGAACTGAAATTCATATACATTTTATAGTAAGCCGTTTTGTGTATAGGGTGAGGTGTGGTTTAGTGTAGTGTAATTTGCTTGGCTAGCGAATAAGTGATTGCTGGCATGACAACCATGTTTGGCGTGAGACTGAGCCAATTAATGTGGGTTTGCATCAATAACCTGTTGAGCGAGTAGCGCAGTAGAATAGCCAGCATTTCAGACGTGTGGGGGCTGGGGGGAGGGAGGCGGAAAGGGAGGGGAGGCTGTGAAAAATAGCCTTCTACTTTCGCCCCAAATGCAGTGCGCGCAATTCCACGTTGTCTCATTCGCACCTACAAACCGCCCACCCCTGCCCCAATCTACTTTTTTGATAACATTAGTGGCAGATGGCATTTTAGCACAACAAAAAAACTGCAGAATCCTTCCAGAAGCAGGGAACTCCTACATTAGAGCTCTATCCAGGTGCTCTTGGGACAAAATGCATGCAAACCTCCTAATTAGCATATGGATTACACTTACAGAGATTACTTCACAGAAAAGGACATCACGAGGGGCATCATCACTCTTTGATACTTGGAGGCACCATGGAGGGGACTTTAAAATAAGTTGCCATTAATAATTGTGGTGCAAAATACAGAAATTGCACTATTGTTTTATATGGAGCAACTCTATAGTTATTTTTTTTTTTTAAATAACACCATGATATATCATAGCTATGAAATTATCTGCCTAGGATCACACACTTTGGTTAAATGCTGAATCCCGGATGTGGACAATTTAAGCAGCTGAGCACATCTTCATAGGTTTAGTTGATATAGATATTTGTTAAGGGTTCCCTTTGCATTTCATGTGCTCAAATAATACTTTATAGCAATTACTTGGAAGCATAGCACATTCGATTAAATATCCTTTCATAACTTTACACTATGTACATCACCATAGAAATATGTTGAGCAATAAGAGGATGGCTTTAGTTGTATTCTCCCCATTCAGTATGCAAAATCACAATAGCATCATGTAGATGAATGTGAGCCTAACAAATCCAGCTTGGGTAAAGCCATAGTCATTATTTAATAAAGCCTGTAGCATTATGCACCGTTCTCACTCCTGATCACTCGCTTCCATGCACATTTCTAAAGGGACAAGAGTCCCTGTTAATAGCTCCCCTCCCTCCCATCAGTGCCTAATGGCTCACATTGAAATACTCTGTTGACACAGAGCAAACCAAGAGCCCCTCTGCTGCTGGCCAGAGCTCATTGGGACATAGTCCTGGCAGCGGGTGACACCTCTCCCATTTGGAAAGGATGTCCTGCCACAGGACACCTCTCGCGTTCGGAAAGAGTAAGGTGTTTCGCTGCCAGGACAATGACCGTGCTGAGCAGGAATTGCTCAGCAAACATTGTGCTCCCATCGGGACACCTTTCCCGTTGGGTACCCTCATTGAGATGCCGAATGGGAGAGGTGTGCCACTAACAAAAGTCCTGGGCAAGCTCTCAAAGAGCCTGTGGGGGTGGGGGGGCTGCTTGCCTCCCCTTTCCCTTTCTCGGTATGGGGCCATCATTTTGCATTAAATGCATATTTGAAAAGATAGCATGTTGGATGGTACATTGAATGTATACTTGGTAGACCAAAGTTAGATCATGCACTGTCAGGAAAAAGATCATTTCAACTTGTATGTTAATCTGTGCCATTGTTGTGCTAGTTCGTCACAGATTATTCCCCATTGGTTCTTCCTATTCTTCATCAGTCTGCCCTTTGATTCACATCACAGGTTGAAAGCGTTATTTTTAGTTTTGGATATAAGGTGGCGTGTAAGCGCCACCTATGAGCCAAAACAAACGCATTGGAGTACAGCTAGGGAGAGAGAGGTGGCATATAAAAAAATAAAAAAAGGTACTCAGTGCCTGTACGTGCTGTTCGGCTATTAAACAACCCGTTGACTGCTCATGGCTATGTTAATCCCTTTGGCCATTCCCACACCCACTTCCACCCCTCCCACCACCACCCAAAACACACCCTCCTGGTATCTCTTTAAGATAACATTATCAAGCCTTTAAAATGAAATTCTGAACGTAAAGTGCCTGCCAGGGTTTTTTCAAAGCAGTCTTCTGAGAGCTAAAGGTTTAATTAGCCTTGTTAACCTGCTGCTGGTGTAATAAACATGTCTAAACCAGGTCAGCCTTTAGTCACTTGATTTATAAGCACTATGCACTGAAATCCTTCTAAAAACAAACATTGGCAAAACGAACAATTTCAGCTTGTGCACATAGATTAGATAGGAGTTTGCATCATATGCCCAGGTACATGCACCAGTTACAAGCTGCTCCCATTAATGATAAGTGAATACCATTATGGCAATACATAGCAAATAACTTTCCCATTGCTATACAGAAGCCAACACAGTTGCCAATGTTGGTTTGAGAATCGGTCCATGCATCAACTGCGGTAGAGTCCAAACCCACCAAGTCCAGCACAAAGGAATTACTTTGCTTTAGAGTAGTCATCATCAATATGGATACATTTCATGGTTTATTGTGCTTCATCCTATAACAATGGTCCCAATAGAGAGGAACACACCATCTTTCCAGTGCCACAAAGCAGCAAGAGCTCGGTGCAGCTGCAGTGCCATGCGTACAAAAAACTCTGTCAAGCAGCACAGTCAGAAAAACAATGCATTTTTAGGATCGTTCTGCAAATACTCAATCTTAGGTATTTAAAGTGCTACAAGCCAAGTCTAAAAACTGTCCCCCAATAGTTGTACATTGAATGCATTCAGGAACGAATGTCACAACTTGTACATAAAGTGCTGAGCTTGCAAAATAAAAAAGTTGTGGAAATCTGATCAGAGCATAACTGTTACAGGAAATGGCCAGGTCAAGTTAATATTTTAGTTCGGTATCCGTTTACTGTGCAATTTGTGGCTGTGGTTTGAGTTTATACATCATAATGTAAGTATTGTATCATTTATTGGTGATTTGTATGTGCTGTATGCAAGTAATAGTCGCTCCGAAACCACCAAAAGGAAACCGATGGAGTGGAGAGGAGGGCAAGTAGTGTGAGAAACCTGAAGGGGTCTCACTTAGTAGTACCCCCCGGGGATCTGTCAACCAGGTGGCCAGGACACAGCCATCGCTATTGGATCCAGTTCCTGGGGGTGGACCAGTGAGGGAGGATCACCTGGATGGGGGGTTCTCGGGGAGTGAAGTGGGACACCGACGGGTGAGAAATGCCATCCCCTTTCTCTACACTCCACCCTCCCCCCTTTTCTGACACAGACACTTTTGCACACCACGAAAGACAACGGACTAATACCAGAGCCATTTACCTGACTTGTCCCAATACAAGGGTCAGGTTAAGTCAGGCAATTGACCAGAATATTACACACCGGACAGCATTTCTCTTCCCCACATGGATAAAAGGTGGAGCACAAAAGCACTCGGAGGAAGGCAGACCGCACAATGAGGCAGCATTCCAAACACGGCAGTTCAAGAGCAGGAGAAAGGCATCAAGAATCGAGATGGTGACTGTTAGGCAGTAACCTGTGCAGTTCCCTTAGGGACCACTGCAAAAAGTTTAAGACCACAGAAGTAAGCAGTAAACCCAATTGGTAGTAGTCTGCACCACCCAGATTTACCTGGTAGCTGTGGCTGAGCAGTCAGACTTCTCTCAAGAAGAGTTAGGCAGTATATAGAGTATACACAATAGGGCTAACAATACAGTACAACAAGCAAACACTGACCAGAGCTTTGGTATTAAAAGTATATAATTATTTATTTAAAAATACACTTATGAAAATACACTGGCACTAATATATCGAGCAAGTTCAAACAGTCACTATAAGTATATATACCAAGCTAGTTAATTATTCAACAAGTCTAGGTTAAGACACCACTTATTAGCAAAACAGAGGTGAGCGCGTAACCTTAGATGGCACTCCAATAATTCGTTAAAAAGGGAGAGAAAAGGCAGAGTATGGAAATAACACAGTACCAACACTTAAGAAACCACAGCAAGTCAAGAAAGGCCCGGTCTACTGTAGAGCCAAAGTTCATAGGCCAGGCCCACTCTTGGAGAGAGCAAGGCGGAATGTGCCCAAGATCACACAGTGGAAATGCACTCAAAGTCTCTGCAGAAAATGTCAAAAGTTAGCAGGTCTGAGGTCAACCCAGTTGGAAAGTCAAAGATTTACGGGACACCTTGGACAATCCGTTGCAAGGGAGACCAGGCGGGACAAAGTACCTGAAATGGTGAGAAAGCTCCAGCGGTGGCAGTTGTTCCTGGCAGTGGTTGCAAGTCATGGCTTCGACCAGAGGAAGAGATGATCTCGACGAGGAAGAAAGCTGGAAGTCCTTACACTGCCAGGGAAGAAACCAGCCGCGGAGTTCCCGATTAAAAGGTACAACCCTTTTATTCACGGTCAGTGGTGAAGCGTGGCTATCCGACCGCTGGGGTGCTTGGCACGAGCGATTCGACCACAAGATGTCCAGGAAGGCAGAAAAGGCGAACTGGTTGGTTCCACCAGCTCAAAGGGAAGAAGACTCTCCGGGAAGAAGATCTCCTCTGTCGTCGCGGAAGTGGTGAGTTCGTACAGCAGGGCTCCCCCAGTTGGTGTCATTGAAGATGGCTCAGCTTCTCCCCTCTTCGGATTCTTTAGGTCCCGTGGCGACTTCTGAAGTTCCAGTCCCCAAAGCCCTGCTTTTATGCAGAAAACCCCCCATTCAACAGCTTAGCTGTCACTCACACATGCTAAGTGGTGAGCCGGGCGGCTCACCACTGGGCCAATCACACAAGAGTGCGACTTGAGTTGCCAAGGCAACTCAGTCCAGGGTGCCTAACCCCCCTCCCACACATCCTGTACACCCCACAGTGGCACCATTTGGAGGGCTTCTGTGCAGAAGCCCGCCAAACAGTGGAACAAAGGGCTCGACTTGGGTTAGAGTTTCCGAGGCGAACCTAAACGCCATTTTAAAACCGAGTCCTGGCCAAAGACCCAACCAGGGAATTAATATTAAATAAATAACCCGTGCGGTATCTTTAACATTTAAAAGTGGTGCATTTAAAATCAATGGGAAAATCCCATAAGAAATATTCCGGCGGAATATTTCGCGTGGTATCCACTGCCACCAGCCAGAACTCGACAAGGGGGGACTGGACAGTGCCCCCTTGGAAAACAGACCCAGGGGCAATCGAATTACCCCTACCAGTGCTTCCACAATATGATTGTTTGTACTGGTTCTGTTCACAATTTGAGACTAGTAAAGCCAATGGTGACTTTACATGCCCTGGAAGACAGTAGTCAGTCCCAGGGTATGGAGTCTGTGTTTGGGGGTCACTATGACACCCCTGTGTTACTGCAGTGAGGGTGCTGTGTAACACACATACCAAAAACCCATGAAGCCCTATGGAGTAAAAAAAAACCATAGCCCATAAAAAACATTCACAGTCCAAGGACATTCTCAAATCATGCCCAAGAGTGGGAGAAAAAGTCTTACTCTTAGCAGGAGAAAAAAATAACCCCCAAAAATCCAGCAAAGCTGCTGGGGGACTAACTAGGTTTGGGAAATTAGCCTTAACAGAGAATTCTCCCTAACGGTGACAAGGAGCGAAGCGACCTTGCCCTTTCCTACCCAGACCCGTGAAGACTATGCACAAGGAATCCTAAAACCACAAACAATAGCTAATGTGTGTTGCAGCAGATGTCAAAAGGTACACAGAGCATGCCTACGCTGATAAGCGGGACAGAGAGATACCTGCTACCATGGCACCGTCCTTGACTCCAGACACAAGATTAGTCAAGCGGTTCATAACAGCCGGTGAGTCGAGGGGCGAGCCGATAAGAAACCGAAGAGTGTTGAACGAAAGATGCAACGTGGCAAAATAAGGGAAGTTCAAAGAACTGTTAACATTAAGGGGAAAACCAGCTGGAGGGGGTCTGGCACCACGTGGGTGCTCACGAGACACTCTGGTGGATCCCGCTTTTATTCAAACTAACAAAACCAGAAGGCCTTGGGAGATCCGCAAGGAAATTGTCAAAGTGGTCATACAGGGGTCTAGCAAAATCGTCTGTACAGTCTAAAGTCTTTGACTGATAAACCATTGGAAAGCTAAGGGAGAGAAATCCCGAAAAGTGAGAAAGCAAAAAGGAACATTGTGCTGACAGGAGTGAACCGGACAGAGGGAGGTCCCCAGTGAATTGTTTAAAAAGACATTAATACTTGTGAATGCAACAGTTGAGATAGTTTGGAAAAAGCCATAGTGAACCCGACAGAGAGAGGCTAACATTCGAGAGGGGTCTAAGCACAGAACAGTGGGATGCAGGGGTGAAAAGCCATCACCCAATAACACGTAAAAGCTGTAGAGAACCTCACGGAGGCAGGCAAACATTCTAAAAGGGTCTGAGCCCAGAGGAGAGGCATTCAGGGGTGAAAAGCTATCACCCCGGCGACACGGGAATGCAACAAAGAAATCTTTTGAATGCAAGCCAGAGTGAACCCGACTGAGGGAGGCTAATATTCGAGAAGGCTCTGAACCCGGAAGAGGGGGACCCACGGGTAAAGAATCATAACCAAAGTATAATCAAAAAGTAAATAATTTTGAACATACCAGGCCCTTGGAAGCAAGAGATCTAACCACCGAAGGTCCTGATATTGCAAGGAACTTTTGGTGGATCCAAGCCCAGTAGAAAGCCATCACCCAATGGCAAGTGAATGCTGTAGTGAACCCGACAGAGGGAGGCAAACATGAGAAGGGTCTGTGCCCAGAAGAGGGGCACCCATATTACCCAATGTACATTGGAAAGGAACGCTTGGTTTGTTATTTTTGAACAGGTCCTCAGAGGCAAGATACTTTTTGTAGAAAAGAGACTTAACCACCAAAAGGTCCTGATACCCGAGAACGGAACTGTCATCTCGTGCTGGGAAAGCTCGAGAGTGTGCTGTGCTCAGGAGTCCCACCTTGTCCGGTGTTCAAAACGTGAGGAAGGGAGACCCCGGGTACCTCATCCTGACTTATCAATTGCGAACACTACTTTCTTTCTTGTGAATCCTATCCCACACTCTTTTTGCATTTAGTTGTAAGGATTGGGAATAGGCGTTTTTAGTATAGGCCTTTTTCTTTGACAAGACCCCACTAGGACCGCCTTATTATTTGATGGTCATAGCATGCTACCATCTTAGATTTAAGTTTAGATTAGGCACTTTTTCCAACCCGCATATACAGTGTAATGGACACAAGTGATGGTGTCTGTCTTAACTGTTGTCACCATGAGTTCCTTACAGTAGGCAGGCAGAAGTTAAGATGTCCGTTTTGTTTTGAAATGTTCTCTTTTGGCTGGCTAACGTGTCATCAAGATCACTGCATCAATACATCTCGGGGTTTAAAATGGGTTTTAAAAAAAAAAAGAGCACCAGTCTTCCACAGTTTTTGCAATATTAGAGGCATTGTTTACCATGCCATAGATTACGTTATAGTGCATTTTAACTAAAACGCAAGGTACTTCACGGATATTACGGCAATTGTAATTTTTACTGTCCACAAATTAAAATGTAATCAACAAGATTAAGATTGGCCAAAGTGCTTTCCTGGTCTAGAAGAAATAATGACAATAAACTACTTAGTTTTGTGAAGCTGGATTTGTTTAGGAGATGCATTGCTCCAGTAAGTGCCCATCCCAATTATTTTTATCTTGGAAGTGTGGACACTATGGAAGATGTAGCACTCTCGAGGACGTGACCCGAACCCATCAGCGCAAATGTAGCCGATTTAAGCAGGGCACAACAAGCCACAACTACTCAGAAGGAGCACATTGATGTAGACTTTACTTTCCAGCTAACAAAAGAAACTCCCAATCATTCTCTAAAAGCTTGGTGCTAAAGCCAAACATCCCCCCTCCATTCATACTCCAGTACTTGTTCAGACTACTTGAAAACCAACATTTGAATCTTAATAAACTTCCCTCTTCATTACAGAACCCAACTACTACAACAGATCTAATCTTTCTCCAAGAAAAGAGAACAACAAGCCTTCAACCAGCTTTAAGCCTGCAGCAAGCCATAGTACCTGCTCTGATATATCAGCAGCCATAAATACAATATCTGCACAACCACCCAGGGCATTTTGATCATTCCGTTCTACCCCGTAAAAGCCATCTTCTAGGATGAGAGCATGGGGAGGTCTCTACAATTGGTAGCCTCATTTGAGTAGGGTCGATCCCAGGTGATCCAATTTCAACCCATCGGAACCACTCCATGCATTGATGTGTGCCTCAGGGTTTCCATAAATACAGTCTGGATATTTTAACATACATGCATCGGAAAAAGGCATCATCAGCCAGTGAAATCAATCCCCTGGAAAACTAACGCCATCTAGAGGACGCATGCTAAATTTCAGTGTTGGGTAAATGAAGTTCCCAGCGTTGACCCTTTTCTTTCACATCCAAGGATGGTAAAGCGAGCACTTCTGGTACCATCAATTAAGGCCCCACTTTCAAATAAAAAGCCTTAGTTCCCACTCTCAGCCTCAACAACTCCAGCAGGTTACCAGTACTCAATAATTGCTCTTGCTTGCAAAAACGAATGCTAGGTCACCTTTGGAGGCAGTACAGGAGTGGGAAGGAAATTGCTGTACTCTGGTGTTTGTCTAATAAGGATAACATTCGAACATATGCGCCACTGGGTTCTTGATCGTTTCCTAGAACCTGTAAGGATGGATTGTAAAACAATGCCACCTTCTCTTTACAGCACTCAAACCCTAAAAACAACTTTCCTAAATGTTTTGTTTTTAAATCACAATGTTGCGATGATAACCACCATACACAAAGATTAACACTCCATGGACCTTTCTCAATTCGACAAAGCACCTTCAGCAACACAGTGAATAGATACACCCTACAATAATCTTTGGATATCAGCTTTGTGTTGCATTAAAATTAGGGCTGGGCTGCTAGGCCCTGAAGACCCTGCGCATATGGAAAATTAAGGCACAATCACCATATACTAGTGATACGACAGACACGAGGTTTGATTTTCCAAGTACTATGGTTTATTGCAAAATATGCTCAGTCAGCCGACTGGGTCGAATGTCTTGCAACGTGCGTCACCCAGACCTCGTGAGACGCAAGAGAACGATCATCATACAAACAGTTACATATATACAAAAAACAAGCCTTCAAGGCACATCAGACCCACCCATAATGTATCTGCTTCAGCTAGGGTTCAGTGATTGACAATTATGACAAATATGACATCATGACAAGTTTCTTACTCAATCTATTATATTTAGCAACAGTTGCAGACATAGTTCTTTGTTATAAAGAACATAAAGCACTTGCTCAGTAAGGATATCGTGTTCGCGAGAGACACATGCCAAAGCACGTTATCTACTAGTTTCTATTCATGAACTAGGGGTCAGCCTGTTCTAAGGAAGATCCGCGAAGGACGACTGCTAGAAGAGTATAATTCATGCTTTAACTGCCTATTTCTACAGCTTTAGTGTGACCTGGGTGGCTAATTCAATGCCGTTTCTGCTTGCTTTCAAGGACTTTGTGAGAGAGGAAAACAATGTATTTCTTTACCGTTTGGCATTCCTGTCTGGGCTGATCTTTCAACATGCAAGCTGTGGCCTCGTACTGTGTATGAGCTCTCAGAATATAATACGTTTTGCAAAGCATTTGACAGAAAAGAAAAAAAGCAAATGGCGGATGTTACACAAGATGGACGCCCTGTGGTTTTATTGACGGATCTGTGTTCGCGGTGTTGGTCATGTGATGCGATTGGTTTTCGGCCAACATAATATACCTTCTATACTTGTTTAGGATTGTTTCTAGACTTACCAGGGCGAAAAGAAACCCACATTATTTGTGTGTTCAACTGAGCATATCACCACTGCAGTGGTCTTCAAGTTCTAAGCCTTGTCCCTGCAGAGGGGACTACTCTGTCCAGGGTGGCAGCGAGGCCGTAGTCTGTGGGGTGAAAAGGAAACGAACAGCAGGAAAGTGGTAACTCGCAACATGAAGGGAAATAAATAAATGTATGTGATTGATAGTTAAAATGCAGGCCTAGTTGTTTGTGTTTTGACCAGAAGAACATTTAATCAAGAGAAGGGCTGAGAGCTTCCCTTATTGGTCAGCAAAACATTCATGGAGGCAATTATGAGTGAAGTGATATTATGTTATGTCATTTTGTGGATGTGTTCAAGAGTGTCTATGCGTTGGGGGAGCTACTAACCAGATTATCATTTTGGATTAATTCCCGTTGATAGGTGCCTGGGGGAACTGGTAAAGCTGAGCTCACTGACGGAAATGTCAGAGGCAGGAATTGGCTGTGTGCAGAATGAGTTCCTGGGTACAAAAAAGGAGAGTTTGACAATGAATCTCCAATGGGTTTGGGTAAGAGCCAGGATCACCTGGGCACTGGATCACTGATAATACAGTTAGTATACTTTGCTTCAATTTTAATGCAATAAATGAGAAGTCTTGTCACTTGTTTGTAAGAAACCAGTGATTTAATTACACACTTTAAGTCGGCACGTGTTTCGACCCAACATGGGTTTTTTAGGCTGTGTGGAGTATACATGATGTGCAATTGATTATTGGTTGTAAAAACACACCCAATGAGTGAAAACCAAGGTGAGATGTTTGTGAGAAGACCAGTGTTCAAGGTGTTTGGTTCGATTGCATTGTGACATATTGGTGTGTAGATGCAATATAGTGACAGTTAATAAATATGCACGTCATACAGGTTGAAAGCATTACAAAGATATGATGGTCACAGTTATGCGTCATAGTGTGCAAATGTTTTACATTAGAGAAGTTACAGTTATGGCGACACGGTTGAACACAGATGTGCAGGGAAGTTGATACATGTCAAATTGGTAGGTCGCATCAGGGAAAGGGCGGAGAAGGAAAGATAAAATGGCGTTATTTGTTGGGGGTGTGGGAACCGGGCCATGTCTGGCCATAGGAGATATATTGCAAGATTGTGTGGTATCTTATCGTGTGTGATATGCTTGAGAGTGGTGATATGGTATGTAGCTCTTGAGGAAGGGCTCTTAGTTGAGTAAACTGTAGGGTAAACATACATGATATATGGTTAAATACAGTTGAGATCTCACTAGTAATGTGAAAAGATTTTAATTGCAATTACTTGATTAGTAGTGCAGGGTAGTTGGCTGCCTGGCTCAAGCATGATTAGGTGGGTGTCCTTAGGTGAGAGTTGCAGAAAAACAAAGTGGTACACTCGGCACAAGCATGCAGAGTCCCAATTGGATGGGGGTGTCTGTAGCATATAGCGTTCGATGCAGGCTGGCCTGGTGTGGCCCTGTGGGAGCTAGTGGCCTAGCTGTGGGATGTGGCTCTGTGGCCCTGTGATCCTAGCAAGTGCTTGGTAAAGCCTTGGTCGGCTGTCGAGAAAAAGGGAATGGTTGGGGGTGTGTAGTTTGTGACCTTTTCCCACCCTGTTGTAGATATACATGGAGGGTGGGTAACTGTGCTGGTGGCTGTTGCGTAGGGGATAGCGTTGAATGCCTGATGGGGGTGGGGGTGCCAGTCTTGTGTGCACTACTAATTGCGACTGGTGGGTTTGACTGTGCGTGTCATTGTGTATATTTGTGACATACTAGAGTTTCATGAGGTGCAGTACCTCTAATCAACGGAGCAAAGAGGTTTTACATACTGTGTGCGCTGGGAGCAGCCTATTAGTTGCTGGAGAGTTCATACATTTGAGGCATGACGAATCGTCTGATCCAAGCAGATGGGGGCCGGGCTACAATTGGCTGGGGGCCGAAATACAATAGTAAATTTGCTGCTCATATTGTCCCGGGCTAGGGGCAAATATACATAAGTAAAGGACATCTTGGAGTGTCCCAGGCATGATGGATTCATCTTGCATGCTTGGGGGCCTTCTGCACAAGGATGTTACAGGTTGCTATATAGTTTGTGTAATTAAGGCATGGTGAATCGTCTGATTCAAGTGGCTGGGGCAGGATGTACAATAGTAAATGACTGCTTCGAGTGTCCTGGGCTAATGTCAAATATACATGAGTAAAAGCAGCTTTGAGTGTCCTGGGCACTAAGGACTTACCTGGCAGGCCTGGGGGGCTTCTGCACAAAGATGGCCGGTCACAGTGATCTTTGATGCTGCCACCCCCTCATTATTTAATAACAATACTCTGAACATCAATTATCCAATGCTAGGCCCAGCCCAGCAGCCCACCGGCACAGTTACCCACCCTCCATGTATATCTACTCTAGGGTAGGACTGGGGTACTAACCACCCCCTACCAAACCCCCCCCCTTTCCTTGACTGCCGAGCAAGTCTTTACCAAGCGCTTGCTAGGATCACAGGTCCACCGAGCAACATCCCACAGCTAGGCCACTAGCTCCAATGGGACCCCACCAGGCCAGCCTGCATCTAACGCTATACGCTACAGACACTACCCATCTAATCGGGACTCCGCATCCTTGTGCGGAGTGTACCACTCTGCTTTTCAGAAACTCTCTCTGTAAGGACAACCACCTAATAATTGGCACAACCAGCCTGCACCAGGCCAGGCACACTTCAGCATGATTGAGCCAGGCAGCCTGCACTACTAATCAAGTAATTGTAATGCAGACCTTTTCTAGCATAGAAAAGCACTAGCAGTGTGATTTCAACAGTATCTAACCATATATCATGTATGTTTACACTACAGGTTACTTAAGAGCCCTTTACTCTGGAGCTACATACCATATCACCACTCTCACGTATAACAAACATGATAAGCAACCACACAATCATGCAAGATATCTCCCATGGCCATACATGGCCCAGTACCCAAACCCTCAAAAAAGAACACCATTTTCTCCTTCCTTCTCTCCCCCTTCCCTGGTGCGACCTACCAATTTGACATGTATCAACTTCGCTACACATCTGTGTGTTCATCTGTGTCACCATAACTAACTTCGAATGTAAAACCTTTGCACACTATGTGGTTCATAACTGTGACCATCATATCATTGCAAGAGATTGAAAGGCAAAGGTAAGTTCAATGCGCAGATCCCAGAATTCTCATTAAAAGTCCAAATAGCAACTTACTCATATGGCTTGTAGTCCCAATTTATTGGTCACAAAACAGCCGACACGTGTTTCGACCTTTCTGGGGCAAACGTGTGGGGCCCAACTCCCTTAACAAAAAACAAGCGATTCACACCCAGGATGAACCCCAGGGTGCGAATAACAATCGCCCCACCTTAGGGGGCAAACAGGGCCAGTAATGGCCCTGAGCCCTCACGAGACCTCGTTTTGGCGGGTGATTACCAGCCCTGTATGCATCCCAAGCTTGCGCCTTATAAACAAACTCGGGCAAAACAGCTCTCCCCAATTTTTAGGCCATAGGCAGTCAGAGCCGCCTTAGCGCCTCTACCCATTTTAAATCGGATATGCACACATCCCACCCCCTAGGACCCACTCCCATTTTCTACATAGAACATTCACTTTCTATTAAATAGAATAATACGATTAAGCATGCTGGAATTATATGAAGTTATATGTAATGGATTTAACTGTTTTACTGCATCTGTCTCTGATAAGTATCCTATTCTGCTCCCTAGAATGGAGATGTTTCAGAAATGTTAGTGGTCTAAGCATTAAGATAACATTACAACTACATTTCAAAACCCTTGGAATTGTGCTCGATTACCTCGCGTAGTTTCTTACAGAACAATTGTTGACCAACACGTTTGCGAATGTGTACTTGAAATTGTACCCACTTTATAAAAGTTTTTTTTTAAAAGAATAATCGATTTACTCTCTGAAATGTGGCATCCAGCACATCTGGCTGCCAATAGATCGAGGGTTGTGCATTGATTGTGGTATTTTTCTCCTAAAGCCATATATTGTACGTTTGAGAGCAGTGTACAATCCATGGTCCAGGACAAAAGTCTATCCTTCAGTATTCTGCCAAGTGAATCATATGATGCAGTGAAACTGGGTGGAAGCACTTGGGTCATCCTTGCCCTTTTTAGTTTTGGATATTAGGTGGTGCTGTAAGCGCCATCTCTTAGCCAGAAGTATTGGCATGGCAAGTAAAGACAATTACTGGGATGGGAGAAAGGGTGGGAGGTGTTGGGGGCGGGGTTGGAAAATATATGCCTTGTAGGCGTTTGGGCTTTTAACCCACCCACTGACTACTCATGGCCATGTAAGTACTGATTGCTTGATTTTATCATTTCATCCTATGTTTTTTTGGCTCATTTGGTTTATAGCTGCGTGACAATTGCCTCCTTGACATGTCTTAAAGGAAGGCCCTGGACCCCTTACCTAATGGTTCTGCTAGAAAAAGCACATCCAAGTTTGTGGCAAGGATTAATGAAGCTAATGCCATGATAGAGGAAATAGCAGGTTTTCTGAGCGAAATTGATCCCATAAGCAAGGGCCAGGAGATGGCAATGGAAAACAAAGGAAAGGTGACAAAAGGAAGACACCTGGGCTTAAGGACAACTTCCAATTGTAGTATAATGGGCATGGAGAGCATTGATTTAATAAGATTAGTGATGAAGGGGTACCAAGGTGCAAAATAATTGGGGAGGCCCTAAAAGCAAGCTCAGCCTGAAAGGTATGCGGGCATTGGCGTAGTATGGGCCCGCTAGACAACACTTTGGGTACTCTTGTAGATGTGGGCAAGATACTCCCGGGATACCAGTTTGAAAGTGTGCAGCGAGCATCTGAAGGGTTGCACTACAGAATTCCTGTAGGAGGTCGCAGCTCCTGTGGTTGAGGAGATCAGGGAGGATGACATGATTGCTGGGAGGGCGGGTTGCATGGGGAGATTGCTTTCTATCCGATGGGGGTCCCCGTTAACATGTTTGGGGCCCTGGCTACTCCAACTCTTGGTACTGACCTGCTATCTCCTTTAATCCCTTATATGGATGCAACTACTCGTATTTCTGCTGGCCCCCCTCTCACTCCCTAGGGGCAGTGGGGGAGCCAAGAATGAGGTTCAGGTAACATGGGGGCCCGGGAGCCAAGACCGAGGCTCAGGTAACATGGGGGCCCCGGATATAAGGGGATGGATGAGGGTTGTAGATGTGCTCTACAGTTTTTAGTGCAGATGCAGAAGGAAAACAAGGATCTTAAAAGCGAAATTCATAGGTTGACAAATTTGGTTGGGGACCGGATGTCCTGGGCTCCATTCTCACCTGGGATATTGACTGCATCTTTGTAAATTTGGAGGCCTGGGACTTAATGAAGGCATTCCCTGTTCATGAGAGAATTGAGAGCGATCATAACACCCTCCTTTTGGTATTGTGGGAGCGCTCTGGGGTAGCACCGGGAGGCAGGCCGACTGGCCCAGGGGAAAGTGCAGTCCATTTGGAAATTGTGGGGCATGCTAGGAGAAGCATTAGATCGGGGGGACGGGTTGATTAAGGGGTAGTTCTGCCATCAGTTTATGATATCATTGAATCATTGGCAGAGCATGTAATGGCAGACCCGTGTGACGCTGTCTACTTAATATATATCCATGAGCAAATCACGACCGTCGGACAGCGATTTTCTAAATCAGCAAGGGCTGTCCATAATCGTGCAGAAACAGTAACTCCCTGGTATGATAAGGACTATAGGCAGGCTAAGGGGCGGCTCATAGTAGAGGTGAAGGGCCCTGGGTCACAAATGGGTAGAAAAGTCAGGTTGGCCAGAAGGGAGTACCGGAAGTTGCTGTAGGATAAAAAGACTGTGGCATGAAGTTGTTTGGGAAAAGCTGCTGCAAAAATCGCGATAGATTTCTACAGAAACTAACCTACTGTCTGGATCCCTTATTTGACAAAATTGTTTAATGCCACTCCGAGTAACAACCTTGTCCCTGTGTCTTGGACCACTACAGACAATTGCCCAAATTTATAAAAAGGGCAGCTGGGATATCCTGCACATTTTACAACCATTTCATTACTGCAAGGAGGAGGGAAAATATTGGCTGGGACATTATTGTTCCACCTGGATGACTTAATGGGATCATTGACCACCGGTAGGTGGGATTTTGTTAAGGCTGGACTACGATCGATCAAAGCCTCCGCCTGTGGTTGGTATGTGATAAATATGCTGTCCTCAGAAAGGACAGTGTAAATACAATTTTTGTGGACTTATGCACTGTCTTTGACACCGTAAAAAGGCATCGACTGTGGGAGGTGCTAAGGGATTTGGGCATCCCGGAGGCCTTACGATCTGCTATCCAGAGTGTATACACTAGAAACACTGCAGTTGTCCGGTGGGGAATTGACAGGAGAATGACCGGCAACACAGACATCAATAAGGGTGTATGGCAGGGGTGCATCCTGGCCCCGAAACGGTTTTGTATTTTTATAAAAATGGACTGATTAAGGATCTTCTGAATGCCCAAACTCAGGCTCCTTCCTTGGTTGGTGACATGTTCCCGGCCTTGCTTTTTTTGCGGATGACGCAGTACTCCCATCCCGGACACCTACTTGCACTAGTAAGCAGCTAAACATTATTGTTGACTTTTGCAAGAGGAATGGACTGTCAATTAATGCTAGTAATACTAACTCCATGATTTTTACTATTAATGCGATTAGAAGGCCAAGGGCTTTCACGCTGGCCTTGGGCGAAGGGGAAATCGAGCAAGTTTCCTCTTATGAATATTTGGGGGTGAAAGTCATGGAATCATGTTAATGTTAAAGGATATTTATACCGTGCACTATCACCACCGTAGTCCCCTAGCGCTCTGGCGGATCTGAAAGAAAGGGGGGGGAATAGCATAGGGCACGTTAGTAGGACAAAGTTTGGAGCAAGAGAGCTGTGATGTGCTATTGGCAGCTTCAGTTCGGTGAACACAGTTTACTGAGCTTTTGGTGTAGTATCTGGTCGGAGACCATTGTGTGCTGTTGTGTAAGGCTCTGTGTGGTGCAGTGCATGCGGGTTGCTGCGTATTAAGAGGTATGGTTGGGTTTAGTTAGGGTTTGAGGTGTGTGAAGAGGGATGAGGTTTTCGTAGGGTTAGTTATTGGCTGAGGCCAATGGTCACTGTCGTCACTAGATTTGACTCAAGGCAATATTCACAGTTCACTCCAAGTGGGACACCGGTCAATATTCACAGTTCTCTCTCCGTTTGGTACATGCTAGTATTCACAGTTCTATCTTGATGTGACAGAGACCAGTGGTCACAGTCCTCTCTAGATGTGACTCAAGGCAATATTAACAATTCTCTCCGAGTGTGATGGAGGCTAGTATTCACAGTTCTAGCCTAATGTGGCCCCGGCCAATATTCCCAGTTATATCCCAATGTGGCACAGAACCAATATTCACAGTCCTATCTCCATGTGGCCCAGGGTAGTATTCATAGTTTTATCCTAATGTGGCAGAGGCTTATGGTCACATTTCCCTCCAAATGTGACTCAAGGCAATATTAATAATTCTCTCAGTGTGATGCAGGCTAGTATTCACAGTTCTATCCCAGTTTGGCCCAGGCCAATATTCACAGCTCTATCGCAATGCGGCTAAGGCAAATATTCACAGTCCTATCTCAATATGGTACAGGCTAGCATTTACAGTTCTATCCCAATATGGCAGAGGCTAATGGTCACAGTCCCCTCCAAATGTGACTCAAGGCAACATTAACAATTCTCTTAGTGCGACGCAGGCTAATATTCACAGTTCTATCTAGATGCGACTCAGGTAATAATCACAATCCTCACTAGTTGTGAAGCCGTTTAGTGTTAGTAGCTTGGTCTGCTATGTTTTAAGAGTAGGTAGAGTGGCAGGGCTTCTGGAGCACAGCAACTGCTCTACTGCCCACCCAGGCCACACCTACCTTGATAGTCGCTGCTGGTTGACGGCTGGCCACTGGCCTCCCTTGCTGTCACCTGCAGACACGATAGGGAGCCTCCACTTTTGGGGCTGCCCTTTGTCATGAGGCCCTCGATACGACCCTGCAGAGGTGGGTCTTGTAGGGCCAGCTGAGGATCCAAGTTGAAACGCGCAATGGTGACGTCAGCAGCACGGTAGCCCTAATTCCGAGCAGACGTTAGGAATGGATGCTCCATCACCTCCCAGGGTCGCAACACCCTCGCAGTACTTCTAAAGATCTTAAACACTGGGCTTCTCCAGGACAGCAGCAGGAGACGTTGGTAGCCAGGCCTCCTTCCGATGGGTCGCCGGTTTCTTTGCAGGTCTCACAGCTGGATAGAAGTCTTGGCTCCTGCATGATCTCTGAAGAGTGGGCGCAGAGGTCCTCTTCTTATCCTAAAAGCCAGTGAAGATCTGAACTCCCGCTAGCCAATAGCAGGACTAGCTCCCACACACACCCCAGCAGTGGTCCAATCAGGACCACTGGCGGAACACTCATGCATATCACTCAGACACTGAAACCAGTTTGTGAATTGGGACCAGCCAGTCCCAGCCCATATCCTGCCAGCAAAAACAGCCCTCCAGTAGCCTGCCAAAAGCTAGTGCTTTACCAGGCAACGGAAGTCCTTTTAAGGATATTCCTGGACTCACAGGCTAGGAAGAAGGCTAAAGAACAAGATGGCCAAAGGACAAGCGAAAGACCATGTGGCACGGCCATGTCTGGACACTAGCCCACGTTTTAAAAATGTTTTAAACTCTTTATTGGTTTTGCAAGTTACAACGAACAACCCCATTCACCCTTATCCCCTTCTGGCCCCCGGCTCCCACCTTCCCCTTCACAACTCGCAATAACAAGTTCAGGAACCGCAGTTTTCCAACAAGTATTAGCCATGTCTCGACTTACGAGCACTGGTCCATAGTACTGTTGTACCTGGCCGCCTATGTCCCGTCTGCTCGTATTTCTATATGGCCAGTCTATCTACAGCGTCATACATTTACTTCTGGAGATTGTGCCTGCTGGGCAGTGTCCGCTTGGTACTGTCAGAGAGACTCAGTAGTCGATAGGACAACTGGTAATTGGTAGAGTCGCAGTGTATCTCTTTTTCCTGAGTTCCTGGACACTAGCCACAATTGGTAGCCAAAAAGTGGTAAACGGGCAAGGCTGAAACAAAAAATCCCCAAAAGTGGGGAAAAGTCACTGCTGCCACCAGCTTATCCTTTTAGCACACCTAGAGTAACCAAAAATCCTCTGAGTGTTAGTCTAGGGCAAAACTAAAATGTACCCCATTGTACTGCAGTGTAAGCTGCCTTGTACAAAGAAAAGTTACCACAAGTGATAAAGTAACCAAAAGTAATAACACAGTAACATGACAATGTTTCCCAGTAATGACAGCCTGAAGGACAGGTCAGTTTCCCTAACATTTAAGCAAAAGCCAGTGTAGTGAAGCTTAAGTCTTCACTGCACTTCAAAAAAAGCAGGTCAGAATCACACAAAAGCATAAGGTTTGAGGGTCATTATGATGAAAGGAGAGGTTGATTGGAAGGAAGGGTAAGACCAGGCTACTTCTGCATTCTCTCCCTGCATTTTACAGGCTCCCCTGTTAATTTCTCTTTCATTTACTGGGTGAACTACAGTTCCCAAGAAGTGAAGAGGGTTTTTCATCACCAGTTACATTTTATATAGCGAGCCAGCACACCCCACCTTATGTGGAGTGCTGAGGGGATACAATGTATCCCCTTTCTTACTTTCCTGGTAACATTTTGTTACAATTGCAAGTTTCCTTGAATAACTGGTGGCAGTGTAACTACTTTGACTTTGTCTTTTTTTACTCGCAGGCTGTTAATTCAGTCTCAATAGTTGTTAGATAAGAACTAATGTAGTCACACTGTGTGAGACACCCCCCCCCCCCCGCCCAGCACTAGGCAACCCACCCCCTGGCACAGGACAGTACCCCACATGCTGGCAGTGTGACAGAGCAGCCAGGCCGATCCCAAGAGGGATAACCCAGCTGTACAGCTATACAAATGAAATCTGCAAATACAAGCAGCCAAGCAACACCTACACTCAAGGCTTCAGCTACAATTACTTATTTAACATCAATTTTTAAATATGCATTCCCAAAAAAGGCATTTCATGTAACAATGTAAATATACTTTAAGAATATCTTTCAGAATCACAGCAAGCTAGTGGACAAACTCTGGATATACACCTACACACTGCCTACACCCTGAGGCAACCTCAATCACAAGGACAGCAAAGGCAGCCATACATCACACCATTTACACCTTGCAGGCTCCGAGGCTACAGAAAGGAAAGGCCATGGAAGAAAAAATGTCAACCAGGTTCTCAGTATGTGTGAGGAAAACCAACTCCTCCAATAACAGACAAGCCCTTCCCAGCAGTAACAGTTCACTCTAAGCCACCACCCATGAAGGACAAACAGTATCAAAGTCAAAAGGACTAGAAGAGTCTGCAGGGAGCCAGGACAGCCAAAGTCAACCGAAGCACAGTCCACGGATCAGAGGAACCTCGCAAATCTAAATCTTGCACAAAGTTAGAGAGTCTACAGAAAATCACACGCAGGGTCACAAGTGGTCAAGCCTGTGAGAAGAGAGCCAAAATCAACCCTAAATGGCAGGCCACTGCAATTCACAACTGAGAAAAGCACAGCTAAAAGACAATAAGGTAAGCACCCTAAACAGCACCTCTGGTTTGAAGAAGAGCGGTCCAGCTGGACTCCGTCCTGCTACAGAGGAGCAGACCCTGGGTTTCCGAGCCTCAGCCGTGGGGACAAGAGGGAGGACCTCTGGAGGGCTCCCATGGTGTTACCTGGGAGGCCGTCAGCAGCCACGTGCTCCCTCTGGCCCAGCATGACCCTTGCGGCCTCAGCACTTATCAAACAGCAATGTCACAGATCTCTGACAACGGCCGGGCCTCCCCCATTCTCCAGGTCCCGCACTCTGGCGAGGGGACTCAGGATCTGGTTGTCCTGCCTCTGGAGGGTCCCCCAGGAGACTAGCTTCTAGCCGGATTGGTTACTGTTTTAGACGTTTCACTTGACAATGAATATTTGATCCCTGGCATTGGGCTTCCAAAGCAACGGAGAGGCACAGCAAGCCGGGGGTGATGGCCCAGCAGAATCCATCCCGGGGCCAGTCGGTCCCATCAACCTAAAGGGAGAAGTCGTTCAGGAGGAGCCTCTCTGTCAAGGTAAAAAAAAAAGGGGTTCATAAAAGCAGGAGGTCTTCACCGGGCCAGGAGGATGCAGCAAGCCTCACTCACAGCCTTGTCGTGGGCTGCCTCTCCCAGTGGTTGACCCTACCCCCAGTCCCAAAACCCTAACCTTTCAAGCAGGTCTCTCCCATTCATGCACAGCCTAAGCTGTCACTGAAACAGCAGGGTGGCTGTCCTGAGGGTGGTCAGTACACCTGGAGAAGGCAAAGCTAACTTTGGCAAGGTATGGTGGTGCTGTTGCCAAGTTCAATTATGAGCATAGAAATGGGGCAATCTTGTGTCACTGGAGGTATATAAAGCACAAGTAAGGCAAGCAGCACTCTACGGGGCGGAACTGTGGGGCCATATGAATGTCAATATCTTGGCGCTGGCAGAGAATACATTTCTGAAAAATATTCTAGGTCTGCCAAATAATGCACCAAATACACCAGTGCTGCTGGAGACTGGTTTGCAGGGTATCAAATCGATCTGCCAGTCACGGCCGGTGCTATACTGGGCCCGCCTGTGGCCGAATAAAAATGTACACAAATACAGAGAGGCGATGACAGATATTTTGTCTCAGCAAGTGGGTACCACACTGAAATGGGCAATCCATGTCAAAAGTCTGTGGGGACATTAGGGCTTGGGCTATTTAGTTGTACCCAACTGCTATGGTTTCTCACTCTAAGGTGGAGGTAAAGAGGGTGGTGCAGATCAAAGTAGATCGGGATGTAGTCCTGAAATCGCAGGCCTTCGAATCCCTGGCCAGTTATCTCACCAGAAAAAAATTGGCAGGTTGTGAGGATTATTTAAATATTACCCCAAAGCAAGACAAATCCATGTATTTAAAATTCTGTTTAGGAATTATGCCTATTGCAGTACGCTTACATAAATGGAACATTGTACTGTCTGTAAAGTGCATTTTATGTAATGAATCTGACGAAGACCTGTGTCATCTAATGTTTCTATGTCCTGTCACAAAGCCATTGAGGAAACGTTTCCTGAAGCCGCTCTTTATAAGTCATGGCTGTAGGACCATTAGGGAAGCCACGAAATTGTGCTTGGACTCAGCTGAGGTTTCCTATTTTCACAACTAGTAGAAGTTACCTCAAGTGGGAGTGGAGGGTTCACTCGAAGAAACTGAGAGACCACCCCTCTCCCCCTCCCCCCCCCGCCATAGCCCTGTTGGAAAGACTTGTGGATCGAGGAGGCATGCATGATATTTTAAGTGTTTTTATAATGAATTGATGTTTTGTACTGTAATGGTTTGTGTATGTTTTATATTACTGTCTTACGTATTGTTACTTTTATGACAGTCGAACTAAAGCTTATGAATCAGTTAGTCCTATTCGCACCCACAACTGCCCTAGCACTCACCACTCACCCATCACCTCCCTGCTCCCACCCAAGTTGATCTGAGATACATCAGGGGATACAGTCTTCCGAAAGAGAATGTATTAATTACTGAGGTGAACCAGTTCCTGGTATTATTAAAAATCTTAACCAAGTGTGTCTTCAACCACATGACTTACGCATTGTGCGTCTCCAGGCATCTGGTACTAGCACTGGATTTCAGTTAAAAACAAGCATTTCTGCCTCTCGTATAGACATTAGCCAGGCACTGCCATAATATGCCCCGGCAGGAGCACCAGTTGCCAAGGCCAGGTAGAACCATTATGACAGTGTCCGGAAAATACCTATCCCGTGCCTAGACAAACGGCAAAAAAAGCTAGGTTTAAAATTCAGCACAAAACATCATTTACGCACGTATATGCACACCTGCCAACTTGGAAAAACATTACAAACATTTACCAAAAGTGGAACCCACAGAGAGACAAAATTTATAAAGATCTGCCAGTATGCCATCCAAACCAGTGGACCTTAGGCGCAGAACATTGGCGGGCATGTGGCATTGCCCCCAGACTCCAATCTACCTTCCCCACCTCTGGCTCAAAAGTAGTTTGTGCGCTTTCTCAAGAGTGGCCAACTGCTGTACTGTAGAAGGCCCTAAAATGTGGCATTCACAGACAACGAGCCGGGAGGAAAGCTCGGGGTCAACACAATGTAAGCAAGAAAACGTAGAGCAACAGAGATTCGAATCCCGGTCCCCGTGCTTAGAGAATGGTCTCCGGTATTAAGCATGTTATAAAAGATCAACAAATGAGCAGACTGTAGTGCCAGTCCTGGTCTACCCGTGCCTCAGGTTTAGTCCCTTTTCAAACAGCGCCAGAAGGACTGAAAATCCCTTTTTGTCAACTGCTTCTTGGAGTCCACCCCCTGATATAAGCATGTCATTTTCTTTTCCTAGCAACACGCTACACGCAGAGTATGGTGCAACAACTGTTTCTCCAATCTGTATGGTTTATGGCATCAACCAGCACAGGGCAAAAAAGGTTTCTTCATTGGGGTAGGAAGGGAGGATTTCACCCAGTCCTAACTTTGTATCACTAACCAGTGGCAAAACACAAAATCTCAGGGCCCCTCTCCGAGCCATGCTGAGAGGGCCCCAACCAGATCAGAATTAAATCACAGGTCGCACCACACTCTGGGCCAGCCTAGATTACCATGCTTGCACAATATGCACACACGCGCTGCTGCAGGGTTATGCCACACACTGTACTAGGTGAAAGAGATATATATGCAGAACTATGCACACCAAAAAGTCCCAACTGACCAACACACAACTGTCACTTCTTTGCACACTCACGATAGTGGCCTGCATCAACTTCATACCCTGCTCCTTGCGGGACCGAAACCACAGACTTCGAGCAATACTACCTCGTCTTCACTGCCATAGATCAGGAACCCTCTACACCAGCTCTAGAAACTTTGAAAAAAAACACAGAACTATGCCACCCCCCCTCTCTTCACACCCATACTAGAACCAATCACCCCAAACGCAGACCCTCCCCTCCCCAAGGACAGAACAACATGCCAACAATCTCAGGAGCTCTTATTAACGCAAGATCACTCATGGCACATTCTACTGAAATTGCAGACATTATCCATTGATGATTTAGACACCATGGCAGTTACTGAATCCTGGCTCCATGATGCAGCAGGCCCTGCCCTCATGCTAGCTATACCAGATAACTACCAAATACTTAAGAGTAGACAGACCCAATGCCAGAGGAGGCGGCCTTGCTATTATAGCTAAAACAAATCTGGAAGTAAGGCTAACCACACCTCCCCAAATTAAATCTTGTGAAATACGCTCAGCCAAACTACCTATATCCAACAACCGTACACTAACTATCTTTTTGTTATATAGCCACCGAAGGTAGCAGCACAGCCCGAACTGCTAGGCCAGGTCCCCTCTGCACAGAAAACCAAGCAACCCCAGACATGTTTCGGCCTTGTTGGACCTCCTCAGTAAGGTGCAGCCTGGTTCCCTGTGGCGCAGCGAGCAAGGGACCCAGCCCTGGCCTAGCAGTTCGGGCTGGGCTGCTACCTTCGGTAGCGGCAGCCGCTGACTGATTTGCACATGGCTGGTCCCCTTTTGCAATGGCGCAGACGGGCTAAAAAAACGGTGGTGTGGAAGGTTGCCCAGAGCAATTGCCAGTGGTTTAGATTCATTCGAAACCTTCCACCCATCACTTTTGTGGTCCGTTTGTTTCTCCTTGTGAGAGAGGGTATGCCCAGACGTGGGTCCCTTGCTCGCTGCGCCACAAGGAACCAGGCTGTACCTCACTGGGGAGGTCCAACAAGGCCGAAACATGTCTGGGGTTGCTTGGTTTTCTGTGCAGAGGGGACCTGGCCTAGCAGTTCGGGCTGGGCTGCTACATTCGGTGGCGGCAGCTGCTGACTGATTTGCACATGGCTGGTCCCCTTTTGCAATGGCGCAGGCGGGCTAGAAAACGGTGGTGTGGAAGGTTGCCCAGAGCAATTGCCAGTGGTTTAGATTCATTCGAAACCTTCTACCCATCACTTTTGTGGTCACATTTAGATATAGCTAGCCTAGTTGCACCAAAATGCCATTGGAAACAATAACACTTATGGTGGTTTTATCACAGATGCCCAGAAAAATATACAATGCCACAGTAAGAAACAGGTCGACTGGCAGCACCAAATGCTAGTCTAGCCAGGTAATTAAACTTAACAGGACTGCTTTACCAGAGATGCCCAGTTAAAAAATAAGTCAAGCAAAACTTAGAAATGACTAGACTGGCTGCATAAAAATGCCTCTCTTGGCACCAATATCATGCCTGCTTAGCCTGGAGATGGATTAACATTACGATTTATTGCAAAATTGCTGACCCCACACACAGCCCCTCTCCCTCTAACTTCCTACCCCCTCCCCCAAAATCATCACAGAATTAACTCCGTGCCTCTTCCTTGTCCCAGTGCTTACGTAGGATGCACCTTTCCTCATAGGTAAGTACTAAGATAAGGAACAGTTGGGCTAGGAGTGATGAAGATTACAGGTAACTAAGCCAGGCATTATCTCGATGTCCCGTAACCCAGTACTTGTGCATGAGGCAAAGTGCCTCATACACAAGTACTGGGACGAGGAAGACTGGGGCTACGAGTTATGAAGATTACCAATAAGTAATCATGGCATTAAACACAAGCAGTGACACCACCATTGATCTGACTGGGCTTCAGTCCTCTCCTCCACCCCCTTGAGATTTTGGGCTATGTTGGCTCAACCTGTCTGACCTACGAAGCCGTTGCCCAACAGAGCAGGACACAGATGTTAACCAGCGCCTGGGTTTTCACTATTAACAAAAGGCCCGGCAATTACTTGCATAAAGCATTTCACTGTTAGTTATTAGGAGGTTGAAATCGTGATGTGGGTTTAGTACTTGTATGCCAGGGGAGTGATTGGAAGGGTAGAGATGAACAGGGGACCGTTAATTCTCACAGCAGTCCATAAGTGGGTGTTTTCAGACAAATGAGAGTTAACTGCTTGTAACATTGAAGTTGCACTAGAATATTCTCCTTAGAATACTTAAAGAAGGTGGATGCCCCCACACAGACAAGTGTGCCCCTCCCTCACCGCCCGTGAAGCTAGCACCTCTCCCAACATTTGAAGGGTTAGCCCCCCCCAGAAATGAAGGTTTTATGGAGCCCCTGAACACAAGCACACACACCATTCACATACACAACCACCCATACATTTAAGTGTGTACCCTTTCACCATTCAGGCACACACAGGCATCCTTTCACCATACATCTCACAGGCGTACCCAAGCTGCATCATACACTCACATGAATACACGTACATGCACACATTTAAAAAAAAAAAAATGTCTTACCTTTAAGCTGTTGGTCCAGGTACAGAGACCTTCAACTCCCAGCAGAAGCCAGGAATGCTTGTTCCCGTCATCTGCAGAGGATCTGGAGGCCTCTGTGTCATGGGGTGAAGGCGAGTCCCATTACTTAAAGAAATGGTCTCTTTTTGAAGTTACTCTGACTTCATAAAGAAATTATTTCTGTTAAAGGACCGAACTGGACAGAAATAATTTCTCTATGAAGGCAGAGCGACTTCAAAAAGAAACTATTTCTTTATGAAGTCCGAGGGTTCCCCCACTCGATAACATGGAAGCCTACAGAATGGAGGCCTCCTGGACATGGGGTGAGGAGAGCCCTAGGACTTCAAAAAGAAATGCATGTCTTTTCGAAGTTACTCTGCAACAGAAATCATTTCTTTATGGAGGAAGAGCGACTTCAAAAAGAAACCATTTCTTTTTTTCTGTTTGAAATTTTTCAAAAATGTTATTAGTCTGGGGGGCCCCTGCACAATGGGAGCTGCAGGGGCCCCCCGCTATGATAGTGTCACTAGCTCAAAATGATATTGGCTATTGTTACAATACTAATAGGAGATTCTACAAGTGCCCCTCTTTCTCACCCTCCACTTCAAATGTCTGTTACTTCTGACATGCAACCCTAATTCCCTTTGGTCTGAAATCCAATATGCCCTGTAAAGCAGAAACATTGGATTGTGGTCACTCAACTATTGGAATGGTTTTAAAATCTCCCATTAGGACCAACTGTCTAATCATAACAAACCATTAGTACTACTTTTTTCCCCCATCTAATCAAATCTATACTCGCATGTTGATCAGAGGGAAACCTATAGTTTGGTGCTTGCAGACCTGACTCACCTAATAAGAAGGTCCCACTGGAATCCCTTTTTTTTTCTTCTAACAATGGAGGTTTTGCTTCAAAGGTCCAGTCCTCCACTGTCTCAAGGCCACCATCCAGTATGTTATGTTAACGGTTCTTATACCGTGTACCGCTGCCACCTGCATGGTCTCTTGGTGCTCTGGCGGATCTGTAATGCAAGGAGGGCGGGGGGTGGCTAATAGGATTGAGCAGGGGAAAAAAAGAGCAGCTTCAGTTCAGATACACCATTCACTGAGCATGGGTGTGTATTTCAGTTGGTGGCAGCAATGTGGTGGTGGGCGGGATTCTGTATGGTTTGTTGCAGTGTGTGAAGTACATGCAGTTTGTGGTGCTGTAGAGGTATAGTTGCGTTTAGTTAAGAGTTTGAGGGGTGTATGCAAAAGAGTGCGTTTTTAGTACTGTTTGTTAAAGGCAGTACATGTCCTACCCCAGCTGTTCTGACTAAATGCGATTCATATCCCTTGCCCCGTCAATCATTCTAGAGTCTAGTACTTGCCGCCCCCACAAGTTAATCCAAGGGTAGTGTTCGCGTGCCGCGTGGTCTGCCTGGTTTCTGCATCTAGCCCTATTCCTGGATGTTATGTTACTGTGCATTTGTATAGCACCTTATATACCATTGGTGTGATCACAAAGTGCTGTTGGTTGAACGCCCTCTGGGACGTAGTCCAGGTCAGTGAAGAGAGTAGGTGTAGTAAATAGTGCTTGGCTGCACTCAGTATTTGTGCAGCCAGTGCGGTTTACGTGTTGTGTAGCTGCATTCTAATGCTAGGTGTGGTACGGTGGTGATGTGAGATCAGTGGAATGTGTGCAGCCAGGCCGTTGACATTGCAGTCTGCATTCTGGCGGTGGTGGAACTTGTTTATGAGTTTATCTGTGCAGCTAGGCTGATTTTTTCGTGGGGTATAGCTGCGCTCTAAAAGACGGTTGAGGCATTTGTGGAGGTGTTTAGGTAAGTGTGCAGCAAAGCTAATTGACCAAAGCTAATTGACAGAGGGGTATAGCTGCATTATTTTGTTTGATGGTGTAGAGGAGAGAGTGAGCATATCAGTATGTTTGAGTGTCAGTGTGGATTGCTGGGAGACCCCTTCCCTCTCCACCCCCCCCCTCAAGATTACCTTCCAGTGCCTGCTGAGAGGACTATCTATTCTAGTGGCTCCGAGTGTTTGCTCTCCCAGAGAAATTCTCCGTCTAGGGTGGAGTTTGTTCTGATTATTAGGTTTCATCTGTTCCACACCATCAGTGGTCCGATTATGTGGCACACATCTCCCTCTCCCGTTTCCTTCTTTGGCCCTCTGGATGGGTACACTTCGATCTCAAACCCACCCTACCAATTCAGAGGCCTCGCTTCTCTGTTGCCCTCCACTCTTGTTAGGCCTACTCCCCACTCCTTTTCAGTTGTGCGCTCGTTTCATGGTGCGTGGTTGTTAAGTCGTTTTCATCCTGTTCGTTGCTGAAGAGGCGGGTTTTTAGAAGTCTTGTGAATTTTAGATGGTTCTTCATAGTTCGTATTTCTCTAGGGGAGATTTCCAAAGTTTTATGGCTAAGCAAGAGAATGCTTATCCACCAAGTTCTTTCCTCATGTATGGTTTAGGTTCTAAGTGGATGTCACTGGATCACAAGTGTTCTAGTTGGCTTGTAGATGGTGATTTTTTTTGTGTGAATTCTGCTCCCTGGCCTTGGATTGCTCTGTGTGTTATGCACATTGTTTTGAAGGCAATTCATTTTTTGACTGGGAGCCAATGTAGCATTCTTAGCACTGGAGTGATGTGGTCCCTTTGTGAGAGTTTGAGGAGATGTCTGGCAGCTGCATTCTGTATTCATTGCAGTTTCCTCAGTAAGTAGTGATGTATTCCGAGGTATACGCTGTTGCCGTAGTCTATCCCGGACATGAGGGAGATGATGGCTAGTGTTTTGTGCATGAAGGAGAGGAATGGTAGAATCTTTGAGATCGTGTGCAGATGAAAGAAGCATTTCTTAATGATCACATTTACTTGTGGTTCTAGAATTAACTCGTCCATTAGGATTCCAAGGTTTGACAACTTTGGATGGTTTGGGTGGTATGCCCAATCTTAGTTTATGGATAGAAATAAAGATTACGAGGAGGTCGGAGTGAACTAAATGTCCAATTGTTGGCGGCTTCCTTGGAAGATTAAGAGAAATCTATGCTAATAAACCCTCAAAAGTGCATCCTTTGTTCTTAGCCGTACAAAGTTCAGAATCTGCGTACCTATAAAGACAGATCCTGCGGGCCTCGTCTCTAAGCGGATTATTTCAATACCTTGACCAAAAGTCGTGCAGTCCTCATATTCAAACATTCTGTCCATCACTGCTACATAGGACAGGAGGATTTCAAGATCTTGCTCAACCTCAGTTTGGCTTCCACTTCACCAGTGCCCCAGAGAGGGATGACCTAATTCAGATGGTACTATCTGACTGGTGACTGTGTGGGGTTAGCCCAGGTAAACTACCTGCTCCAGCCCCCCATAATGCTATTAGCAGTAGTTTCGGGCTGGAAAGCCAAAGCACAGTTCTTGGATATTTGTGGGGTGACCTAGCTTTACAATGAACCTTGCAGCGCAGGTCTTTACTCTGCTACAATTGCTGCAGAAAAGCACAAACCATGTAGTCAAGAGGGCAGAAGTAGAGAAGGGGTCGTTTTTGTGTGGGTTGGAGGGAATCATGATAGGGGTGTGAAGTGAGGGGATTCCTCTTTGAGAGTGGAAGGGGCGGGAGAAGGGTAAGGTGGTGACAATTGGCATGAGATGGAGGAGGGATGACCCCCGCCCTGCTCCTTCAGCATGATATGTAGTGGAGGGAAGGATGTGCTGAAAGAGCCAGACAATGTCAGGAAAAAGTACCATAGCAGACACACGCATGGCAAAGGACACTCGGGTGACAATATGGATCTCTGTCTGGCATTCAAGCATGGAGGGCATCTTACATCTTCAGGTCTCTGCTTACATGGCTGTTCTCATTTACGACAAAGGGGAGGGGCTCTTCAAGTATCCTTGTGGTAGGATGATTGGTCATTTATATAGTGCTTCATGCCAGACTCCTTCAGCTTGTCAGCACATGACCTGTGATCAATCCCATGTAGCACTGCAAGGTCCTGTTCCCATGGCAAGCACGTATTTCACCCCCCTCCCTGCAAGGTTTCTGGAATTGAATAAAAGCAAAACAAAACTCATCCTCACCCATGCCACTGACCACTTTCCAGCCATTCCTTCAAATAGTAGACTCTGAATAGGGGGTCTATACTATATTTCCCCCCTCCTCGCCGGCAACACCTTTTAATGATTTGTCTATTAATACGGGTAGTTTACCCTGATGCCCCCATCCCTTCCAATGTAGCTTAAGCCTAGCATGGCCTCTAGTGCATCTGCATGCCTCAAAAACTCAACTTACATACAGCTTTTTGCCCATCCATACATTCCGTATCTTTAATGCACCCTTTATTCCTTACATGGCTTTTCGTGCACTTTTATTACTGCTTAATACTTCCATGCCTTATTTATGTAAGTGAAACAAAAACAAATGGGATACCCTGCCAGGAAATATATGCCTAATCAGAAATGAATTCAAGGAACTCTTAAAATGTGGTAGTAGCAGGGACCTTCAATATCGCCCTGCTCTTGTTTACCCCCTATGTTAACTGGGCAAAACTGACTCACAAAAAGACATTTTTTCTAAGGTCAAAAATCACAGTTTTTCCTTTTGTCATCGGTTAGCAGATTTTTTTATTTTCCGAAAGTAATCATATTGCGTCTTGACGAATTGACAAAAGAATACACATAATATATTAATAGCTAAATAAATGGTGCATACATACAGTTAAATGTAAAGCATAAAAACTAACATGGTTGGTTCATCTTATTGATGAAACGATATCAGCATTAGTCAAGGTAAAAACCATTACTTCTAGGCTTGTGCACGTGTGTGAGAACATCTTGGCCCTTGCTATCTAACTAATTTGAAAGCTGACCAGTGTCATGCCAACAAGAACCTAACCATGAAACAGGGGTCTACGTAAAATTCAGTGATACAAGTAATAGCTGCAAAAGCTCGTGCCTATCTGCCACAGGTGCTTAATAGAGGGATTTACGTTTATGCAGTGAAGTATCCAGGTACCACCTTCCTCAGGACCAAATAGAATAGAGAAATGATGTAAAATATGTACAAACAGCACACCAAGGGTACTAGTGAAACAACTTTAACCATTGTGAATCAACCTACACTCCACACCAAGTGCGCTCAGAACTTGTGACCACTGAGCCCTCCACCACAAGAAAGGAAGAAAAAGGGAAAGGCACCCAATCCATAATTCAAAAAATGTAAGTTGCTGCGGTCTCTAGATATTTGGTGAGAGAATTCTTTTAAATACCCTTATAAGACAACTCCACATCTGGAATACGGAGGTGGGGCAGGGGGGAGAAAGGTTAGCTCCGTTCGAGATCACTGGAGCTGGCTGTTCATGTATGTGAGCGTGCTGAACGGGAGCCAATCTTCACGCACTTGGTAGGGGGATGGATCGAGGTACGGTTTCGTCTGTGCACCCCTTCAGTGCAGGGAGGAATCCTGATGGGATCCTATGTATGAGGTCCAGAGCCAAGTCCTGGAGTAAACAAACAAAAGAGGACATATTCCCCAAGGATTGTATAAATGCAGGGCATGCCTCAATGCCTCCCAGGATGGAAGGTGTGCCAGATGTACTTACATGGTGTCTGGTCGTGCTGAACAAAACCTGTCTCACGTTGCAAAGGAAACCAGTTGGAACGCCCAAAGCAGAGCTTGAGGCCCGAGATGTAGGGAAAAAGATGATCGAATCTGGGAGAAACAAAAACAAGAACCTTCACATACTTGTGTTGTGTGTCTCTGTGGGTAAGTATACTGCACAATATCTTAGTGGTCCATGCTCATCTTGATGTTGGTGCAGTTAGCTTTCCACGTCCGTTCTGGTGTTAGTTGACAAGACAACCAAGCATACAGAAAAGAGGCCACTGAGGAATGAATCCATCATCTCGCGGGAACAGCCAAAGACCGACCGTTACTCTGTAGCTTGTTGTGGGCTGAAGGAATTTAGAGAGGCACCATCATGCAATGGCTTGCCTTGGTGGCGGCCTGATAGATATTCATATCCAACTTTACTTATTGTCCTAACGGAAATAGTCAGTGATCGATGTAGGATCTTGCTGCAGATGTAAAACGGAGCGAACTGGAAAACAGAACAAAAAGAAAATAAACTTTGTACATGATCAGATGTGTGGAAATAAAAGTAAGGAGAGCAAATAAATGCCCAAAGCACTAGGCATATTGTGAACAATGTAGTAAAAGCCCACAGTGGTGCCCAAATGTATAATGTTCCCTGCCTGGAGAGACTAGGCACCTTATTGGGTGAAGATGGGTGTGTAAAATGTATCAGCTTGTTAAAAGGAGCTCTGGGGCCCATAGGGGATGGAAAGGGACATGTGTCCAGGTGTTCGGTACTTCGGTCACCGTCATTCAGGTCTGGTGAGGAGTACAAGCAGTTTACAAAAAATAAGTTCACCAGTAATCCCAATGATTGGGCATTTCTTCATTAAGGCCTTCCTCCAAGCTGTTAAATCGATATATCCATATTGCTTCTTTTTGTAGACGTAGCTTCTGTGGGTTGCTGACATGTTTAATTATGTCCAAAACCCACCACATTAAGTCCTCAGCTGTGTGTATTTATGAAAAAGTGTCCACATTTCAGCCTTTGTAGCTCATGCACGCCCACAGTGGCTCATTTTTAATGTTTTCACTAAAAACAATTTCATCAATAAAAAAAGCCTCAAAGATCTGGGGCCTATTGCTATGGAAGATAAAGTAGGAAAAGCCCAGAATGGAATTCCATTATACTAAATCCACAGCAAATGAGGGCGGGCAAGAGCTAAGAGGGTGGAATCTAGGGGTGTGGGAGAGTGCAGTCGGTCGGGGGCTGAGGTGTGTCAACGGACATGGAATAAAAGGTGCCAGGGGAAGTGGGCATTGACAGGAGGAGGGGCACACTGTAGGGCCGAGTCTACAGAAACATGCAAAATGACATGAGTAAACACTTGTGGGGGGTCATTAGTTGTGTGGAGTTTCATGCTCCTGTTAATGTAGAGCAAAGTGACAGGCGCAAGTGTGTCACCAATCAGCAGCATTATCAGTAGACCCAGAGCTTTTACAACTCTTTATAGATACTACAGTTTTTGCTTATAGAAAGAGCACATCTTTGAGACAGTTTAGTTCATGCAGTATTACATGACACCCCAGGAAACATTTATGAATATCTGCATGAAGCCTGCTTCCAAGCGCAACACCTGCTATGACTCCGACCAAGCCTCTCTGAAACGCAAGTGCAGAGTTGCTGAACAGAAGTGGCTGGCTTCAAGCACATCCACTGACAGACTGGCCTGCCACCTGCTCCAAAGGCAATACAGACTCTCCATCCACTCTAAGAAGAGGGCCCATATCCAAGCTTGCATCTCTGGGCCCACCAACAACACGGCTGAACTGTTCAAAATCTGCAAGGAACTCGCCAATCCTATTAGGAATGATCTTCCTAAAATGCTCAGGAAAGTGCCATCATACCGACAATTGATGAAGGCCATGAAAACCAACCCATTTGATGGTGGTGGTACTTGAATTGGATTTGTTTCGATCGTCTTACTGGAACCTTGAATCTTCTCGCATCTTGATTTATTGGTAATGTGAGTACTGTTTGTCTGTTCTATGTATTTTTGTTGCGCTCTGAGGCCTGGGGGCGATTTAGCGCACTATAAAAATTAATTAGAACAGAATCGTACTGCAGCCTCTACTACTTTGGCTGCCATCCCAGGCGCTCTGCACTGGCCTCCCACTTCACATCCAAAACTCAGGACATCCTGTTCTCACTCTCCTCTATTCCCCTCACCCACTCTCAGGCCTCCCTTACCCCCCTGCCATCCCCCTTCCCTCATACTCCTCTTTCTCACCCATAGTACTGTATGATTATCTTCTAATCCTTCTCGATCTTTCCTCTGCCTTTGATACGGTCATTCATGCCACCCTTATAAAATCAGCTCTGTGATACCCTTGGCATCACAGACCTGGCACTGGACTGGCTGACCTGCTTCCTAACAGACAGACCTTCCCAGGTTCAACTGGCCCTTTCTTCTCCTCCAACACACACTCCACCTGTGGCAGACCCAGGGCGCTATCCTGTCGCTGTGGCTCTTCAACCTCTGGCCCACTTGATCACCTTCTCTCCTCACTTCCAGAGTTATGTGGGCGACATGCAGCTCTCCTTCAAGCTTCCCTCCTCCTCTTCCTCTCTCATTCCTTGACTGACTGCTATTCAGGCATGGTGCGCTACTAACAATCTCTGCCTTACTGCCAGTAAGATTGAGATTCTTCTCATTGGGACCGCTGCTCCCTCCTTCTCTAGCCTTCACCCTGTTGGGAGGCTAAAAACCTTGGCGTCATCTTCAACTCCTCCCTCTCCTCTCATTGCTGACCTTGCCAAGAAGGCCCACTTTCAGCCGCACCTCCTCAGAGGCATTTTTCCTTTTCCGAGTAACTCAATGTCTCCAGAGCTCTGGTCCTCTAAGATGGACTACTGCAACAGCCTCTTCCTCAGTCTGCCTTTATCCTCCCTTCGTCCCCTTCAACTAATCCAGAATAAGACTGCAAGACTTCTCCTTGGCCTCAGGCCCAGGCACCTCAGCTCTCCAGCTCTAGAATCTCTCCAGTGGCTCCCAGTGGCTGCGAAGATCAAGTTCAAGACCCTCTGCATCATCCACAAGGCTTTCTGGGGCGTGGGACCCCGCTACATCCAACTCTCTCCCTAAATACCTCCCTGCTAGAGTCCTTCAGTCTTCTGGATCCAACTCTCTGCAGATCAAAAGCTTTTCCAAGCAAAGCAAGGGGTTGGATACATTTCTTCAGCAGGAGCCTCCCTCTGGAATGGTCTTCCCTGCCCCGCTCAGACTTGAGCTGGATCTCCTTAAGTTCCGGAAGCTTCTCAAGACCCTCCTTTTTTCTTCTTCCTTCCCTCTACAGCTCCCTTACTAATGCCCCTTCTGCTGCATTGATTGGCTGTCTGGTCCCATCTCTGTCCTGCAGGGCACCAGGCCCTCCTCGCCCAGTGTGCCCCAGCACTCCGGTCTTCCCGGTCTCTCCGATAAACCCCCCCCCCACCCCAACCTGCACTTGCCCTTCTGGACCCCCTTCCCCTGACTTATCCGGAGGGGTGAGCATCCCTACCGAGCCTGGTCCACCCCCGTCCTCGCACTTTGCATATGGTCTTTACTACCTGCATCGCCTGGCATTTGCCAATCTGGCCTCCCCTTAGCACTTTCCTAGCCCCAAGGGCCATCTTCTTCCCTTGTCCCACCCCCTCCCTGCACTAATTGCCGCCCCCCCCCCCAACCCCACACTTCCCTCCCACCCGACTGGCACTACCCACCCCCACTCCTTCCCTCCCCCTGCACTTCTTGTTACTGCACTTGTTCGCCTTCCGAATCACAAGGCCTAGTGGGGCTGTTTTTGTTTTCTTCCCTGTCTCCCTCCACCCCACCCCCCTTTTGTCTTGTGGCACCACAAAATACAATTCGCTGAATAGGTGCTTTATGAATACCCAATAAATGAAAGGCACTTTCCCCCTGTATTACATTATTGCAATTCAGGCATGGTAAACAATTCAACACCCTTATACAGGATCACACCTCTATGTGCGTTACTAAAAATGTGGTCTACTAGATAAAATGCCATTGTGGTTTATTTTATGTAGAAATTATGACAAGGAAACTTAAAATTTCAGTGGTGTGAGCACAAATCTAATATTCACACAGGGAACTCATCACCCACAACAGTGCAATTTCAAGAAAAATCCATACAATTACACAATTGCGATTGGTCATACTTGCACAAGTGAAGAGCTCATCAAGGTGGCAATATTACACAAAAATTGTCATGTAGAGAGATACTTTGGATTAGAAAACTGGAATCATTGTACCCACGAAGAATGAACTTAGAATGGGATTTATCCAGTTTCCTTTAAATGTTCGAGGTAACAATCTTTTGAGTATCTTGAATTTGAAGAGGTTGTTTGGATATTTGCCTTTATAGCATGATGCCAGATTGAATGGCGCAAGCTTGATACAGGCATATCCTGCTGGTGAGAGGAAAAGGTTCTACATATTGTAAGAATGTTCACCATTTAAAAGAGGGTCTATGTTCAGGGCTATTCTATGTAACGTTACTGAATACTTAACTGTTAGCAGATATACATAATGAGGCCTTTGTCAATATTCATTAGTAGCCTCGAATCTTGACTATTTTTATCATGTCGTCAGATACAAGGTGAACTAATGAAGCAAGTAAAGAAAGAGCGTTAACGCTCCCTCTCAAAGGATTTTTTTAGAGTATGTAAAAAATAGTGTATATCGAAGTGGTTGTTATTTTACAAGAGTTATAGGTCTTTAAACTACAGAACATATTGAACAAATCAAAGGGGGAGGGGGGTATTTGTGCTCCCACGTATTAAAAACATTCAGATTAAAGCCTTAGAAAGTGACTATTTAAGCCTACACACATAGTTTTTGAGCTACGTATATGTACATAGTTATTTCAAGAGGTTGCCCAGTTTAGGACTCAGATAGTTTCATGAATAATATGTTTTCAAAACGTACAACACGTTCCATCATGTGACTCCGGTTTGGGAACGAACACTCGGGGAGAATGCGAAGTGGCGTATACAAGAAGCTTCAGCGAGACAGGTAAGGTTTATGCAGGCGGGCTGTCAGACCCACTGTTACGTACAATTGGAGTGTGCTTTATTAAGGCAAGAAAGAGCTGGGAAGCTTTCTTATAGTAGATATTAAGACCAGGATATGATATTTGACATGTGCTGAATGAAATATTTGTAGGTTGCTGAAGCAACTTGTACAGTTGTGAACTTGCTATCAAAGAGTTCATTTTGGACGGTCCATGAGCATTTGAGATTTTACAATGAATCCCAAAATGTGTGTTGCTTTCTGAACAGTTTTACTAGTGTACATATATTTTTTAGAATCATAATTTGGATACTTTGTTATGATTGAGGACGGAAATTCATCAGGTTAGTGAGAATTTAGAATTGATGAGCTCAAAAATATTTTGCTATTAAGTAAATTCTTCCTAATTTGTATGTTTTGTATCCAATTAGAGAAATCAAAGTGGTTATTCCCTAAAGAAGGGCTATACATTATTCAAAACCCACCATTTTTGATTGGTGAAAATTCAGATCATCATAATAACCCGATATGGTGGATGTATAAAATGAAAATGTACTGAGGGGTACCAATATGACTTTATCAATGGAAGTTATATTGACATGTATAGACATTGTTTGAATGCATCATCAATGTAACTTAAGGAGAACAGCAGCACTCATTTTACTTTTTGGGGGGGGGGGGTAAGAGTGACATGTGAATGATTATTTTTCAAGCGTTTTATATTCATATTAATTATAATTACATGTTCCAAAAGAGCTTATTGCTCGAGGTAGAGTGTGGGAAATTCAACCCCAAGAAGGGAGTTGCTTAATCCTCGTGCCTATACTGCACAGAGTTCCCTGCACTGTAAGAGATCAATGAATGAATTAAAGTTAATGACAAATACATAGGGTGCACCTGAAAACGGGCTTATGTTGGTGCTACAAAATCCACCATAAATACACCTTAAGTGACATTAAAAATTGCTGAGGACATAATGTTTGCCAGAGCCACACCCTCAAGTGGTGGTTGCCAGCACACCAAGGCATTGTTGCTGAGGTGCTATGCAACTTGCACGGCTCCCTGTGTGAAGGCCGCTTTGCTTCCTGGAAGACTATTCACACAGTCTCTCAAAAGTGAGAAAAAAGGCGCACTCTACAACTCATGAAACCTCAGGCAAAGGAACTTAGTACAACTTCAAATAGGCTCCTCGATTTTACAGATTGTTGCACTTGGTTAGTGCCATAAGGCATGGTTAAACATTCCCATTCCCATCTGCACCTGCAAAGGGCAACAGTATTCTTGCCCTTCTTCCTTGGCACAAATGTGCATATTAACCAGAAGCAGCCACCCCAAGCTGCGAAATATTGCAAGGGCCGCGATGCCAAACTGCCTCCATAACAGTGGAAGCTGGAGAGGTTTTTTGTATCCCGACGAAAATGCGTAGAGGGAGCACACACCAACCAAAAAGGATTCGGGGTGGGAGGTGTTCTACTGACCCCACCCCTGCCCCCCACACCACTCCAGCCCGCCCACCTGTCAGAAAATCTCACAAATAAGGATTTAAAATGCTGCATTTGCATGCAATGATGCGAAGTAGGCAGAAGTGGAAATGGTCCCTGAAGCTACTGCTATGTCCATAGAGAAAGGATGAGGGACTGAAGAACAGAGGTGAAGATGTTGATCATTTTGGGAACTCTGGCTCTGAGGTCTATTTACTCGCAGTGGGAGGGGGCAGGGGGTAATTGATCAGCAGTCAGCAGTTGTAGCCTGGACAAGGGTCGAGGACTAGCTGGGGATGGGGGAAGACTGCGAGGGCTGAACATGCTGGGATGGAGCTTTTGGAATCCTGGGGGCTAGTATTGTACACTGAGAGTTAGGCTATGGAGGATTTGGGGTTTTGTCCCTCTAGAAGAACGAGTATGGCTCTATCTCCGATAGGCCCTGAAATACTCCCGCTGCCTCGACGAAGTGGACTGCGATTTTCCTGCCCCTATGTTAAAGAGGACTTTCAGAGAGGGCCCCACCCCATGATGTGTATGTTGGCAAGCACTTTGTTTATTGTTAAATGATGTGTGACTAGGAGGCCATCGCTCTTGACTTGTTATGAACCTTTAACATAAAATACAAATATATGCCAGTATAAAGACATTTTCATGCTGCCTGTGTCCATACATCTACATGCCAGAAATACCATACAAGAACGTGTTCCCGTTGACTTTGCCTGTAAAAAAAGCTATGCCATAGTTAGAAAATATATCCAGACTAGCGGCATCAATGTAGGTCAACGTAGCCACGTAATAAAAACTCCGATTAGTTTACCTTTGATGCACAGTAAAAAATAAAAAATGCCTTGCCACCGGAGGAAAATGTAGCTAGACTGGCTGCAGCAACGTAGATCATTTTTATCACGATGCCCAGTTAAAATGTAGGCCATTTTAGCCACGTAACACCGCAAACATACTGGAATAAAAAAAAAAAAAAAAATGCGTATACATCTTTTGCTGGAAATGCTGAGCAAATAAAGTGAATTCTTGTCACTTCGTTTGCTGAGAAAACATCCACAACAGTCCCATCAGTTACATTTGTAACTGCGTTTTCCAAATCCACAATACCCATACATTTTTCATACGAGGTTGGTGCATTCGGAGAGCAGGTCATGGGCACAGCCATCACCACACTAAGACCTGGCTAAAATTCTGAACGGGGAATGGAAACCTCATCACCATGATGTTTAGACCAGTTTACCGTTCTTACTACTACAGTATATCCTTGCACTAATCAGCAGAAATGAACACTGTACAATTCAAAGCCATTTTATAATGTTACTACAATAAAATACTTCTGCTTTTTTCAATAGTTTCTTTCGCAGGCGGTCTCTCGACTGAAGAGATCCAACTCGGGTCATGCAGCTGGAATCAACATCGGGGGTGGTACTAGCAAATGTGCACCCGACAGAGTGGTACTCGCACACAGAAACAGAGCAAGCAATGCACAGGGAACAGCTTACAAGCGTTAAGTTGGCAAAGTGTTGTGTCCCATTTCGCATGGCCCTATGCAGCAGTCTGCTGGTGAAAGCGCCGACTGGGATTAGCAGCATCTTTCAGTGGCCCTAAAAATACCCTGGATTGCACGATATCGTTTGTGACGCGGAGATTGATTTTTAAAAACATTTTTAATGGGCCATCTATGAAAATTTACCCCGAATGCCCAATCCTATGACCAAAAGCCCATCTCCTTCGGGCATTCCACTTCAATCAATTGATGCAGAATTGTGGTTTACAAAAATTTAGAATAAAGCTTCTCTTTACTTAATCCACAGCAAGCAGAGTGGTCCTTGCTGTGAAATCCAGCACACAGTATTGGAAAAATGAGATCTGCTTTGGGTCTCTATAGAAACGATGCTGTATGGGTGGACTAGGAATGAGTTCTACTATTGATACAGTGATTGGCATCTGAAATGGCAGTGCAACTAGGGAAGGAGCGTCCGGCTTCTACAAAACGTAGTTTATCCAATCAAAACTCAAAACTGAGCTATTGTCTTGCCTGACATTGAAGGCCCGATTTCAGCACAACATAAAACCTATTCCGGTCTGATGTGAGGACCGCAATCCAAGAACTAGCACTGACACCTGTAGCGCATCCCTCTCAGTGAATTTAGGCAACTGCCATGATGCGAGCACTGCAAGTGAAAGGAAGAAGAGGATCCAAAGTAGGAACCCTCCCATCCCTTGCACACGGTCTATAATCCACCAAATAGGCAGTAATTAGTCATAGATATAGATTCATAAAGATATATGTATGAATTCACTGAGAACTTTTACAAGAATAAACATTCAAAAAGATATTCTAGGAACACAGACTGCATAAAAGCAACACATTTTTAAATCACATATAAAGCAAATGTGATGCAAGCAAAAACACATTTCTCAGGTTCAATAAACTGTGGCTTTATGCGTTTCAAGGAAGATTCCACTTCGTCAGAAGCCTATATTGAATTTCAGGTATTCCTCGGTGCACACGATGTAAGCCCTGCCTGCTGTCACCCCCTTCAGAGGCATGGAGAAGAAAACTACTGTGCGCGTCTGCTCCCAGCAGTAATCAGTCATCGCCACATTCACTGCCTTCAACCAGTGCATCCATATCAGGCAATTTAGGCGACTGCCATGATGCGAGCACTGCAAGTACCAGAACTACTTTTAGTAGTAGACCAACATGTGCTACTGCCTCCAAAGACGGTTTATAAAATAGATATTGCCCAGGTGATATTCATGCCTTTAAAACCCATCTGGGAGTTCACAAACAGCCGGTAGATCACCAGAATACTAAATGGCCATCACCCCTACAATAGTGTCACGTATCTCTGTTGCTATTCAATAATAGAAAGGATGAGCCAAATATTAAATTACCATGGGCCTGCAATCATGAGACCACTTCCTGTAATAACACGCACAAAAACAAACAATACGCCCCCCCATTCCCCAATCTTTAATATTACACTCCATCTGGCAAGGAGTTTGTTGAGTTTTTATGAACTCAAACTATCACCATCCTTCAAATCAGCTCTTCTCTCATATCACCTACTGCCAGCTGTAGGAAGCCAACTGCAAATGCAGCACAACAGTGCATCTCCAGGACCCCAGGCAGTTACTTTATGCAACCACATTATTCTTCTTGATCATCTGAAGGGAGCTCAACAATCTGGTTGTCAACTCCAGGCCCCAAAAGCCAGTAACATGTCGGATTAAGATTCATGACACATTTGCATAAAATTATTCTGAATGTATGCACATATTTTATCTCAAATATTAATGCGGGATATCCTAAAAACCTGTCACGATTCCAGCCCTTGAGGACTGGAGTTGGACACAGGTATGAATGGTACAAAATAATTGTGTTAGTACCCAAGGGAGATTAAAACCCAACTCTTCAGTGTGGCTTCTGAAATCATGAAAATTGCTTAGAATACAAAAATAAATAGCTTGAATTCCGGCATGAAGCATTACATAACCCAATTACATAACCCAATTACAATCTCGATGTATTGACCTCAGAAGGATGCACAGCTAAATTGACCCCTCTGTGGGATTTAAACATGCAGAGACTAGACTGCCCGCATCTCAGCGAATTACATTAATATTGACAAATATGAACCAGACCCATTAGTCACATTTTTATCAGGAAACATCCGACTGATTTCTGGTGCTCAATCAAAATAATGCCTAAAAATACATTTAGTAGGGAAAGGTTCAAGCAGTGGAGGATTCATGCACCAATCCCAGGCCCTTTAAATGGACACTCCCACGTTCAGATAAGCATACTGTACCTTGAAAATGCAATTGCAATTAGGCGAGTTCTTTATAGCCTCGCTCAGCTTCAAAGTCCAAATTAGCTGCTTGCGAGCTCCACCAGCTAGAAGCTATTATTTCATTATTGATAACCTTGTGCAATAATGCAAAAAACCTTGATTGTAGGCTGTTAGGTCAATGCCTTTGTATTTCTGTAGAAAAATATTCTGAAATATTATACAATGCATGAAGGATTTTAACTGAAGCCTTGGAGCAAAACCTTGCATAGCGGCGATGATGCGTTTGTCTGGTAATTAGTGCATCATATGTTTTGTGCACTAATCGGAAACATTGCACATGCCACGGGGGCGGGGCTTATGATGCACATGCCACCTGTAGGTGAAATGTACAAAGTGAATATCTTCTCAAGCAAGAAAAGTAGCAGCCAGCAAGGAAACTTTTGATTGCTGGTTGTGTGAATGTTCGAAAGGTATGTACAGTGCACGTAATCTATAGAAAGTATATCCATTGCCTCCAATCATCTGTTAAATGATCCATCTATTGTTTAAAGAAAAAGTATGAAAAAATACAAGTAGCACAAAAGCTCAGCCTAACAAGACCAAGATCGGCAAATGTTTGGTAATTCAGTCTTTAGCCGATATTAAAGTCGTCCTACTTGATCTCCAGAGGTGATCTGGTCTTCCTTCAATCTCTGCTCTTTTGTATTCTGCACAGATGCTAAAATTTAAGTTTACCAGGTCTGGAAGTGGGTACCTGAAACATAAGGTGCAGTCTTTGACCCAGCTGATGTCACTTCCCAAGACATTGTGGTCGACATGTTTTTACTGACCGCACCCCCCCAACCTAAAAATGTGATACAGAAGGTTGTAAATCATTCCTAACCAGTAGCATTAGTCTGGACACACATTGCTGGCGGTACAATGAGGAGTCTTAGACTGGTGACCTTCTGTTGAGGGGCAGACGCACTAAACAAAGATGGCCTAGAAGGTGGTCGAGAACAAGGATAGTAGTCATGGTTACTCCAAAGCCTTGAATCCATCACTTTAGTATTGCAAACAAGCGACCCCAATGGAAGCAGTTACACAATACAAAATTCAATTACATTACTTTCTGATTGTGCTCTGCTTTCCCCTCTAGAATTACATTTGTCATATGAATAATTTTTTACTCATCCTCAAGAAGGCAAACCTACAGACTAGATCATTCCAATACTATGTGTAAGTCACTTCATTTGGTTGATGCACCTGCTGCAGCAATCTGTGTGCAAGCTGTTCATCACAAGCTCGTATCCTGAACGTGCCAGTCAGCCATTTAATACTTTGGGGGGAGATGCAAACCAGTAAAATAGTAGTGGATCATGCTCTTCTTTTCAGGAAGCGATGGGCAAGCAGCAAACGGGGCTGTTAGAGGGCTCAAGCCTACAGGAGCTTTGCAGAGTCTCCCAGTAGGGAACAGTGGGTGTAGCGGGCAGTATCTGCATGGCCAGAATAGTGGGAGAGCAGGGAAAACAACTAAAGCACTGTGTGGATAGTAGCAAACCACATCCTTGCCTAAAATGTATTTCTTTTCATCCACCACAATCACAAATTGTGTAGCCGATGGAGACCCAATTGGCACGGTCTCTGGGTTAAGGCGGATCGTGGGTGCTCAGAGTAATTTTTTTTTTTTTTAAATGATAGGGCAGGCAGAATCCATACACAGTCGAGGCCCAGGCAATGGTCTTGCCAACCAAACGCTGTGGTACTTTACTTCACTCCAGTAGTGTATGGGGCCCCCTTTTTGCAATGTTACATTTTTGACAGATGAGTGACCCCTGCTTCCGGCCTTAGTCCCGCGTTCCGTTTGATATGATTTTTGTACATCAATTTAATATACATTTAATGTAAAATTGATAAAGATATCCATTTGATATAAAATGTATATTTGATATAAAATGTATATTTGATATAAAATGTTTGTGTAGTTTGATATGATGTTGAGATGATTTGATAAAGTGAACATAAAGTTTATACAAACGTGTCTGGGACCACGTGTGTGTACTGCTGCCTGTTGGAGGGTGAAGTGAGTTGTGAAGAGAGACTGCGAAATGTTAGGATTTTGTCATGGTGATGTGTTGATGAAGGAGTGGGTTTGGCTTTGTAAATATTACTGGTAAGCAGGAGTGGGTTTGGCTTTGTAAATATTATTGCTAAGCCTTTTAAAGTAATTGATATTTTTGTATTGATTTTAATAATTTTATATTATTTGTATATAAAGTTGCTATACATTTGATAAGTTTTATATACATGTAATATAAAGCTAAACAGTGGCTGACAATTTTATTTAGATTTAATATAAAAATGTGTTTTAAGTCATGCCATCATAATTTTAAAATATGAAGGAGAGGCTTGAGCTATAAATAGGTTTTGGGGATTGTGGCATTTTAAAGCGAATTAAAGCTGAATAAAATGTATACATATGAATACAAAATGTTTTTATATTAGGTTTTGCCAGGGCGGACATGCCCGGGCATGAGCAGAACAGCTAGGGGTGAGCATGCCTAGGCATGACCCGACATGAAACCATTGAAAATCTAGAATGACAAAGCAGTGCTAGAGGTATAAAAACAGCTAAGTTGCTTGGCATTAGACTATATGCTTTACTAACATACTTGATAGAATGAAAAGAAAGCATGTAAATATATATTTTTTTAACTGGAATTTAACTCCATTTGCTGCAAAACACAGTCCTATGCAGGCAAAAGTGGGCTAGTCATAGTGATGCTACTGGCAGGCACAGGCACAGACACACACACCCACACACAAACACACACACCCTCTTATCTATAATGCCCACAGCGGACAAAGGCAGCAAATTCTCAGTGAATGAGACAGGCCCATGTGGTCTGGCTCAGCCGAGTTCTTGTTTTCAATCAGGAAGCAGGTTGATGTAACCATTAGGCTAAAACTAGGACTTCCAAAACATAGGGGCATGGGTGTGTGCACACACCTTGTTATCTCAGAGTGGCAGTGTGTTATGTAGAACGTTTTTCTGCAGAAGCATAACTAATGAAATTGTAGAGGGCTGAATGCATCAAAGTTTCGGCTGCTGATAACAGGACACACACGGTGTGAGGGTCAATTATAGTTGTTTAAAAGCAGATTTTTGAAGCCGGAAAGAAATATCCCTTTGAAGCTACAGAGGCTTGCTGCTGCCCTGTGTCCCGGAGCATTGGAATTCTGCTAGGAAAGCTTAAAAAAGATGAGATTGATTTCACATTGCAAATTAGGGGCAAAATGTAAAACAAATCTATGCATGCTGTTTATATTTTAGAGCCCATTTTCATTACAGAAATATACAATTGTGAGCAAGTGTTAAACACAAGTGATCATGTAAAAAAAATAATCTGTGACAGACCGCACGTTTGACCAACTGCAGAATGTGGGTTGTGGCAGCGACAAGGCAGTCTTATAAGCCTGTGCTTTTAAAAAACTAGATTTGTTTGATAATATATTCAGGCAGACCTAAATATATCTTGCCTTGGACTCTGTATTTTCATGGCTTAAGATGGTGGTGTTAAAATGTTGTGCAGTTTAAGAATATTTTTCAGAACATTTCCCAGTGACGAGGCTTTTTTTTAACGTTTAAAATGAGTGATACCATTTATAAACAATTTTATGCTTGGTGTTTTATACATCTTTCCTATTTGATACAAGAAAATAGCTTTGTGCTTTTCTAGGGACATGTTTAAAAAATGTAGAGTTTTGTGGATTGCACACTGAATAGAATAATGTGTATAACTGGTTATGGCGCAGTTAATTAAGCAGTTCAGCACTTAACTATTAAAGCTTGAAAAGCAAGCATGAGGTCAAAAGTATGGAGATTTTCAAAGTTATTCCTAGCATCGCTATATAATTATTGAATTCTAAACCACTTTAAATATAAAAAATTGTTAGGCCTTTAATGCTATAAATGTACATTTTGATAGCTACACGATGTGGTCCATTGGGGGCTGGCGTGTAAACAATATAGCTGTTTTATGTGAAGCCCTCTGGTCTGGCATGGTGTGCATGGATGAATTTGGGTTTTTCTGCGACACACATGTTGGAATAGTGCTTGTCAATATTTTTTTTTATAAAAAAAGGCAATTGTGAATGCCAGCTTTAAAAAAAAAATAATGTTGTAGTAGATTGTGCTGGATTTTGTATTTTAAGTATGGGCCTGGTTGAAAAGCGTTAAGTGACAATAGACACATTTTGTTTGGCAGTCTTTGATTGCAGGGAAGCTCACAGTATCAGACTGAATTTTTATGTGGAAGCTTCAATTTACTTTTAAAACACACTTGTGAGATAAAATTATAACATTGTCAGGCCAGGGTTAAGTTATACGAGAAAATGCAGGGCAGAGAAAATGTTAGCCGTTCTTAAAATGGTCTTTGGAATGTAGCTGTTGAGATAATAAAGGCTTAATCTATACTTATGTTTTTGTTTTCTGTGGGGTTCTGCCAAACTTATCAAACTTGTTTGTAGATAGTGTGCTCCGGAAAATACTTTCTGCAGGCTGTCACAGGGAGAGACAGCATTCTATGTGTAAATGAAAACTCATTCAAACTTTTTCTAATGCCGAGTCCTGACTGCAACTTTGCACACTTTACTTAACACAAGCTATATGTGGCATTGTGAAATGGCAAACAGCACATGATTTAATGTTACCACGCAGAACCCATGGCAAAAACGGCTGTTTTTTTTCTTGCACACAACCAAACGGAAATATTGATTTAAACAATGTTACAAATGCATTCAGGGTTGGGTCATGTATGAACACATTTTATAAGCAACAGACAATGACAAAGTTGATTGCCCTGGCCTTTTATGTAGGTATAGTGAAGTTTGCTTAAAGCAAACCAAAATGAATGGTGAATGTTATACTTGGGGCTTTTATTTTATAACAAATGTTGTGTTTTTTAGAGAATAGTCTGCCTCATTGGAGTGATCTGAAATTGAATATGGGGGTGCAGAGGGAGGATTGTTATAGACTGTATTGAAGACTCTAGGCCTAGTTGGAAAGCATTGCTTTTTTGTTCAGCACGCGCAAACTGACACACCGTAAAACAAAGTTTTCACCAAGGTGCTACACTTGCATATGTGCTGGGTGCTTTAAGTGTGTGCCACGAATTTAAAATATTTTTTTACATTTTAGAAGAAAAAAGGCATTGACAAAGTTAATGGCCATTTATGGGTTTCATGTGTTAAAAATCACAGCAAAAATGGCTGTTTACACAAATAAATTGTGGCTGTGGGTTTGCCACCAAAATCCATGTAATGGATGCAGGCAACACCCCTGCAACCCCCTGCTCCTTTTATATCATTTACGGGGAGCGGGAGACACCACCGCAACCCCCCACTCCCTTTAAATTGTATAGTAAAGTTGAAATTAATCATGTTACAACCTGGGGTTTATTTGATAGCAAATGTAGTGTTTATGGAGCAATCTGGCATTTTATAGAATAATGAGGGTTCTGCCAATGTGTCACAGATCACACACTTGCGGAAGTGTTGTACAAAGCGTTTGACATTTTTAAGGGTGGCAAGACTAAGTGTGTTATATGGGCTCGAGGTGTGCTTGGTTGTTGAGAGGGAGAGAATATATATTTTTAAATGTCTCTGAACAACTGGATGGCACAGCCGGTAGGCTCTCTGGGTGTGGATTGTAGAGCACAGCAAGATCCGCTCAATGCATTTATGAATATTTCGGCAACCGATTCATCAAATCTTGGATGTCTCGAGGGTACATGAGTGGGACAGCCTATTTCTCTTGGATCAACAAATCTTGAATGTTTTAAAGGCCCATGGATGGGGTCCAGCGTTGTTGCAGCAGCAAGGTCTGATGGATTCCGGTGGGGCCAGACACCATAGAAATCTTTTGTAGATTAATCACTGGGCCTGGTTGGTTCTTGAGTATTTGCAACAACTGCTAGAATATATGGGGGCCTAATGAGTGATCAAAAAAAGTCTGAGGCCCTGCAGGACTATTTTGGTTTATGTGCTATCCCCGCATTGAGCCATGAAATGAATTTCTCGGAAATGGGGTAACGATTGATCCTCTAACAGGGGGTCTGATTAAGCAAACTGCCCTTATGTGTTCTACCAAATCAACACATCATTTAACAAAGTGCCAGTTCTCAAGGAAAATAGGGGGTGCTCCGGTTTTAAACTCTGGTTATAAAGTTATTCCCCTACCAGTGGGGTGCTCGAGGGCTCTGGGGGATATCACAGGTCATGTAAACGCCCAAACATTGCTTGCCAGTGCGGGAGTGAGTTCCTATATCATCATCCTCATCTTTAAACTTCTCTTGCTGGCTCTGGGGGGGGTAATCTTCCTTTAAACGTGTACATGGACAGGTCAGCCGGGTGTGAAGCGGGTCATGGTCAAGATGACGCAGTGCATAATGTTGAGAATGATTTGAATGTCACAAGACAAGCACAGGGCCTCGACTGCAGTTAAACAGAAATGGTGCCCAACAGTACAGATGCGTATAGTTGGGGGCTGGCACAAGTGATAAATGTTTTCATGAAAATAAAATCAATGCATCAGTATATGATCTAGAAAATATTGTTGGTTTTAAAGACAATAACACCGGCATCTTTGCCATTCTCAAACATCTACATAACTTTGCAAAAGCAGCAGTACACCCAGTCGAGAAATCATCTATGCATCCTTCATCTTTGTAGCTGGGCGAACCTGTAATGCCTTTGCAGCTAGACACTCGGGCAGTGGTGAATGAACGAGGTCTGGATTATGTACAACTGGGTGGTATAGCTGTTACTCAATGATCCGATAAATAAGCTGGAAGCGCTAATGAGCGCTCTGCAGGGAAATGAGTAACATTATTCTGACAACCAATCAGACACTATATCCAACAGCCATTTACTTCCTGAGGTGAATCAAGATTTTTCACCCCAATACTCGACTGTAAAAGAAAAAGTTCCCTTTTGTTTTTTTTTTATAATTGTGAAATTGATGTAGCAAAGGTGAGCATAAAACCATATGCTAAATAAAAAATAAAATAGTATCTATGAAACGGGTACATGTTTTAATACTGTTGACTGTTAAAGAATACTGTTTCTGTTGATGTTCAAGAGGAGGGTGAGCACAACGATGGGGATGTATACAATGCAGGTGTTATTACTGTTCCTTCTGCTACTCGAGAGGAGGTTGTAGATAACGATGGGCGGCATACAATGCCAATGTTTCTAATAATGCGTTAGATTATGTTCAAGAGGGGACTGGGTACAACGATGGGGAGATGTACAATGTTGATGTTATTAATATTACAAATGACCAAGCAGTAAGTGTTCAACCACAGGTCCATGTTGCCCTTAGGTTTGCATCAACATCGCACAGCAACAGCAATACAGCTGTTGAAACACCCAATTACCTCATCCTAATTCTGGATAGTGATGCAGCCACTCAAAACGGAGGTGGTCATAATTTGGGGTCAGGGGACCACAGTGTTGACATCATCATTAACACTTCAAATGATCTTGGCGCTAGTGTTATTATCGTATACGATGCTGAGGGTATATGCTGGTATACAAGTGTTTGTCAATAGAACAAAAAGAGAAAAATCCCTGCAGATTGGTTAAATGTCGTAAGAAGCAGACGAGGAAGCCCATTTTAACACTAAATTATAAGAAATTGCATAGCACTGTCAGAAGTTTAAAGCCATACTGCAAAAAGAAGATCGTACAATCTGTGGTTCAAAGCGCTTATGAAAATGTGGAAAGGGCTATTTTGACGTGACTAAAACATTTGAGGGGCAGAGGCTTGTGAATTAGCCATAGGGTTTCAATCCAATATTACGGTAGGCAACGGGGCAGTTGTTCAACATAACACATCAGTTACAAAGGGGTTGTAAAGACTGGTAGGGGGCGTCTGTACTTCTGCTCTCTATATGGTAGAGGAGAGGCACAGGGGACCCCAGCCAAGATTCTCTATTATTGGTACGTGGTCGAGCAATCAGGCCTAGCTAGGAGGTGATGCAGGCTGTTTCTTAAGTACAGTGTAGTCCCCGAACCCCCACAAAGGAATGTCCACACACTGTACTTCTGAAAACACAGTCTTTATATAATATTCAAGGGTATGTACACGATCACAATAACGCACTTTGTACTCGGAAGTCAAAAATGATAAATATATACAATTCTAAAGTGGTACCACTAATGCTATTGAATCACATTAAAGTGCATCAACTGTACGGTTAAACTGTCACAGATTGATAACGAGGAAACCAGCAATAGAGATAGGCAGGAACGTAAGATGGTTGGAACACTAGGCAGAATGCTGGCCCCGTTACCTAGACACAGTTCTGTGTGGAGATCCCCCCCCCAACCTGGGCAACCTGTAAATAAAGATGTATACCACAAGCCCAGTCCATATGTTCAATAGTCTTACTTCCTCCTATTAAGGTTTTACCCCCCCCCAAATGTACCTGGTGGAGTAGAGTTCTCTGACGATGCGTCGACCGATCCTTCTTGAGTGACTCACTTTAAGGCAGGAGCCACGGATCGTCGAGAGGTGTCGAGGAACTCGGCGTTCGGTGACGGGGAATCGACGGCCCTTCTTGAGTGCCCTCCCTTTAAGGCGGGAGTCACGGGTCGAACGTCCGACGGTGAACAGGTTGAACTACGGCCGTGAAGTGGCAGCTTCGTTCCTAGCGGTGCTCGTCGACGACAGAGCATTGGCGTCCTGCAAGGAAGAGGCGTGCGGGGCACCTCAGTGACAATAGTTCTGGACCGCAAAGAGATGATGAAGAACTGTGGCCCGGCAAGGGCGTCGAGTCGTCGGCATCTGTGGTCTTTAGGTGGCGGGAAACCCACCGGTGGATGCTCCTCGGCGCAACGATGGTCGGGCCTTCTCCAGCGGTAGACAAGCAGATGACGATGCAGGCGAGAGCGTCCGATCAATTGAAGTTCTTAGGCAAACGGGAGCACGGCGGCTCCGATCGGAACACTCAGACTGTTGTCCGCCACTGTCGACGACCGGCGGTCGTCGACAGTGGCGGACAACAGTCCGAGTGCTTCTCCTTGGAGTTCCGCAGCAGTCCCCGTATCGGGTCGGCAGCCTGTCGAAGGTCTGTCTACCAGGGAGCGTTGGCAAAGATCAGCTGTGCACGATGGTCCCTCGTAGCGTGGGAAGAGGGCGCCTTACCAGGTCCTCTCTGGGTCAGTCCTTGAAGGCACAGCAGCTTTCAGATTGTGAAGGAGAGCAACAGCAATTCTTCTCGTCCAGCAGGACTTCAAGGTCAAGCTTCAGTTACTCATCGTAGTGGACTTCAGCTTCTGAACACGATTCCTAGCAGTGAGAGGTCCCCAGATATACTGTTGATCTCCCATTCATTCCGCTGGGTCACACTCAAGCATCCAATCACGAATACGGGCATTCATGCAGGCAGGCAGCCAGCCAATCAGGCACACAAGGTATTCAGGCCATTCACTTCTCTCCAGACACTCACAACAAGTTACGTGTATTGGGACAAGTAATGAGCCATTCAACGCTCCAAGCTGCATTCATACCGGTTTCGGGCAGGGCTGTCTCAGTCATTGTGTCAACCACCAGATACTAGACACCCACAACACAGAATGCATATTCGTCACACACTCTATTCACCCAGGTCCCACCCACAGGATGTACCCACAACATACAAAACTGGGAAGGCTCCAGCTAGTCTGGCCGGGCCTTCACAACAAAACCACATATGGCATTTACACCCAACAGCCAGTCAGGGGGAAGGGACAGAGTCAGGGCTTCCCAGGACTTTGGGAAAACAAGGTAATGGGTAATAAAAAGCAAGAGGCCACCGGGGCCATCTTGTTTTCCATCAGGAATCAACTGATCCCAATGGCAGGGCCGGGGTATCCCAAAATTGAGGATACTCCGCGCACCTGTCAAATTCAGCATGGAGCTGCCACCAGCCCATACCCTGCTCTGTGGGCCACCCACAGGTGCCCAAAAACATACACTAGGGGCACAGGGTTGTACCCCCACCCATGGGTGCCATAAGGGTATCCCACTGGTCCATTCACCAAACCAAAAGAGAGAGCTGCACCGCCAGGAGTACCACATGAACTCCTGCGCGGAAAACATGACAGAACACACGATAAAAAGCAGTAAAGGACAAGGATACGGAGGCCCTGTCCCTCCGATGCATTTCCAGCATCACAGGGGTCTTGCGATACATTTTAGAAAACATTTATAGAGGAGCAGCCCGCTACAGCGCTTGACACAGTTTCCGCTATTGAACACAGCGCACTAGCCATTGATGCTTTTTCCACCGACTCTCTAGCTGATGTTTCACAAAAGTTTGCGGGCCCTAATATATCCAGTTATCTGTCAACACACAATCCTAAAATACCCCAAGAACCAAACATATCAGGCGCCCACAAAAAAGTTATGACTAGCAACTAATGACTCAGTGCAAACCACCCCTATTGGAAAACAAAAAACTTGTCAAGAACAAGCCCACACAGCTTGCTGATCTGGGAGACAAAGTCAAATTAAAAACACAGCCAATGGCAAACCCATTGTTACAGACTGGCTAATTGTTAAAAGCAGAGGTGGATTTTCATTTCAACAGAAATCTAAAAATATGAGACAAAACTTAAAATTGGCCAGATCGAGCTCAGAGGTGTTGCCCCTTTCAAATCTTAAAAGTCCCAATTGGTTATATCTAGACGCGATTGGCCTAGCACGCCACAGTCACCAACACCCCAGACACATCAGTTTATTTGGAAAGGGTGCAAATTTATCAAAGTTATAAAACATTCTCGGTCATGGAGCATTTTGAATAGTTTAGATTTGTGAACTTGAACCAGTTGCCCTCCCTCAGTCATGGGCGAACAGTCATAACGGATGCTATGGAAACACTAGTGCGTCAGATATTGGAAACTGTTGGGCCCAATGATTTTGTTCAAAAAAGAATGAAGGCTGGCGGTTTAAACAGACAATTGTTTATAAGGCAATCCCCTTGTGATACTTTCTGCGTTTTGCAGTTTTTGGAGAATTTTCCCGAGTCTTCTGGAGAGTAAGAACGAGATTTTGTGTTTTGCACCGCTAAAAATTGCATTGCTAGTTGTCAGGCCATGCTCCGGCGGTGCTTAGAAACCTCTAATCAGAAATTCTGCACAGCCACATCATAAAATCGAAAGGCAGATGGTACATTTTGATCACAGGCACTTAGATTTCTGCCTGGTGTCTATTCTCATAGGTTTAATCGAACCATGGAGCATAACAGATGCCGATATACATGCGAAAGCTCTGCAAGTGCACACAAAGCTGGGGCTCCTGATGGACAACTCGGTAGGGTTTGGCCAGTTGAATCTCTTTGAGAAGTATTTTGAAAGCCCATCAAGATAATGCATTTAAACAATGGGTTGTGGCAGTATTTTCCACTAACAACTAAAACTGCCAGAAACACTTTGTATGTTTTACACCACAATGACCATTTCAATGGTATAATCCATCTAAAAGGTTTCCTTGGGGCTACACATCCGTCAGCACTGGCACCACATTTCAGAAAATAAACAGACAATTGTCAATACCACAGTTGTGTGTGTTTAAGAGAGGAGTTTCAAAAGCTTAAGAAAAAAACCTGCAAACTGTCACACGTTCGCATAGTCTCACAGCTGTCCAGACACACACATTCAGAAAGCAGCATTGGGGGCTGCAATGTGCGAACTGCACGTTGACTGTCCCACCTGTAAATGTCTTCCCGAAAGTCATAGCTGTACCGGAATAATCTGTAGGGTGTGCAAAGTTTCCATTGTTAACCCAGCTGAACACATGTGTTACATGACGGCCAGTAGACCTCAAAATAAAACTGAGAACCACATGGAGGCCCGTCAAGAGAATGTAACCCACCAACCACCTATATCTATGCCAGACATCTAGCAGGACACAGCTACTGGGAATTTACAGAAGACTCCCGTGTGGCTGCTTTTGTATGCACTTTTGTAACAATCAAATTCAGAGGCTACACCTTTCTAGCACATAATTAAAAATCCTATGGTGGGTACTTTGTGCTGCGCCAATTGGTTCAGGAAAAAATGTAAGTAAAACGTACTCACCCAGGGTGGCAAGCTTATGTCGATCTTTGTGGTAGCTCTACAGATATGCTTTATGGACTCCTTTAACTTTTTGCCCATGAAACTCGGCAAGCTTCCAAGAGCTTTTAGTTTTCCTGGATCAAAGTGCTTCTTTTCCCATCTTTTCCACACAGCTGCTAACCAAAACTGCATAGGACTAATTCCAACCACCAGACCAATGCGGCATTGAATACTGATGCCTTGCAAGAAAGACTAGTTTCTGGTATCGTACAAGGTGAATAAATACAGCATGTTTGACTTTCACCAAGAGGTAAGGGCCTACTGTCAAGAAGAAGCCAACATGGGATGGGATTTTCAAATGACTCGACATAAAACACAAAGGGTGGGATACAAGTGCTTTTATCACGGCTGTCCCGATTGTTACCCTGCCGGGGATTTTAAAACATTGACAGGCACTACTTATGACCAGTTATGTAGACGCACTGTGTAAAAAGACTTTCCTTGCAAGTCGGGGTGTTTGCGTCATCACTATCTGGGAACACGAGTGGCGCTCGATGGTGCAGAAGAATCCTGTTGTGTGCCGTTTTCTTAAAAAGATGAATCTGCCCGATGCTTTAAACCCCAGAGACGTGCTAAACGGTGGCCACACAAATGCTTTAAAGTTACACAACTTCAGAGGGTGAGCAAATTTTACCAGTCATTGTCCCTCTGTAAATAATGACGAGCCCTACCCTGTTGGACATCCCAAGATCATCTAACAATTTCGGTAATAGACAAATATTTCGGTCTAATCAGATGGGCAGCCTATTTACCCGGATGTCTTTACACCCGTATGACCCTATAGGAGACAGTAAACTAATGTTTCTGCTTTGCCGCACAGGCGCCGAGACATAACAGGCCCGTTGCAAGCACATGGATGAGGAGCAACGCCTGACCGGTACAATCAAGCTACAGGTGGCTCTAAAACAGGGCCATCACCTGGGGTGCATATACGAAATATGACATTTTAAAACAATAACCCTCAAAGGCGTCTGATTATGTTTGCATGTTCCTACAACAGAAACAGGAAGCAACTGGCTTTCCCGTCGGCTGTGTGGATGATGCCACTAAACTGGATTATATTGATTATTACAAATACCAGGGCATATGCTTGTGTATGGAACACATTGAGGACAACCCTGCTCGGCGGCTGTTGGCAAAATTATGCCTTAATTTGTGTGGGGTAAGTTTGCACAAAGTTATTTTGCCCAACACATCCATCATCACAGACCCCGATGTGCTTCATGCCCATCTAGATAATTCTTAGGACATGAGCAGCTGCGTGTTCATAGGTGATTAAACAGCTTGCCTGTGCTGGAGCTATGCTATGGAATATCCAACAACTTCAGATAACACAAACATATTTAGAGCAATGTTCACAACCGCTCACGACTACAAAACTGTTTGTTGTGATGGATCAACTACAAAAACGAGTTCTATATCACGATACCGATAGCATTGTCAGCCACCTTGGGGATGTCAACCTGTAAAAGGAAGAGAAAATATCGAGGCCGAGTACCATCAAAAGGAAATACACCAAACACGAGCTTATAAAGATCCACAGATCTTTATTACAACGGTGCAGTTTTCAAAGAACAAAACAGATCAGATAGCCATCTGGCCCTCAGTACATCACAGAGAATACCAGCCATTCAGTGTGAGAAGTGAGAGGTAATGGACATTCGTACATTTATACATTTTCAGTAATTATGTCCAGCCCCTCTCCAAGTTAATAATCCATGGTCTATAGTCGGTGCCGGGTTCACTTCTGGCCTGTATGACACTATACACACAGATTCCATTCAGTTTACATGTAAATAAGTCACAATGGCAACAGTGTATTCCAAGGTTTAGCAGTAAGCCTTAGCACATGTCCCTCACAATGCAGTTCAGCCAGTGTCCACGTTCGATATTTGTATTTCATTGTGTCGATGTATGTCCGTGGATCAGGCTCATTGGCACAGACAATCCTTAGACCACAAGTCAGACATGGGACAAGGTCTCTTTACTCAGCCTAAACATTCGGCCAACGGACAGTCTAAACATTAACTATAGTGCAAAGTTCGGGAAGGCTCGGTTACTAGTTGGAAACACAGTCCACCATTTTAGAACACAGAGTTGCATTTGAACAGAAATCAAAATGGCGGATGATCCCAAAACGGCGGCGAAGTCGATCCAAAATCGGCACATTTGAAACGCGGTTTTCTTCGCAGAGCGACTGGGTTTAGGCCAACATATATACACAGAAGGAGGCACGATATGTTTTCCCGTTTAACAAACCAACCCACTGGCAATTATCTAGGGAGATCTAACTTCCGAGTTAGCTCCTGAAGAATACATTGTGGAGTTTGTATACCCAGGTCCCAAAACTTACGCCTATTGCACATCTCTAGGAGCCGTCAGCATAAAAGTAAAAGGTAGAACGTTAAATGTTAACATCACAGCTACAATACATTTTGACAGTTTAAAAGAGCTGGTACAATCCTTTGTACAAAAAGATGCATGCAACATCCCACAGTCTATCAGTGTTACAAATGCAGGCATAGTGCACAATAAAAAACAGTGGGATATTAGCACTGTCACGCTACAAAAGATGCTCATTGTTGGGTTTGTAAAGAACGTTGATACCAGGCGGGTTGACGGACCCCTATGGCTATTAAATATTTTAAGGTTAATCTTTACCAGACCCTTCACTATTCCACAGCGCACCCAACATCTCAACGTCTCAATCATCTATGCCATATAACTGTCATGTCCTTCTAGCTGTTTTTCTGAGATATGCGTATTTCTTTTTGTATAGTGCAATCTGTGCCTTTTCTGCATTAAGCTGTTTGTGCATAACACTTTAAAATATATAAACAAATATTTTACCAACTCATAAAATGGTCCGACTATATCACGCGTTCCTCAGCAGGTGTTCATTTTTTATTATCTGTAAATAAGCGCAAATGCATACAAAAAGATCTACAGTCTTAATATTTGTAGGTTCGTTTGAGGTTCCATGCACATCGCTCTGCTCTACCAAACTGTCTTTGATATACTATATCTCCTCACTTGTGAACTATTTTCTCAATAATGCTTCCAACACACACATCGGACCCCACTTCTAAATTGCTTCATTTTCAAAAGAGGGTTATTCACATTTGTATAGCCCACAATGTTTTAGACACACAGCGTTCCGTCCATAGACCAGCCCTCAGCGGACTCAGAGCCTGTATCAAACATCATTTCTACAGCATGCAGCATATTTAACGTAGCGAATTAGCAGTGTAATCTCTTTCCAAACATTCGAGAGTATCCCATCGGGGTTCATCAATTTTGTGCCCTGAGCACCACCTCGGAGTGTTGTTTTAAACACATTTTCACAATAATGGCCGTAAAACCCTTGATGGCCAAAACATTGACCCAGGTCACAGGCGGTAGAACCGCATCATGTTTAAGGCTATCGGTTTCCATTAGCAAAATACAGGCCTTTCACAAGATATTTTCAGGATCCCCAGAGTTTCCAAGTTGGTTTGGCAAACACAGTAAATATGGATAGTCTCTGCTATAGTCTGGTTCTCCTCAGTGCCATCCACATTATCGGTTAGAGGCTTTAAACAAAACAAATGGGCATAGTTTTAACTATAGCTAGTGCTTATGCTCTATAAAATACACTTGCTCACATTAAAATACACTCACTGGATAGCAGGACGTCCGATAGCCGGGGCGCTTGACCCCCCCCTCCCATTTTTGTTGCTGGCACAATGGAGCTTAATCAGTCTCCAGTGCCATGGCTGCATCCGCCTGCAAAACCATAGATTCATATCCACCGTCGTCAGAACCCCACCCATCAGTTGCAGCTGGTTGCTTCAAAACCACATAATCGCCATGTCCGGTCACCATTTCCAGACTAGCAAGTGTTATGGGCACATGCTCCTTAATGTTTTGGACACAATCTCCAACAGACTCCCCCATAACCTTAACAGTAAGCGACGGTTTGCTGACAATAGAAAGTGTATACATGTTCTTGCAGAGCTCACCCGTCTCGCAATCCGCCAACAAGTAGTGGGCAATCTCCAGATAATCATTATGGATAAAGCAGTAAGGGGTATAACTATCCCCAGAACCTCCTGGGCTTCCTGGGGGTGTTTTCCCCTCATTGTAACTGTAGCTGTTCATAATCGCTGTTTCTCCGAAAAGCCCCTGGAAAGCTCAAAAAGCACAGTGTTTTCCAACCCGCCACAAAAGTTATTTATCCTGTTTGTAAATCCCACACCCGATGTCATCACATCCTTAAGATGGTCCATTCAATTACAATTGATAAACATTCTTGAAATTCTTAAACTACATCCAATTTATATAAAATGTATCAGAGGTCATGCCAAATACGCCCGAACTTTATATAAAAAATATAAAGTTTATATTAATATTATTCAAAGTCTTACCAAATGTATGTCACTTTATATGAAAAAAATCAAACATGTATAACTTTATATAAAATTAAGGTTCTTATCAAATGTACTCCAACTTTGGATCAAATCCGTTATAAAAACTTGTGATGTGGGCTACTACGCCTAAAAGTATTATGACATCAGCCACTCTGCCTAGCTTTATAAAACCCTGATCAAATATACGCCAACTTTATGTACAAGTAGAAGATTAACCCCTTATCTGCTATGGGTCTCCCCCCGCCCCCCTTGTGCCAAGGCCTTTTTTGGTGAGTTTGGTATGTCATCATTCAATTACTTATAACTTTTTAACTTTTTTGTTATACGAGATATCTCGGACAAATTTGGCTCCTTTTTTTCTCCGCACATGTAGGTGGTCGTAATGCCACAAAGAAATCCTAGTTTTCTGTAGGGGGTTGAGTCAAAATAACCAAAAAGGGAGAACATTTTGTGTTTTTTCAGAAAATGACAATAAAATGATGTACAAAGAAGCCTGTGGTTTTTTTCCTTGTAAGTGCTAGGAACAAATGGTTTGCTGTGCTGACTTCCACATTTTCCAGGCTTTCAAGAACAGATTGAGTGGAAACCAAAATGAAACATTTTGATATGGCTCCCAGCGGTTTTGGCAGGTAGGCGCTTTTGGCCTTTTTCCCATGCATGGACGGAATGGAAGTGAACGGTAGGAAAGCTGAATGCAAAGACAGAAAGGCATACATTTCTTTAAAATAGACAAAATTCCAAGTTTAGGAAGGTACGATTTGCGCAGGTCAGGCAACAACAATGTAGGGAAAAATTCCATAATTTGAAAAAAAAGGACAAAAAAAAAAAGAAATGAATCGGGAAAATGACAAAAAAAAATCAAAAATAAAAATGAAAAAATGTATGTGGTGGACATGGTTGGTTCATTAAGGCAATGGCTTCTGTGCATTTTTTTGAAAAACAATTTTCAACCAATACATTCCCCTGACTCTTCCAGTTAGGAAATCACAAATCTTTGGTAATATTACACAAAACAAGCAATACCACAAGCCAAAAACCGAGCCATGGTACACAGGAGTGTATGCTTACGGCCTAAAGCGACGTACATGTGTAAATAAGGAAAACAAATCTGGTGAGAAAGGGCAAGCATACATTTTTTGAAAGAGCACAGGAAGACCTTTTGAAGGGTAGGTGACTTGTGCAGGTTACAAAAGTGTATAGTGTCTAAAGCAGCGACTAAATGTAGGTCACATTTGGGAAATGAATGGGTTGTATGACCAAGGGCAGCAGCAAATGTGTCAAAACGTTATGAAAACCATGCACACAAGATATGTCACGCATTCCCGCTTTCTTACAGGTGTCCCGATGAAAATAGTACCTCAGATGTGTGGGTGCACCTATCCGAGTGGAAATCGAAAAGGCTAAACCAATGGTAACCTCCAAAGGGTTTGTGGAGACCACCTACAGATTTGGGCATAGGGTGTTGAAGCCACCAAGGAAAACCGGGAAGCCTGTGCATTTCCGAAATGAAGACACCTGTGTGAATCCAGAGGTCTGACTTGTGCGAATCGCCCCAAAATTTGGCGAAAGAAACACAATTTTCAGACATTTCCTGCCGGCCACCCACCCACCGAAATGCACCTCCAACAATATATGTCCTACCATCCTGCATTCCCACAGGTGTCTGGATGTTTGGGTGCACCTACCTGGGCACAAAGGGAAAAGGCTAACCCACTGGTGACCCCAAGCCTTTCGGCAGAGCAGATTTTGCTCATGTGGACAACCTACAGGTTTGGGCCTAGGGTGTTTAAACCACCAAGGAAACAGGGAACCTCATGCACTTCTGAAAAGAAGACACCCGTGGGCACCCCCCTTTCCACTAAAAACATCCATGGTGGTTTAGTGGCACCCCCGCACCCACCCAAAACAAGTTATAATTTTTTGTTTTTGACTTGCCCCTTTTCTAGGGGCAGATGGGCACATTGGTGTGCCCATCTGCCCCAGGGTGGGGAAAGCTTACTGCCCAAGGCTTGGTGGGACCTGCCCAAGGCTTGGTGGGACCTGCACAAGACTTCTGGTGGCCCTCTCCCCTACTCCAAATGGATTGGTGGCATCTCATGTAGCTCTCCCTGGGGGCAGATAGGGGCAGAACTCTACCCCCAGGGAGGGCTACATGAGGTGCCCCCCATCCACTCAGGGTAGGGGCAGAGGCCCACCCCCCTTTCATGATTAAAAATAAATCCTGTTGGTCTAGTGGCCTTGCCCCTCCTTTGTTTTGTTTGGGACTCCTTTCCTAGGGGCAGATTGGCCCAAACCTGCAGCCCCATGCTTGGGAGGGAGAGGGGGGCCTGCACCAACATTTTAGGTGGCCCTCTCCCCCCCACCCCCAAATGGATCTGGGGGCATCTCATGTAGCCCTCCCTGAGGGCAAATGCCCCTTCCTAGGGGCAGAAATCTGCCCCCAAGGAGGGCTACATGAGGTACCCCATCACAAAAAAAATCCTGGTTGTCTAGTGGCCCCCCACCCCAAAACCTTTTTTTTGCCCCCTTCCCTGGGGGCAGATGATCACCCATCGGCCCCCGGGGTATTGGCCCGATGCTTTGGGGGGATGGGGGGGGAGGGAAAGCAGCCCCTCCCCCCACTTCATAAACAGATCCCTGGTAGTCTAGTAGGCATTGCTGGGTGCGGATCGAGCAAGGCTTCAAAAAAGGTGTAGTTGGAAAGGGGAGAGTCTCCCTTTCCAACCCAGGGGGAGAAAGGTTGAGACTCGCCTTTCATTTTCACTGCAGCAGCCATTTTCAGCTGTCGCAGTGAAAATTACTTTCAGTTTCACGTCGGCGTGCATTATGCACGCCGACGTGAAACTGAAGGCAATCCAACCCCCGGACCATGAGGTGGAACCTCCTCCTCACATAGCCTGGAGGTTGGATTACAGTTTTGTGCAATCGCACAAAACTGAGTGCCAGAAAGGAGGAGCTATTTCGTCCTTGGCACTGCGTACGCAATGTCAAGGACGAGATAGCTTGTCCTTAGCACTAAAGAGGTTAAAATCAATACAATTAATATCAAATACTTTAAGGGGCTTATCAATAATATTTACAAACCCAATCCCACGTCATCAACACGTCACCACGACAAAACCCCAACATTTGCAGTCTCTCTCTTCACAACTCACTTCACCCTCACCATGCAGCAGCACACACGCACCTAGACATTTTTATATAAACGTTATATTCACTTTATATAAAATCTCCTCAACATCATATCAAACTACAAAAACACTTTATATCAAGAAATATACATTTGAGATATAATCTTTAATATTAAATTGATATTAAATGTATATTAAATTATATCAAATGGAAGGAGGGACTAAGGCCGGAAGCAGGGGGCGTTCCCACCTGTCAAAAATGTAACATTGCAAAAATGGGGGCCTCATTCTACTCACTGTTCTGTTAGGAGGGGACCACGGCACACAGGTGACAGTGCCACGAGATATGCTCAAGTGAAAGGACATTTCAGCATGCAATGTGCACTAAGCAAGTGATAAATACTATACCTGGATCAGGCAATGTGGTCTATTAAACCATGTTACATTCAGACCATGTAGTACAGAGTTAATTTTAGGGTACTCCAGTTTTGGCCGCAAAGAATATATGCACAATTAATGTAGAGTGAGTGGCCAAATGTGGAAACAGATATGAGAGTCACAGTTTTCTGCCAGCACAGTTTGTGCAGTGTGAAGCACACCAATTTTCATGTTGCATTTTCAGTAGTCCTGTGTAAAGGATTGATGTTTGGCTAGTTTTGGTGTTTCAGCCAACACCCTTCTGCATTCTTTTACAGCATTTGTAGTTTTATTTTGCCAGAATCAAACACAGTACTACACGTACTAGAACATATCTAATACGAGCCTAAACGCCTGCACTGTCCGAGCAGATCGCATGGCTCATCTTTAGATGCATTTAATATGTTATCAAGTTTTTACACAGACTTTTACTTTCTCAGCTGGTTTAGTTTGGGGCAGATGGAGGACAATGTTGCATCAGTCTTCTGATCACAGAAGGTGCACACAGCAGCTGCGCAGCTAGGGGAGGGTGTGTTTTTACTCCCTTTGTGCTAGTCCATGCCGGATAAAGTGTAAAGAGTGGTAAATGCCAGTATGCAGATCCCAATCAATGTGATCCAATGTTCTTTGAAAATCTCTCGTGTCCCTCAAATATTTGCCAGCTCTCTGAATTAATGGTTGCAAGATTCGGGCAACGTAGCATGCAAGAGGTTCAGGTAAAGTATTAGTAGCTGCAATAAAAGGCCCCCAGGAGGGTTTACTAAAAGATGCATGTATTTTTCAAAGAATGGTTTTAAAAAAATGGAGTTCAAGAATGCAGGTGTGTTAAATAACATTTGATCATAGAGAAAATAGACTATTCTTCCAATTCTGCCTGATCAAGATCAGTCTTAAATAAGATGCATCCTGTGCAGGATCCTTATCGATCTTCAGAAACGTAGAAGTATCATTAAGTTGTCGCATGCATTTTTGTATATACTGAGCATTATGTAGGGCTAAGTCCGACTTTCATGAGCAGGCTTGATTGTCCTCTTGTCCTGTGCTAATTAAGGGCACATTTCTCGATTGAAGCCATTGCTGTCCCCTTGAGTCAATTCCCAAAGGTTTGTTTGCACTTCAACAATGGCATGAAAATGTGGGGACTTCACAGATGCACACCGTCAGGTGTCATTTTTAACCGGGGGTGTAATCATGCAAATCTGGTCTCTGGGTGTGGTGGTTAAGGGAGGAGGGAGGCAGAAAAAGGGAAAGTCTGTGTGTGCATCCCAGGTTAACAAAGGGGATGCACACACACACACACACACACATTTGAGGCAAGTATGTCCTTTCATTTGCCTTTGTTCTGGACACGCACAAAAGAATATGCAATGCACAGAAGGATCATTTCAGACATTTGTCTGCAGCCAATGCCACTTCTGTCCCACACACATTTAACCTTTTATAAAGGGATAGAAATGCATTTTCTAGTAAATTTCTTATTTAGTATGTCAAGTTGTGCCAAATTGTTAATAAAGATGGCATCACAATTGGCCGCATATTCACTTTCAAAACTAATATTTCAATTCCACAGGTGGTAGTTGGTGGGCTTGGTGTACAGAGGAAGCCATGATACGGCTTATGTCCTTAAATGCTAGTTCACGCTGCAGGATCATCCCTGTCAGTAAGAGCTCAAAATGGTTGCCAGGACTGTTAAGTCTTGGGTCAGCCTCAAAAAACGACCGATGTGTAATCACTGAGGACCACGAGATGGGGACTGGAATAAAAAGCCATAAACAGAGGGCATAAAGAGCACTGTCCAAACAAACAACGTAGTAGATAAAGACTGTACATAAAGGTCCCATGCCACCGAGGAGCAAATAGTGATGCAAACCAACACAGTGAGCACTTCTTGAAAGCTGTGTGCAAGGAGCGAGCCGCTGAAGCATATGATTAAGAGTACAGCTTGGAAACTGGGCTGAAGGTTGAAACTGAAATTGCTCCTGGTAAACTGTAGGAACGAGCCCAGAAGCTCTGCGATACCGATGTGGAATATGTACAGGAACCGACATGTTGGAAGCAACATGCTATCCGGACAAGCTCTAACATGTTTGGGAAGCCTTTCTCAACCACACTTTGAATCATGAAGGGATAAGAGGTTGATGCAAAACCTCAAACTGCTAGTGAACCATGACAGTACAGACGCAGACGCAAGCCTCGGACAAACTGTGAACCCTAATAAAAGAATCTAGAGGTTGATGCCAAGTCGCCAAGACCTGCAACCAGCACATTAAGTTCTGGCTGCAAATAAAGAAATGAGGGGGTTGGGGGGGGAGGGAACTTGCCCCTGCTCTACCTTTTTCCTACTATAATGGCCTGCCGGATATAAATGTGCTCTTCCTCAAAGACAATTTACCCTTTGGGAATTCAGGGAACTAGAGGTGGGCGTCTCTGAAAGTTATGTAATTTTGAGATGTCAAATTCTTTGGGAAGGGAGCAGAAAGAGCATGGATCACAAGGTGAAAGCTCAGATTGAAGGCATTACCTAATTAACAATTACAGGGCCTCATTACGAGGTTGGCGGAATGGGTTTACCGGGCCAGTTATTAGCTCCCTCCCCATTCCCATTGAGCCCTATGGGGAATCGAATGGGGATGGGTTTTTTGAATGAGGAATTACCGGGTCCTCCAAGGTTGGAATGGCCAGGTAATTCCTCATTCAAGGAACTTGGACCCGGACCCGAGTTTGGAGGCAGCCATGCCCTTATTAAGAGCACGACTACCTGCAAACTCGTAATGAGGCCCACAGTGTCATATTAAGTAGGACCATCATCTAAATATAGACTGCTACTGACAGAGCATGAACAGTCTTTCATTGGAGGGTTAAAGCTGTAGAATTGGGAGAGGTATGCATTTACCCTTCAATTCGAAATTATGGAGGGGACAGAAATAAAAGAGGGCCCCCCAAAAGGTTGTAAAAATATGAAGAAAAACTGCACGTTCATTGCAAGGCAGCAAGTTATAGAATGTACTAGGCAGCGCACATTGTGTGCCCAAATATAAATTATATTAACTATAACCACACAATATTTTTGATGCCACTTCAGCAATTTACAAAATTTAGGTTGCAAGGTGTCACTAAAATTTAGAATGGAAAGGTTCATGCTTTGGATCTTCGAGCCTGACCAGACCCTTCTCCTGCACTGAATTGTGTGCCCCCCAATTCCCATACCAGCCGGACTTGGCAGACAAATGATCTGGTCTCAGACGCCTAAAACACTCCACCGACCAGACGTAGGCCCACGAGATCAACCTAAGCAACAGAATACCGAAATACTGATTTAATGGCTAGCAAGTGAGAGGAAAACTGTCTGTAGCAAGAGTGGGGACCCGTCGCTACACCCCCCTAAACAAAGGTTCACAAGGCATGAAATGGGACTACTAGCAAACAGCATAATTGAACAGGTTGAGGCCTCGGAAAGCTTGGGCCCCACCCTAACCCTAGAAGCTGGAGGATGAAGTTTCTCTGTGTCGACCTGCGCAGCCTAAACCTCAATGTAGTGGCTGACCACTAACCTTTGCCTATCACCGCCTGCCTGCTGTTGCAGCTGGGCAAGGCATTTCTTCTGCAAAACGAGACCCGGCTAGTGCATACCATCTGACAAAATGGCACCATTCCATCATCACTGCATTTGACCCCTGAAAGGACGGCCCAATAGAAGAATTTGGCTGCATGGTTTGACGTCTGTAAGGACATACCCAACATAGTGTACTTCAATGGTGACGGAACTAACCCATTTCCCAGTGGACCAGTTTGTTCGACGCCCATTTGTTCTTTTTCCACATTTCAATGCAAATTTAGGTTGGGTGTTGGGTTTAGGCGTGTAGAAAGCAGGGAGGATGCAGGTGGGGGGGGGGCTTTGTTTGCGGGAGGTGAGGGGGGGCTGCCCTGCATTCTTTGTGGTGATCTTTCGTAAAGAAAATAAAATGAAACAAATGGGCCTCGAGCCAATTGCTGCAGGAAACATCGTAGATCCATGGTGACATCAGTCTACAGCTCAATGCAAGAGGAACATGATGTGGAAAATGAAAAGGTGCTGCAAAAAAGACAAACAGTCTCACACTTTAGTAGAGTAACCAACCATGCTGACCGGGGCAAGGGGAGCGGCTTGAGTACGGCATATTGGACAAGGCCACTCAACCCAAGTGACAGATGCTGCATCTCCCGCTCCCAACGAACATATGCAACCCTGGATGTAGTTAGAGTACTAATGTATGCCATATTGATCTGAAAGAAACGGGAACACTCACACCCTTTTCTAGAAGGGGGCCTGTTCTTGTGGGGAAATCAAGAGGAACAGACTTTCTTCCAAAGAATAAACAGGAACAGTCAAATCAACCTTTGCAATCTCAGGACCCAATATATGAAGCCCTTCCTAGGGCTAGATGCCAGGGTTTAGGGATTAGGCACTAGTCTTCTGAAAAAGGACACTGGAGTGTGTTCCCTTGCCCATCCAAAGCCCTGAGTGACCCAACAGTGACAAAAGCCAACAGGGATGGATTTTAATTAAATTCCACCTGCAGCCTTATATCCAGCTACAACCCTCTTACGATGGGCAGCCCTGCACGGTCACATTGCCAGAAATTGCCATCATTTATTTAATGTATTTATTTTTACATTTATAGCAGCCCACAAACCCCCGAATTACCACAGGGTTCGGTGCGCGATACAAATAATAAACAAATACAAACCTAGGCGCTACTTACATGGTTACGGTACAGGTGCAGTAGCACCACAGACCACGTTTGTAGGACCGAGCATAGGAGTTACAGCATACGGGTAGATCGTGAGTGTGCATATATGTCCATTTATAACCAGCATATGACCCTGTCAGTGCCAATTTAAGATGGCTCTCTAACTTAAGGCCACATACAGTGCTGTTAAACAGTTTAACCATTTAAAAGCCTAGAAGTGGGCGCACGCACACAGCATTTGCTAAATGCTCCACTCCAAGTCCCAATGGAACTCAGTTGCCACTCGGAGCAGGAGGACAGCACAATTCTTGATGGGCGCCATCTCTTAAAATCAAGTTAACCATCGAAGGCACCACAAATGAAAATAAACGCCAGAATACATGCTCCATCCATCACTACACATGTTCCACAGGAGTACAGTACCCAAATGCACTCTGCCGTAAACATGAAACATGCTCTCGTCATACATAATGCACAGAGAACATGCATTCCCATATTTCAGTTCAGTGCTCCCCCAAAATGTACTGTGCCACACTAAAGTAAGAATACCAGGACCGCTATCACACTAGGAGAGAGCATGCCATAGGACTAGAGGTCCACTACCCCCCCCCACACCCCACTCAAAAAAGAAGAAAATAATTGACCCTAGTAATGAGTTTAGCTCTTCAGTGCTATCAGTCCTTCTCCAAAGTCCCCCAAACAACGCACCCCATTAGTTGAAGCTTGGAGGCGAGCGTGGGACTCAATAACTGGGCAAGAAAAGTTCCCGATTCCCTGCAGCAAAAGGAGCTGCAACTAACAAGCGAGCACTTCTTCCGCTCTTGCCACCCATGCTATTGCGATTCTTGGGTAGAGGAAACGCAAACCGAAACCTCCACAAACCGTGCACGGAAGCACCTGGTGACATGCACCCGCCTTTGGCACACCAGCGTCCTTTTCATGGGTTCATTTCTTCAGATGCATTTGGTCTGGAGGAGTTCCATCTCCAGCTGCATTCTACAGAAATGGGAGGAGCCGAGCCATCAAGCCCTTCCCGTGTCGGGCACATGCAGCCTCGTTTTCTCTTTTTAAATGCAGGAATACAAGCCAGACAATGACCAAGGAAACCAATGGCCTTACATGAGAGACCACGGGTGCTCTACTGATCTATTTGTGCAACCTCAAAACCCAGGCCCTCTCATGAATGTTCCTCACTGGGCCTCATTGTATATATGCAAGGGGATGTAATGTCATCTCAGTGAACCAGAGTTCCTGGAGCTGCCAGAATTCTGAAATGCGAAGAACCAAACTAAACACCTGGAATAAGCACTATATTAGACGGGAGCGGTTGTACTGTATCTTGCTTGCTAGTCTCTGGATTCAGGAATATTTGCTTTGCTGAACGGATGATCGTTTTGGGGCAGTGCACTTCTTTAGAACAAGGCAATGCAGGGCAGCACGGGTTCAATAGCCGGTCCAATGCTTAAATAATACACAGACACACATACAAAGTTAATAGACAGAACTCTTTTCCCAGGTTCCTTTAAAGGTTATTAGGGTTCATAGAGCTACACTCACCTGATACGTCTCGATGAGACCTCCGATTCAGGTTTTTGTAGTTTCTCACTTAATCATAGATGGGTGACAAGCACAGAATACACATACAAAAAAAAAACAAGACTGGAGGAGTGACATACACTTGACATGAGGCAACTTGAGATCTGAGCTTGGTGCAGCTAAACACTGCAAGGCATTCTGGAAGTTTGATCTGTATCTGGACCAATCTTAAATGGGGCCTCGCAATGATGCACAAGGCTACCAACTGGGAATAAAATAAACTAGCAAAAGTAAGGATGGCAGTAACTATGGACCATGTATCCCGTGTGAACTTCTGTGAAAGAGTCACTGGTCGACGAATTGATATTCAGTAATGTTCAAGATGTAGTTGGAACTTTCAAACCTGAACTCGAATTCAACTTCAGAGACACAGACATTAAGGGACAATTACAATAGAATGCAATATTTTTAGGTTCTCTTCAGAAATATTCACAAGGCAGCAGCTAAAAGTTAAGCGCCCTGATGAAGAGCTAGTGCTTGAAACACATATTGGTGATTTGTAAACATGAATTAACGTTAGTTTGTAAATCTGGGCGAACAGAGCCATGATCAAATAGGTTTTGATCATAATGGGACTCATTTTTGAGAAGAGGCTTTTTAATTCAATCTATAATAAGAACCCCACTGAGCCAGGGGCATAAGCTATCAATGTAGGAGCGCTGGTACCGGTGAGCCAGGAATTCTAATTTTGGTACAGGATATACCCTTGAATGTTGCTATTAAAAATGCAGTCAAGCTCAGACTTTTTAGCTCAGATTGCTTTTAGCTCACCTTGGATTGCCCTCTGGAAGTCCACGTCCTTCATTAGGTATTGTAAATGTACATCTACAAACACCAAGTTCATAAACGAGTGTGGGCTAAACAACTCACCTTGTGTTGCACATCGACCTAGGTTTTCAATGGTGGAAGTTTCCTGCACAAAGCAATACAGAAACCAAATTAATCACTCCACTGTAAAGCATTTTAAAAAGTGTGCATACAAAACTAACTTTGTAACCTAAAAAAAAAAAACACAAAACACTGACTTGTGCTTAGCTTTTAATTGGTGCAACTTCAAAGAAACAACAAGGACTGACAATGCCAACAGTTTGGGCTTTTGTGCAGATACGGGAAAGGTATTTGCCAGGCAATGCCGTTATGGTATTAACTGGCCTTTAATGGTAGCAGCTTGAAAATGGTGCACATGATAGCAGTGCCTGGCTAATACCTAACACAGATACACAAGCTGAAATCGTTAGCTTTGATGATGCGGTTTTTTAACAGGACTTCAGTGATGGCCATGCATACTGCTGATAAATTAAGTAGCTAAAGGCAGACCTGGTTAATCAATTTTTATTAAACCGGTAACAGATTTACATCACCAATTAAACCATTCGCTGTCAGAAGACTGCATTGAAAAAACACGGGCAGGCACTTTGAGTGCAAAGCTTGATTTTAAGACTTGATAGTTAGCTCAAAGAGATCCCCAGATGATGTGTTTTGGGCAGTGGGCGTCAGGAACTCTCTGGGAATAGCCATAAGGATTAGCAAGGCCATAGCAGTCAACTGGTAGGAAAATGGCCATCCAACGCATTATTTTGGTTTACAAGTGGCGATAAAGCACCACCTTAAAGCCAAAACTAAAAACGGCTTGCTACATTTTGAAATCGAAATAAGTGTACCCGTCTCTGTGCTGTCATCGATTGTTATCTTGCAGGGGATTAGGGCGAGTTAAGCAGCTGAAATGTAACTGCTAAAATCATCAAGTAACATTACCTGCTACATACAACAGAAACTGGTTTTCTACAAGTGCAGCATCTCACCCCCTTTGGTTTCAAACAAATGAAGGAAAATCATCGTGACCCGTTGTTTCAATTGAGCAATACACTTAGGACCAACCAACAAACAAAAAAAGAGGCTGTGGCCAGTCAACGTCTAAATTAAATAATAATCCCAGAGAGGGAGATATTCCAAAGGGGTCACACAATTAGCAGTAGCAACTTTTACATTTAACAAGTTTACCTTTTACAAAATGGTCAGAGTTGGCTTTCGTACAATTTGTTCGAATAGCTCCTCCACGCAGTGTGGTTTTTATACTTTTAGTTTTGCTTTCCTGTTGTAAATACAGGACTACACGACCAAGAACGGGAAAAGAGCTACAGGACTGGTACGATTCACACACCGGAAATGGGAGCATGCAAGCTCTACTATTCTTTTGTCAAATGGTACACCACTCCAGTAGCGCCACAATGAGCTGCAAAAAGAAAGTGTACCCTTTACAGAGGATCAGAAGGAACAGCAGAAATTCTTGAGGGATAAGCCTGCCATCAACAGATAGTCTCGCCACCATAAAAAGGTTACTGCACGGGGTAGCAAGACAGACTCGTGATAATGTAAGCTTGAGCCCCGGGAATCGAAGAACAGCCTGGGAAGCTATTATAGGAGGTGGAAGCCAGCAAAAAGGCTTCTGAAGGGAATGCAACTGCAACAGGATCACAAAACCAGAATAAAAACACCCAGAGTTGCTTTGGTCAGGAATCAAAGCTGTGTGAAGTCACCATGCTGCAAGGTGAGCAGGGCTGCGGGGGAGGTGGGGTACATCAGCTCTTGTTGAGACCTTTGCAGGAGCCTACATTATGGCATTGGCCACTGCATGTACCTAGTTCTGGTAAACTTTGGAAGTGTAGGATAAGTCCCCATTATTCTAGATGACAACTTTGGCGATACAGTTTCAGGCTGCGCCGTAGCCAGAATATCTGCACAAGTATGTTTTATGGAGATTTTTCAGTGTTTTTAGACCTTTGCTGAGGGCTTAGAAAATCCAACTTATACGGCTGGCCAGAGTTTAGCACCAAGTTAGACCGACTCAACTTGGTAATGAGACAGAGCAGCTAGACTTCACTCCAAGCAGGCGAGCGTGGTGGTCGGTCATAAGGGACAGTTTGTGAACTCGCAAGCACACAACCGTTTGTCCGCACAGTATACTTACTGAAAAAGGCACTCTTTAGTAGGAGGTAGAAGTAAACTGTAAAAGGTATGCATTTCTAAAGTACTTGTGAGGTTAGGTAAAATAGCGATAACAGCAAAGGGGGCCTACACAGAATCCTTCTAAAGTCAGAACAGCTGATTAAACAATACACCATTTACTTTACAGGACCTGCACGAGTGAAGTTCAGCAGTTTTTACACATAAATGCCCATACAATGGGGTGGCGGGAAGGAACTCTCCACACTCCTTTCTGAGGGGAGTGGGACAAGGGATTGACCAGACCACTACCCAATAGGTCAACAAGAGGGTGGATGACGACGGGTCCCACCAGCTCTGTCCACACAGCAGTACAGTAACTTGGCCTCAAGAAGACCCATGTGCATTCTCATACCAGGGGTCTCCAGTCCCCAGACTACACCATAAGGGAGTAGACCGACCCACAGTAGAGACAAATAGTGGTGCTGGGACCATTTTCCATCTGCTAAGGGGAATCTCCTGAATTTTTAAAATTTCAGGAGCTCAAGTAAATCTATGCTGCCATGAAAGTCACATCTGCCAAACAGTCTCACTTTCAGACCGTGCTAGGTTTTAAAAACTGATGTTGATAGGTTTGTAAGCAGATCGGCTGGGTAGACCTTGGGTCATAATTGCACTTACAAGCATCCATACTGGGGACACTGCATGTAAATGTTCTGCTGGTCCTCAGTAATTGGAATTCCAGACAGTGTTAGTGTACAGAGCACCAGACATAAAAGTAGACACAGGAGGAAATGTGCACATGCAGAAACTGAGTAACTTTCTCATGTAGGTTTCCTTCAATTTCTTTGTAATATAGTGCTTTCGTCTAAAGCGCTTTACATAGGACATATTTAGATATATTACCACCCAATCGAAATTGGTACTCATGTATCGACCTTGCGGATAAAAGGCAGAGTTGGCCTTGCTTGGATTTGAACCTGCGACCTGCAGATCAAACACTGATCACAGCAATGAGTGTTTAAGCCACTGAGTCATCTTGCCGGTAATTAGCCCCAAGGGAACTCCTTCACATTAAACCAAATATTACTGGCACACCTTCGTAATTATTATAGAGTGAGGGAATGTATGGTGTAGCATTACAAACAGCATGCTAAAACTAAATTCATTTTGGCTGCAATGAGGCTGCACTTTGTTTTTAAAAGAAACCTGTATTTCTTTACACATAGAGCCTTCATTACCACCCCTGAAATTGTCTAAATCTAAGATTGGTGCAGACAGTAAGTGATGGTCCTGTGGAGGTGCCCCTGCTGCCTAAAACATGTTTTAGGACTGTACCCTTTATATTCAAGTTCTGGCAAGAGGTGTGGAGATTTCTTAGTTAATCTTTATTGGCAATATCCATCTATCGTTTATGAATGTTGTCCTGGGCAGTCTTGCTGCCAAAGTTAACATTGTAGAGGCATCTGTCACGCTTTACAATCTTTTCATTGCACTTGCCCTAAAGCTAATCACCGCCAATTGGAAACACTTGTAAAATGTCTCCATTAAGGGATGGTGGAATAACATTTGCCATGTGCAGAGAATTGAACATTGTATGGCTACCTACTTCTATGCTATACCTAGGTACAATGCCAAGTGGGCACATTTCATTCGTTACAGGACCACTTTAATATGTCTACTCATGGTTCTTGACTGTATTTTTCACCTGCTACAGCTATAATTGAACCAATTTTCTCTTTATAAATCGGAAATCAGGTTTCTTAGTTTGTAAATCAATAATCCCAGGAATCACATTGGTGAGCATCCCCTTCCCTTCCCACTGTTTTTTGTTTGTCCCCCTGTCCGTTTCCCCAGTTTGTCTATTATTCAAGAATTAATCCCTACATGCAGAGTATGCAGTATAAGGATTGCCGCTAGTCATCACCATGGCATTAGTACTTTTTCTTATTGCTTTCATCCATATTATGAAAATGACTGTTCTTTTTGTCATCTGCACTGTTACTATAATACTGTTCTCACTCTCATAATCTCAATAAAGATCAAACTAAAAAAATAAAACGCACCCTGGTGGATTGGAAACACATTTCTGGTTGTCAAACCTTCCACACAAGTGCTAGGAGTCCGGAGTCCCTTCAAAGGAGTTATTGTTGGCGTGTCTACAAAAGAGGTTGATCTATAAGTCATAATGGCCTTTTTTGGAATTAAAACAGGAATCCATATGATGGTAAACAGACTTCAGCTGTTCATTGGCAACCTCATGAATATGGTGGCAGGGCTATCCCACATGTTAAAACTAGGGAGGGACAGTGCTAAAGTAAAGATACAATTATTTCTTTATTAAAAGATGTATAGTGATTCATGAAGGGATTACATTAAACAGCCAAAGGTGGATTTGCTGACATACTCTACCCCCTCCCCCAGACTCGATTTACCTAGAGGCAAAAGGAAGACCTGCTGCAGTCTTCTGCCTTTGAAGCTGTTCAATGACACATTGGTATAGTTACACTAAGGAAACCTATTGTACTAGTGTGGATTCTGACACCTCTCCCAGGAGCAGACGGTGGCTTTCTCAGGATGTACGGCTGGAAAAGGCAAAGAAGGCTGCGTGAGAAAAGGTCAATATTTGTAAAGAAGACCATTAAAACAGAGACCCTTTGTTCTAGAACATGCAGCGGTGAGGGGGTCTAGTGAAGTAAGAGGCTAGAAAGCTACAGAAAGACTTCTTCAGCCATTTTGGTTCTTACAGCACATCACTTTCTTCTCATCCCCCAAACCCTGGACTTTGTGCAAATCAAAGGCTCTGGGTGTGATCTCTGAGGAACCGACAATTCCATTACAGTGATTGTGAATGTTTTCTTCCATTTTCTCTGCACCAAGGTAACCGTTGTGGAGGTTGTATGGTGAAAACATTTTCTGGGTAAATGCACAAAGACACTCTTAAACTGATGGAGGATAAGTGAAGGGGGGACTAGACAGTGAAGAGAGATGCAGTTGTGGGGGTGAATGACATGTGAGGATTTAGTAAACAAGGAGGATAGAGAAGGATTGTAAAAAGAAGGCTCCGACAAAGGATTGAGAAAGACTGACAATGCAGAAGAAATAGGAACAAGGACAAAAACAAAGACTGTCTGGGACTGTCCAGCATGGTCTGTGGGGAGGTGCCAGAAGGATTGGAGTACCATGAGAATAATCTAATCACAGTGTGAAGGAGGCCGACCTAAAAGGGTCAGGCAGAACCCTTATTGAATGAATTCTCTAAAAGGAAGGAAACTGCCAGTTAGACTACTTTGCATGCTTACAGAAATCTGAAAAGACTCCACAACATAGCAATACTTTGGCAAAGCCAACTTTCAGTCAAAACGTAACATAAAAGCACAGAACACATGTCAGACAGCACTTCCAGAAAGGAGACGGTCAATTTAATGCCTGCCAGAAACCACAGCGACATACTTAGATACAGCCTGTTACACACTCGCATTGGATGTTAATCCTGTAGTACAGTGGCTCTGGGGACCAGGAATGCCCACCAATAAATGAGCTACCTGCAGGAGGTAGACCTGGGATTTGCCCGAGCTCCTGTTCGGGTCTCAATGCCTACTGTATTTTGTTCCAAATAAAAAAAAATGATACTGTGTCATTCAATTGTGCGGGGAAAAGGTCATTGCCTTACTGCTTAGCTCACCTTCTACTTAATTGCTTAACTGTGCAGCAATTTCCCTGGTAAATAAGTGAAGGTTGGAGAGTAGCCCGCTACCACCACCCATGCCCGAAACCCAGATTTCCCTTCTCTGCAGGATTACAGCTATGCGACAAAAATACGCACCCACGTACATGCTGGGCAGCACCTGTGCCCTGTGCAGACCGGTGGGAGGGACATAAAACTGCTCATTGTTCTCCAGAGGAATTGCTAACTGGTCCTAAAGCACTGCAGAGACAATGGCCCCACACATAGGAGCCATGCAACCAGCAGACAACTTCTATCCGACTTGAAATGGCTGATACGTCACATAAGCCTGTGGTCCCAAAAGCATTTATCGGGCACAATTATCAAAACCGCTAGGAACCATTGTTCTTAAACTTTAGTAAAATTAGGGAGAACATCTTGAAAATAACTTTCTGCAAATAAAAGAGAAAGCCAAGAATAGTCAATTAAAACTTATTATATCCAACTAGTCGGGGCTAGAGATCAGGGCTCAGCATTAGAGGACACAACAGGAGTCAGAAAGAAGAGGGATCTTTCTTCACTCTCGAGTTATCGTCCTATTTTTATTTCTCTGCCACCTTATCTTTCTAAAATATTGGAAGGGGTGGTACATTTCCTCCCATCTTGATCCCAACTCTCCTCTTCCGTTAGCCCAATCTGGATTATGACCATTTCATTCTACTGAAACGGCTCTTCTTTCCATCACAAATTTTCTTTTTTTCCACTAGACACTCTAAACTTTGCATATTACTTGTTCGTTCAGCTGCTTTCGACACCACAGACCACTGTATTCTTCCATCGATGCTTTTGTCTGTGGTTTTATCTGGCCCCGTCCTTTCCTTGTTCAAGTCATATTTGTCCAATCAATCTTATTCTGTTTCTTGAGGCAGCTCTATCTCACCCTGCTTTCTGCTTGCCTATGGGGTTCCTCAAGGCTCTGTCCTTGGTCCCCCTTCTTTTTGCTCTATGAACGTCTCCTTTATCTTCTATAATTTCATCAGTGGGAATCGCTTTGCACTTTTATGCAGATGACGTTATATTTCTTTTCCTTACTTCTCAGATTCTCTTCATGCGACAATTTTAACGTCTTCTTTCCCTTTAAGCTTGGGATGCATGCTTACTTTCTACACTAAAATGCTTCCAAAACTGAAATCATTTTCTTTCCTGTTTCTACCATCCCTCCTCCTATTCCTCCCCCCCCCTCTATTAAACTTTCCTCCCTCTTCTCTTTTTACTTCTGCAGCTTGCAATTTAGGAATCCTCTTCGACCCAATCACACTCCTTTTCCTTACACATTTCTAATATTGCACGCTCATGTCACTTTCAACCTTTTAACATATGCATAGTTTGCCCGTTTCTCACTTTTCATCCTTGTAAACTTCTCACTAAATTAGTTGGTTTCGCGTCTTGATCATTGTTCCCCGTCTTCTTTTTGGTCTTCCTGCTTCTTGTGTACCCTTCTGTGTTCTATTTTTAATTTTGCTATCCAAACGTTTGCCACTATTCCTCCTTCCTCTTCTAGATCTCGCTCTCTTGACTCTCTACACTGGTTAGCCCTTGATTCTCATGTAGAGTTTTAATTCCTGTGCGTCACTGTCAAATGTCTACATGGACAGGCCTCACTATATCGTTGTACGCTTGTCTCATTGTACATCCAATCTCGGTCCCTCCGATCTGAGTCAATTTTCTTTTAATCGTTCATAAGCCCCCCCAGCCCCCCAACCCCCGTACCCAATCCCGTTTTTTGTGCTTGGTCTTCTTGCCCCCAGACAGTGGAAGGCACAGCCCCTAGACATTAGATCCATATATTCTTATTCAATAATTTGTTCTCATCTTAAAAAAAAAAAATCACATACTTTTTACTAGGTTGTATGTTTTTTTTTTATTGTTCTTTTTGTTTTGCTACATTTTTTGTACCCCCCTTTATGGGCAGCGCATTGGCGAAAGGGTTTTTATAAACAAATAATGCAATGTACAAATACAAGCTAAGGAGCAGGTGCCAGGTAGTGCACCAGTTGACCCAGAGAGTTCTCTGGAATAGTCCAGACAAGAGTGAACACCGTCTCTGTTAGCGGCTTCAGGGGGTGGTGGGGGGGTACAGCAGGGTATGGAAACATACCAAGAAGCTTCACAGCTTGGCCAGGAGGGAGACCTTGCCATTGTGAGCAGGGAAGGGGAGGTAGGTGAGGGGGATATCATCTGGGCTTTTTAAAAGTTTGAGAAACACTAACGGCCCAGGAGGATGAACCCTAGAAGGTGACAATATCATGGCCTGATAAAATGAAGCACGGTTTAAAAAAAAAAATACTTGCTGGTGGGATGGGTAGAGAGTTTTAATGGATCAGAGTTGGGTGAATAGGGGAAGCTATGGCTAGAGGGTAAGAATAACAATGTCTAACAATTACACAAAATAAGGGGGGGGTTCTTACTTGTAGGAGATTCTCATGAAAGAAGCAGAGTTCTAGATCACAAGGATTGGATTGCAACAAAGCACGCAGGGTACTAGATCCCAGAGATTGTACCTAATCCATCCTGACACCAAACAAGTGTCCCATATTTCTAGTTGATACCAATAGTACCCATTGGTATTTCTCACACACATCCAGCCAAAATAAATGTCTTTACCCTTTATTTCTGATTCGTGTTTTCTTTAGACCCACTGAAACTCGGCCCCTCTCTCCAGAGTAGAAAATATGTGATGAGGATTGGAAATGGTGAAATACCAGTTGTATGGCAATTTCCAATAGAAATACTGTGGCCAAAGAGTATCCCAGCGCAGCAGATCTCCAGAGAGTCAGTCACGATGCCCTGCAAACAGTGAGAGAATGTCCGGGATAAATCCTACCCAAACATCAATGGGCAAGAGCGAGAACCAGAAGTCCCAATCAAACAACTCCCGATGTCTTGGGAGAAAACAGACAAACTCGAGAGAGTTTCCAAATGGGTGTGCAGATTTTTTAGCTGAGTCAGTCATTAATCCTGATTTGGAGGCATCAGTAATAAAATAAAAAATAAAAGAACGGGATCCCATAGAAAACTTGAGTCGTTTAAATAATTTGAAGCTCTATTTCGAGAGTATTTAAATACGTCTGTTGGCTGCCCCTCAGGTTTTGTACCTCAACCATATGTAGTCAAGGCTCCCTCACATGCCTTCAGGACAAGGATGCTACGTTTCAGACTAAACGGTCCTCACACCGTAGAGGTAGTCGGGCTGTGCTTAAGCCCCCCCCCCCCCCCGAATACAACCAGAACTGGTAGGCTGCATAATCTCGATCAGGTTCAGACTTTGCAAGACCTCATTTAAAAGTGTGTGGCGCTGCTACGTAGACGCGTGGTCTTTTTTGGTCGTTTTATCCTATCGCCCTCAGCTGTATTCTGAACCTGTGGAGACGCTTGTTGTTTACAAAGTATTTATCCCTACCTCTCGCTCTCATTGCATTTTTAAAAGACATTTTGGATTATGTGATATATCTGCACAAACTAAACTGATTACATTTGGGGGATGGATCAACGTACAGGTGGAGAAATCATTGTAAGGCTTTTGATGAACTAACCCTTGTGTTCCTTTTAGCAATGTTTTAATTTCTCATGTGCACCCAAAATATTCTGATTTATATGACTTTTTAAAATCAATAGGCTATGCATTTGTGACAGGTTTTAAAGTAAATCCAAAATACACAAATAAAATAACTCCACGTGAGCCAAGAAGAATCACCACTCCCAAGATAACACCAGCGAGACTGAAGGCAAGTCTCAAGGAGGCTATTGCAGTGTCACCACCATGAAAGGTCACACTAAAGAGATTGGCACCCTATGGCACACCTCGCAGGTCTCAAAACGATTCAAAGGAATGCCCCCTTATGAAACACGCCTATAAGTGCCAAGACAAACAAACGCGAATTGAGCCAAAAAGATAATGTGCAAGCAAACACGGAGAGGTAGTAAACTGATAAAAAAAACAAGCCACATACAGCCAAAAAAATAATAAAATATTGAAATATAACTTGCAGGTCGTTCATACAAAGAATTGCAACATGCAAAGCGTAGCATATATTAAATGCGTGAGTCACAGCAATTCATAGAAACACATTAACAAGTAACGTATACACATTTTTTTTGAAAGCCACCAAATCAATTCCGGTCAAAACATGGTGATCCAGGGAGAAATCTTAAGTTAAAATATTTAACAAAACCCCACAACGCAGGTGTGTCCAGTTCCCCTCCTGCAGACTCACGGTCCAGGGTGGAAAGGGAACCAAAAGAGGCCCTGGATTTTGTGTTACGGTGCCCCAAGTTACACCGTGCAAGCAAGCCCAACCACTATACATAGTGTTTGTGAAGTTATCCTGAAGGAGAAGTTGGGGCAATGGGTCCAAATAGCAAATAGTGCACATTCGTTCATAGATGAGGATTAACAAGTGGTTTAACATAGACCACCTATTTGCTAAGGGTGAAGAAATACATACTGCAGGGGTCCCCACCCTTTTGTAGGCAATGAGCAACATTTGTTTATCGAAATGAAATGGTGAGCAACACCCGTACCTCAATGGAGAATGTTGTCTTTCAAGCGCAAAGCAATTGCAACCCAAATTATGAAATTGTAAACTGAATTTTACAAATGGAACAGATTCTTGTACAGCACAGAACAGTAATCTAGTCGAGGTTCAAACCTAGCCCAGACACATTTGCAATAGTTAAATAGTTAAAGTTAAATTGAGATTTAATTGGTGTTTACATGGAATTTAAGCAGCAAATGGCGCCTTCCCAAGCATATAAGAACATCATCAACACTGGTCAAGACATGTAGGTTTTAAAGAACATATTACTGGGCCTTTACGGTAATTCCCCTCCCTCAGCCCCCCCTCACCCCCAAGTAATACTTTTATAAACATAGTGGCACATTTTGTGTTTGTAAGCACATTAGGATAGTAATATTGGTCACATATTGGGGCAGTCAATGGCTGCTGTATAGAATTGTTTGGAGTTCTCCCTTTAATGTTTGGAGTAATGGATTCACATTTTAATTAAACATTATGAATTGCAAGTTAATTTGATGGTACTGAAGCTATGCAATGGATTAAATCCTTTGACAATTTGACATGAATCTCCACAATTCTCAAACCATGACAATATTTTCGATATTGCACTACAATGAGTATGGAATATTTCTTACAGATTTGCGATGGCATCAAACCTAAACCGTGCATGTACAAATTAGGCATTTCAAATGACAATGATGGAAGGTTGGGCAAATATGCCTTCTGTTTCTTAATTTCCCTCCCGATAGCTGTGCAAAGGAACAGAAATTGGCATTTATGACACACACACGAGCATGTGGGTCAGTTATTTTGCCTATATGGAACATTTTGTAAACACGATGAATGGTGATACAAAACAGGCAAGTAAAAAAAAACACGTTAATTGCGGATAGTTGGGCATTCCCCCCATCACCTACTTGCCCAGTATGGACTTGCCATGCTTTTGCCATCAGTTCGATTACATCTGCCCACAGTGTAAAAGGAAGAGGTCCAGTTGGTTATAGTGGCTGCTGAACAAACTTAGTACCTGTTCCAGTCAGTTTTACTGCTCCAAATGGATCAGTAAAAAAACAAGGGGGGGTCCTGGGAGCCCCTCTGCCGGACATTAGTCATGGTTACGAGAGACTTGCCCAGAGTCTTTAGCTCACTATCTTTTACAGAAGAGAAATAACCAAAACATATCAGTCTTTGTCCTGCCCTAGGGCGGTCCAGCACCGAAATGCTAAGCAATTCTCCTCTGAACAAGAGTACCAACAGCAACCCCAGACCCATGTTTTGGGCTGGTTGTACCTCATTAGTAGGGTGGAGATGTGCCTCTATAAGAATAGACAGGAAGGGGTCCACGTCTGGATTCCCCTAGTAACTTAGGGTGAGACCCAAAGTTACTTAAATATGCAAAAAACAAGGGGGATCTAGGGAGTTCCTCTGCCAGACATTAGTCCCAGTTACGAGAGACTTGCCCAGAGTCTTTAGCTCACTATCTTTCACAGAGGAGAAATATCCAAAACATATCTGTCTTTGTCCTGCCCACCGAAATGCTAAGATCAGTGACTGCAAGTGTTGCCAAGTTTGGCTAACCCAGTAAATACAAGCTCATCAATGGTGGTTTCGAATGTTGAGTACAACAGCAGTAGCATTCCCTGGTCCCGCCAGGCTAGCCTAGTTTTTGGCCCAATGGTCCTCTCCCCACCAAGTAAGGCAATACGCATTCATGGCCACATCCCTCGGGTGTGTGGGTGCATCAGGAGGTGGCTATCACATCTGACCATATTTTAACAGTTTTTTTTTTTTTTTTTAGACACGCCTAATCTGCAGCCTCAAGATTCACATTAGTAGCCTTCTATGTTGCTCCCTGTGCAGTGTAGACCCATAGGGACATTCTCTGTGATTGACTAAAGTATAGATAGCGGGTTATTTCACCATCAGCCCCTCCCAGCCCTGGCATTCAGCCTGTTGTGTCGATTCTTCCATAACTAATGTCATGTCCACCTACAACCTCTCATGGCTCAGCCTACAAGGCTGTTGTCGTTGCATCCCTGCAACACCTCCTCATTCATGTACGGCACACAGTGGCCTAGAGTAACTGGCAAGCACCATTGTGGGGTGCTGAGAGCAACCAGTTTCTCCCATGCTACCTGTTGGGGATCACTGGCATACTGGAAGCTTGAAACAATGTGTTTATTCCAATGAGCAGTGGGGGATAACGTGAGAGGCGAGGAAGGGGTGGGTGACTGGGAGAGAGGGTAAGAGGAGCTGAAAAGCAGGCAGAATCAATCTTAGTTTGCTGAGGTTTATTTATTGGTTATTTGTAAAGCGCCTATACAATGCAACAAATGGTGTTTCAAGGCACCACAAGACAAAGAGGGTGGGGGAGCAGGGGAAAAAAAAAAATCAAACAACGGTCCTACTAGGCCTTGTGTCATTCGGATTGTGCAAGTGCAGTAACAAGTGCAGGGGGAAGGGATAGTGCTAGGGTGGGAGGGAGGTGAGGGGCAAGAGGAGGTAAACAAGTGCAGGGGGAGGAGGGGAAGAAGGGGGCCCCTGGGACTAGGCAAGTGCCAAGGGGACATCACGTCAAAGTGCAATAAGAAAAGGAAGATCAGCAGTGACTTAAAATGGGTGTCCGAGTGCCTTTACGAACATTTGGTGGTTATGGAGAAAGCATTCACTGTTGCAACTTCTTCATGGGAATAGACAGCAGATACCAAAAGTCTGATGGTCCTGGGTCAAACAATCAAAGTGCCCACACAGAGCATGAGTAGCTTAAGCAGAGCCCACCTCCTTTCGTCTGGGCATCTTGGGGAGTCTCAACCCATAAATGTGTGCTGGCATATTGGTCCCATCTTCATTTTTAAAAGGCAGTTACAAAGATTTACCCTGCACTTACTGGATGCCAAACGAGGGCTTCTTTGAATATGTATACTTGCCCATAGCCACGGACCTCCTACTTGAGCCCAAACTGGGGTTTTAAGCAGGTGACATGCAGACCAAGGCACCCTACTGACAATTTGCACCAAATGGCCAGAGATCCAGATCGTATCCCACATTTAGCAGGCCTACAGCAGCATGCAGTAGCACCCAGTTCTAATTATTTGCCAATCTAAGCTAATGTGTGTAGTGTTTTTTCTCTCAGTAACAAATGGAAGGACCGAAGATGCATCATTGTGGATCTACGTTATTACATGCATTCACAAAAGCTCGAATTACAATATAGCACGGTCCACTTACTCACATTTTGCAAAATCGAGCTTTTCGGAATGTGTGCAATTGTCCCCCGCTTTGCCTTTCATTTATGTGGGGGACACCCCCACAACCCGCTCACCTAGTTCGGTATTTTCAGATTCAGCAATTTTTTTTACCTATGCGGAAGGTGACAAACGAATATTCAGCATTTTTATTCTGTATTTTGGGGCAATACCATCGTGTGTCCACTTTTATTTGCCGCACACATGCCCTCTAGAACAAGGACTCCCCTCTGTCACCAGCTACCCACCAGTCCTCCAATATGGAGGATGTGTCAGTCACACCAGCAGGCTTTGTCCCTAGAAGCAGAGACTGAGCTAATGCTACACTCTACTGCACTGTTTCCACAAGCAGCAACCAAAAGTCTCCCTCAAAGGAATCAACACTGTTTGCTAATGAAGTCAAAAAGATAGTTTCATGGATGCTTGCAAGTGGACTTATTTTAGTGGAACTAAAGGTGGATTTACTCTCCCGTTGAATGTGAACACTTATCAAGGATGAGCTACAGAAGGGTTGCATTCCTTGTGGGACGTGTCTTGCAAGTTTACAAATACCCCAGGTCTTCTAACACTAATAGCTGCATTGGGCTGTACAATGATGTGCCTGTAACGCTCACCTGATTCCCGCAGAGGCGCTGGTCTTGACTGGGTGAATGCTGTATCTTCAAAGGTGATGTGTAACACACGGTTGGCTCTTTGGGCTGGACCTCTGTGCACTGTATGTCTGACTCGAAGAGTAAGATGTCTTAGGTAAGTGAACGCCGAGCTCTCCATCTGCCTCGGGGCAGGGTGCCGTAACCAGTTTCTTCACTGGATAAGGGTGCAGGCCTCTTGACCTCAGAGGACTGCTGTCCGTCGTTAACTGCACGAACGGCAAGTTCTGGGCACTTCAAATGTCTTAAAAGTCTTTTGTAATGATATCTCTTGTTTTGCAGGGTTCCGGCGATGGCGGATGGCGGGCTGATGAGAGTTGAGGATCGAACCCGCGTGAGGAATAGAAGCGCCTGGAAGCACGTAAGTAAGCGCTTGTAGCCTGCTTCATGATGCGCACTAACTGTCCCTTTTATCTTGCAGGTACAAGTTCGGAGCTTTAGAGAAGCTGAAGGGTGCTGGAATACCCACTGGATTCGGCGTGGGAAGGAGTAATGGCACGTGAGTAATAAAGTTGCCCAATGTCTTTAAACGCACCTTCTTTTGTCTTTCAGATGCGGGATGCAGCGCCGAAGGCCTCCGGAGCGTGCGAAGAGCTGGTAAGCTTTTGTCTTTCAGATGCTGGAATGCAGTGCGAAGACCTCCGGAGCATGCGAAGAGTAGGTAAGCCTTTGTCTTTCAGATGCCGGAATGCAGCGCGAGGCGTTGGTGACAGCCGATGGACCAGGTAAGTGATGCGCTGCCACTGAAGACCGTAGTGCTAACCTGTTCTTTCTTTGTCTTTACAGGTGCTGCTGAAGACTGGATTCCAGGATGGTAAGCCTTTGTTCCCTTAGGCCCAGGATCAGAAGCAGAAGACACGATGAGCGTTCTGCTGCAGAGAATGCAGAACACCACAAAGCAAGATTCATCCATCGGGTGTGGTTTAAATAGCCTCCTGTAGTGCTTAGATGTCTCCTTCCACAGCCACGCCTAGGTAAGAAAAGAGTTCCTGCTTTCCAGAAGAGTTCCAGTGTTCTGAACCTAGGGAGTGGCTCCTGCCCCACCCAACAGGAAAAGTAGTCCCAAACAGAAGAGGATCAGGCGTTCAACTGGCAGGTAAGTAAGCAGCATGGTCTGCTGCAGGTAAGTCCACCCAAGCATTATGAGCCCGGCGCTTCCAGAGTTGGGACTGGGCATCTTTATGAGCCTGGTGCCGCTGGCGCCAGGACAGGGTCCAAAAGGTCCCAATTGGGACTGGCTGGCACTCGGAACCGGGGTTATGGGTCTGCTTCCAAGGGAGTCGGGCAAGTCCTGATCTTTTGGAAGCAGAGATCATGACAGCGCCTTGCTAGAGCTACAAATTGCCCGTTTTTAGATAATGTACATCATGAAATCCACCTCTCCCACTGTTAAGGAAATTATCATTTTTATGCTTCATCCCTTTCCTAGTGAGAACCCCAACACTTTTTTGATGGACTTCTGGACCATTTTCTTTCTATCGTAAATGAGAGGAGCCTTTTTCCCCTCATTCATTCTTATTTGCTCTGACTTTTGGAACTCTTTTCTCTGCGTTTCATCTTTACTATGGAGTCTACTTTCCTCCATATCTCTTTAAAGGCATCTGTGTTTACTTTTACAGTACACATCTCCTTATGGAAAGGGTTGCTGAGAACCCTTTGTGTTCTCCTTCGAGATTCTTTATGTATCCTTACTAACAGTTAGTAAGGATAGAGGGATACTTTGGATCCCTCCTAAAACCTTACACTATGAGGGATTGGAACACCCCACCCTATGTGGAGTGCCAACATAGTATCCACCTTCTCTCTGATCGAACCTGTGACATTTTAGTCACCAAGACAACCCTCTAATTACAGCTGGTGGCAGTGGACGTGTTCTACCAACTAGTATGCCATTTGTTTTACTGCAGACTACATTCACAATTCTGGTTGTGCACAATAGGGTCACCTATGTTCTAACATGGTGGCTCATTTATTTTTTTGCCATTTCTAGCGTGGTTGTTCTTTATTAGTCCCTCTACTGTCCTGGGAGGGGGAAGTTTGTGTGCAAGTTTTGCTTTTGGCAGGAACCCTTGGGAGTCCCCGCCTAGGCTCCAGCATGTCCAGGCAGGCAGGAATTGTGTTACGCTCACCTGGTATCCACAGGGACGCCACCCAGCTGGGTTACTCGCCGGTATGCTCCTCAGCTTTGCCCTGATGTGGTCTGCGGGGAAGGTTCTGCCTGAAAATACAGGAGGACTGTGTTCAAGACTGACCGACTGGGGTAAGTGTCCTCCCTCCACCCCCATATGCCTTCAGTCCCTCTTGCACCCTCGCCTCACCTTGTGGTAGAATTAGGTGTGCTCACTGTCCTGCCTTCTTTGCAGGGGCGCGTTGTCTTTCATGGGCGAGTGCGGTCCAGTTACTTCACTGACGCCGACCCGTTTGATATTGTTCAGGTAGGTCTTATTGCTGTTCTTTAGTTTTGTTGCTATCCTGCATGCCTTTCTTTGTTTAAAATGTCTCTTTTCTCCCTTAGGTATGTGAAGCTTCAGCGCAGCGAACTGGCTTGGTTGAGCCCCGCTGCTAAATGATGGCGCATGAAGAGCGTTATGATGCGGTAAGCGCCATGCGCAGTGCTGCAAAGTCTTGCCTTTGCTAACCTGTGTTTTCCTTCCTTGTAGGTCGTGGTGTTCTTCAGCATGAGTGGAATGTCCGGAATGGTGCCAGCCGAGAGGCGACCAGCCAGGTAAGCCTTTTGAGCAGTTCGTAATTTGTAAATGTCTCTACAGCTTTCTTTAATGTTGCCTCCATCTTCCTCTTTCAGGTCGTTCTGTCCGGGAGGCGTGCAGATTCGAGGAAGCCGTTCTCAGTAGCTGCAAGTGTTTAAAGATGAAGACTGCAGGTAAGATGCTGCTGCTAATGATGTTCCTTTTGTCTGCTTGCAGGTTCTGCTTCTTCGAGGTTCGAAGGAATAGCTGGACATGGTGAGCGTCACGTTGCAAGCTGCAAAGAAACACGAAGCATGTTCTGCAGTCAGGGTGTGGTTTATATAGCCCAGGTAAAGTAGTACCAGGGAAAGTAGTTCCAGGCCTGCCACACCCAAAACACTAGACCGCATAGCTTGGTTCTTATGAACCAAGCTATGTGGATGCCTCCATGTTGGCTGACAATACAATAAAGTAGTTCCCAAGCACATTGTTGTTCATGGTGTATGAGCCTGGCACCATAGGCACCAGGACTGGCATGAGGGCTTTTGAAGAGGATGCCAGGCTCTAGAGGCCCGAGTCCTGACTCCACCTGGCCAATGGGTTTGCCAGAGGGGGTTTTGGGCGAGGGTCATGACAAATTGGGGGAGGAGTTCACCACTCCCCTGCCCGAGTGCCTGAATGGAACCAGTGCCCACTGGGGGTCTGACTGTCCCGATAGGACAGCCACCTGCTTCTTTCTGTAAACTTCTAAGAGACTGCAGAGGAGTGTGTGTTGATACTAAATAAAAAGGTGAGGTTCCAGAGGTGAAAGGCAAGTCGACCACTGAAACTTGAAGTGACCGAAGAAGATGATGACCAGAGATGCCTGGAGACCCTTTGCATCACTGTGAAGTGACCACTGGTGAAATAACCCCTGTTTTCAACAGTGGAGCTCCGAAGAGGATGACTCCTTCCCTTTGGCTGGTGGGACCAACCAGCCCTGAGACAAACTACAATCTGAGCCATCTCCCGAGGTGCTGTGCCTTTCCAGAGCTGCGCACCGTGAATACCAGGAGACCTCCAACCCATTTGTAGTGCAACATCTTGCCGAGGCCGAACCCATTGTGTAAATTCTACTAATATCCTCATCTAGAGACTGAAAGTATCCACTGGAACTTTTGGTGTTCTGCTGCTTCGTAACACTGAGCCCTCTCCGAACTGACTTTTGCACACAGTTGGGCATCAGACTTTTGAAGCGCTAGTTTGACCAGGCACTGCCTCTAGAACGTTAAGCTCTGCTACAGTTTTATTAACCAAGCCTTTTCCTTCCTAAAATGCTTTATCTTATGTGGTTTTGCTAACTAAAAATACAGTTGATCTTTGTGTGCCAGTGCACGGTTGTACCGATAATACGGTAGAACTGTCATTTGTGTCAAATTCACAATTGTACAGCGAGCAACTCTAAGCAGTGACCTTTGAAAAGTATTTATGTGTGTGTTGATTGAGTGATCTAAGCAGAGGCATTGCTAGGGGGGCGGGGGCTTAGGTGGCTATAGCCCCGGGTCTTTTGGTGGTAGCACCGGATAGAATCTCAGTGTCTACAACCAAAAGGCTAGCTAGCCCAGAGACCCGACAATCCCGACAGTGTAGCCCTGGATCTTTTCCTGACCTAGCAACACCACTGGATCTAAGTATTTTAAAGACATTCCTTATGTAAATATAATGAATATATTTTGACATAACTTTTTTGGTCCAAGTGTTTCTTTGAACTACTGTACTAACTGGGTTCAGTGTACTTAATGACAGACCACATCTGCCTCCTATGATAAGCCAGACTGCTCTAGCACTCTACCAAGGTTCCTCAAGAAGCACACGCTTATACAAAGAGTTGGGATCTGTATGCCATAGGGATAGTTTTATGAAGTCTTACCTCAAGTGGACTTAGGAAACCTCACCCAACACGCACCATACAGAAACTGTTCACTCTTCTAGCCAGCCTGTTAAGTGTGCCTCTCAAACAGGCTATAACGATTGCCTATTTCAGCAAGGCAGGACTGTCCCAGGATAACTCATTTCCATGAAGGACTGCACAGATGGGGAGTGCATAATAGTGGCACTGCTCTCAGCCACCTCAAGGGATGCACATCGGGAGGAAGCACCCGTTTGGCCAATCCCTCATTCGCAAGCAACAAACCGGACTCTGCACATCCCAGCCGCTATACACATCTTAACCGTGTGTGCTGCATGCAGAAACAGAGTGCCCACATGAAATGAGTCCACATGGCACAGTGGCCCTTCGGGACATGTGCAGACTTCCCTGTAGGCCATTCGGCCACTGCTCAATGTGCTGAGATTAGCTGTGAACATATTTTTTAAATAGATTGCACTCTAGACCTGAAAGGCATTTTACGAAAGTATCAGCACCACCATAAAACAGCAGTGTGGCGTGCAATGCCCCCGACACTTGGGTCAGCTTTGCTCAATGCACCTTAAGCGAGAGGATGTGGTAAACCATTTCATAACACTGCCATCTTAGAATTTGGTGTCAAACACCTGGCAGCTGCTTGAAACCTACCGCCCAGCAGATACTTTGTTATATGGAAAAACCCCTCTCAGCGGGTCTGCAAAAATAAAGTGGTGCAAGACAAAAACAGTCGATAATTCCTAACAAAGACATTGCTGCGTCTCCATCTCTCAACTATTCCAAAGTTAAGATAAGAACAATTAGCACCCTTAGACACAGTTTCTCACCCATTAGTGAACCTCCCCATCCTCCCCACACACTGCAGATCTTGCTTCAGCAGCGGCCACTTGGTTTCTGGATTCTCAGTGACCCATGACCCACTCTTGACTTTATCCAATAGCTTTCCTTCCGTCGATTGAACCAACAGAGGTGGTGTGGTTTTTTGCCAAGTTGCACACTTGGAAAGCTCACAGGAGAATACAAGGACTTTATCTGCTGTAAAATAAATGTCAAAATCCCCTTGAAGCCCAAGGCAAAGTGCAACTCTTGGTACGACTCAGACCTCTTCACCCTTAAACGCAAGTGAGGGTGACAGAGGAAATGGCATTCTTCCTGTACATCCTCTAACAAACTGGCCTACCGCCTGCAATAACGGCTCTCTGTCCGCACCAAGAAGAGAGCCCTCATCCAAGCCTGTGTCTCAGAAGCACCCAACTACTCGGCTGAACTCCTTTAAAATCTGCAAGGAGCGGGGCAATTCTCCTCCTCGTCTCCCCGCCCCACCCCCCCACCCCAGTCTGTGGCCAGCCCTCCTCCCCCCTTCTATGCCTTTCCCCTGTTCTCCCCAGAAAAAGTTTCTAAACCAGTCTGATCCATTAAAGTCTCGTCAAAACAGATTCTTCCTGGTTACTCTAAAACCATTAAGGACCACATTGACACTGGCTCTTGCTTTGGCAGACTTCTGCAACCACTCGTTCACCACTGGAGTCTTCCCTTCCCCCATGAAGCACTCTATTGTGCACTCTCTTCTTACGAAAGCCTAAGTTGACCCCTTCTGCCCTGCTAACTACCGCCCAATCGCCACTCATTTCCTGGGCAAACTCCTGGAAAAGCTGGCCATCTCCCAGCTTAATCTTCACACTGAATCGGTTGGTTGTCTCCATGACCATCAGTCTGGCTTCAGAGCTGCCAGAAGCACGAAAACTGCTCCACTGAACATTAGTGTCCTCATCTTACTTGATCTCTCTTCTGCCTTCGACACGGTCAACCATGCCATCCTGCTCAACCGTCTCCGTGATAACCTGGGTATCACTGATCAGGCCCTGGCTTGGCTGACCTCTTTCCTCTCAGATTGACCCTCCCAGGTCCAACTTTGGTCCTTCCTCTCCATCATCTCTACCTGTGGTATTCTCCAGGGATCTAACCGCTCTCCCTGGCTGTACAACCAATACCTGTCACTTCTTGCCCACCAAACTGTTGCTCTCTGTCCAAACTTTCAGTGCTATGCGGACGACACTCAGCCCATTTTCAGGCTCCCTTCCGCCACCTCTTCTCTCATTTCTTACTGTCTGCTATCCAGGAGCGTTGTGCCACCAATGATCTCTGCCTTAATGCCAGCAAGACAGATTCTCCTCATCTGCATATCTGTTCCCTCCTTTCCTATCGCTCTCTGGCTGGCCTCTCTTGGCCCTCTTCCTTCTCCCACCTCTGAGGCTAAGAACCTCAGGGTCATCTTTGACCCCACACGCTCCTCACATCTCTGACGTCTCTAAGAATTCACACTGCCAGCTGCACCCTCTGAGGTATTCTTCTGTTCCTCTCGTTCCCCCAGAAACTCACCATCTGCAGAGCTCTGGTTCTCTCTAGGTTGGACTACTGCAACAGCCTCTTTCTAGATCTGCCTGACTCTACTCTCTGCCCTCTGCAACTCATCTATAACAGGACTGCAAGACTTGTCCTTGGCCTCAAGCCCAGGGATCGTCATCTCTCCAGGACTAAAATCTCTGCACTGGCTCAGAGTGGCTGCAAGGATAAAGTTCAAAACCCTCTTCATTGTCCACAAGGCCTTCTGGGTCATGGGGCCTCAATACCTTCAATTCTCTTCCTAAATATCTTCCTTCTCGAGCTCTGCGTTCATCCGCCTCCATCTCCCTCTGGGTCAGTCGCTTCTCCAAGCAACAAGTTGGTGGTAGATCCCTTTCTTCAAGCTGGGGCCTCCCTCTGGAACATCCTCCCTTCCTCCCTGAAACTTAAGAACCATCTCCGGTTCTGGAAGCACCTCAAGACCTTCCCCTTTGCTTCTGCTTTCTCTCCACCTCTCCCCTGCTGAACTCCTGACTGAGACTGCACTGGTCACCTGGCTACCCTCAGATCTCGGGCCTAGGTTCCCTTCCCCATGCAGCTGCACACCTGCACTGCCTCCATGGCAACCCCTGCACTTGGGAGCCATTTCTGTATCCAGACAGTCCCCACCAGCTCCCGACACTTGATGTCTGCACTCACCCCTGCACTTGCCACTAGCTTGCTGCACTTTTACCTATTGTCTTATTTATTCCATTTATATGTGTTACTGTTGATCCCATGTACTACACTGCCCCCTCTGCCTAGCACTTTCCCTTCCTCCTCTCCTCCCCCGCACTTGCGCGATCTCAATGTCACCTGGCCTAGTAAGATCATTGTCTCAGTCTTCCTTCTGTTCCCCTCTTGCCTCGTCGCACCTTGAAACACTTGTGTATATGCGCATTATAAATGCCATAATTCAATGGCTAAATTATTAGTCAACAGCTCCTTCGCAGTCCAACAAGTTAAAGCATGCAACACCAGACCAAAGAAGTACAACGCCCCAAAAAGAAAGAAACCGCACATTACTATCATATAAAGCATGTTAAGTGCCACCCAATGTTCTAATGTTTACATTCAAGAAGACCCTAGATCTGGGTCAGAAAGATATATACACATGAAGACAAACACGGAATGTCATTACATGTTTGGCATTAAGATGTGTTTTGCAAGGGCGTTCTTGCAGGCAGCCACTTTTGTCTACATAGAAATTATTAGGGTTGCACAAGTTGATCTAGAACTATCCACCTGCGCCCTTTCCTAAAAAGCAGAAAAAGTCGGACTAATGCCTTCACACATTCTCCCATTAGGAAAAAAAAAAGAGAAGAAATAAAAAGAGGAAAGTGGCGTTGTTGCTCCGGCAGTAGTGAAACATGCTCGGTCCTTCCGTTTGAGGCACTCTTCTACCACGGGCCGTATTGTAAAGGCTGGTTTAGGATTCCAGACCAAAGTGTGGCATTTGGGGTAAAAAGCCATCAGCATGTGGGAGGAAGAGGGGTTTGGGGGTAGGGGGGGAGACTGGCAACATTTTGCCTGGGGGACAAGTTTACTTTACTGGGCCATAATACAGTGGCTCAAGCCCACAGTGCAGCGGCGCCAGCTTCCACAACAAGTAAACTCAATACCAACCTCTCCTCCTCCCACACATTCTCAAGTGTATATATAAAATGGACACCATTAACATTACTTTCCTTTTATGCAACTTATTTTCCAGTTATGTTTGTGGTTTCGTAGAGACCCGGATCCCTGGAAAGTCTCCCACTTACCAACCATGGTAAAATTATTCCACAAGCATAATATAAAATTGGTAAAACGGGAAAGCTGGGATGTGAGCCCAGTTTTCAATGTGTTACAGTGTCATTTGCAGCAGGCTAAATCGCCTCCCATCCCATCTCATCTTTAGTTTTAGAACATTGGCGAAACTAGAGAATTCATTGGTAGAGCACAGCCATTGCTGAACCATGGGTCTGGGTTTGCTTTCAGAGTCAAAATTCCCATACCTGGCTTCCTGCTTCCTCAGCCTACAACAAAATCATGCCTGGAACCCTTTCTATCCAACCCCCATATCACAAGAACCTCATTTGTCATCCTACCTCCTTGCCAGTATGCTTAACATATATTGTTAAAATTATTTATAGAGTATAAACCCATAAGAGGGACTGTTTATCTAATGATAGTTAAGGAAAATAAGACAGTGATAAAAAGTGACTACTCAGGATCACAATGTATGAAGTCTAAAAGGTCGGGATTTGAGCCCCGTCTTCCTGGTTCCGCAGTTCCAATTCAGAAAGCAGGGGAGACGTCATCTTCAATATTAGAATCAAAATAAATGCTTTCTGTGTAATGGTTATTCAAGGTCTAAACTAGTATAGTGTTCACTAAATCTGATTTTCAAAGCACCAATATATCTACAAGCGGGAACCTATTAATCATCTGTAACCTGAGGCAAATACATCTGAGAAACAGACTAAGATGATTATAATGAAAACTTAATATAATTACAATCTTATCTGTACAATTGCATGTACTTCCTAAGCACAAAGTCACGCGATAAAGCAACATGAAAAATATAAGTGAAGTAGTAATTGAAATATATGTTCATGAAGCAAATATGCATCACTTAGTCTGAAAAAAGATAGGGGGTCAAGCCAGTCCCAAAATGGGGTGCAGTGGCTTGTAGGTCAGACATAGACCTGAGCAACAGTCAACCTGGTGACCTACCATTTCAGATGTGTACCTCTGCTCATTTACCCTACTTTCCATATCCATCATACCCGGGTGTCCTTCCCTTGCACCACATTCTCAATGCCCCCATGTTTCTTACAATTAATTTTCAGACCTCCATTCCCTTTTGCTCCATCCTTTAACTAATAGAATCCCCGTCCTTTATCTTGCACCCACCTTCCCTTGCCCACATTACTCAGTCACCAATTCCATGTCACGTCCTTTAATTGCCCATAACACCAAGCCCCTCCCTTTTCCTGGCTTACACTTCGCCAGTGGACCACCTTGATTTGCCAGTCAACCTCTGCCATACAGACAAAAAGCTGTGGTCAGCGTCTTGCTGGCAATTGTGGCCATGGGGTCGTCACTTGGATAATACAAAGCAAAAGACAGTGAGTTGGAAGTGGTTTTTTGTGCTCCCAAGTTGTACTTTCTTGGAAGGTCAGATGCCTTTTTCAACTCATGAAAGCAGAGCAAGGGGAATACGCCTTGGACCTGGTGATGAAGAGGGATCAAGAGTGACCTATTATATTTATGTGTGTTTTCAAATATATATGTGAGAGAGAGGATTCAGTGACTGCGTTAATGTGTTTAAGTGTATTTGTGAAAGTGCAAAGTATAGGTGTAAGGATGATCTGTGTTCATGTGACTTAGTATATATATATCGGACTATAACACTAATTTAGTCAGTATTTTCCAAATACTGTTGATTTTAGCTTCCACCCAATTCAGGGTTTGATCAAATACCATCAGTGGCATCCCATGGGAATATAGGCGGTAGTATTTTAGGCAGACTTTTTGCAGAAAAGTCACCTATTTTTACCTCCATGTTTTATGTGGAGGTAAAAAAATCCAAACTGGCCCCAAATTGTTTAAATCTCTTTTTACTGTACAGAACGGAAGCACAGATGCTTCCCTTCAAAAGATTGAAACATGCTTTGACAAATGGTCATGTGGAGGGGGTAAAAAAGTGGGCATCTGCGATTGCCTCCTCTCACCACCCAAACCATCAAATGCATTAAATGCATTAAAAAAAACGGCCAGTATTGACCCTTTTGTGCATACTTTACCTCAATTTCTCCCTTAACATTGATGCAAAAATGGTTGAATAACATTTTTTTTTAATATTACCGCCAATGGTGGAATTGCTGAAATAGCACTTGAGGTATTCCAGAAATAGCACCTTGTCAAACTGGGATGTACGTGAAGACTGCGTACCTGTTTTCTTTGATGTGGATCTTGTTGGGGCCGCCAGGCTGTAGCCAGCTGAATGACGAGTGTGTGACTCGGGGAACCCGCCTCTCCACCACCCAAATGGTACAGGGTGGAGGATGGACAGACTCCCAGCGTCACGGAAGGCACTCTCCTGATTAACGTGACGGTGGGACTGTGCAAGCACAGACAGGAGAGGCAGCAGTCAGGTTGAAGATTCGGAACAAGGTGAAGTCCACGGTGAACGCGGGATCACACCAAACAAAGACTAAGTCGGGGCACCAATCCGCAGGAAGACACTTTCAGGCGAACTTCAGGTAGCTGGTTTGGAGATGGCTGACTAGCCCGATGGTCTGTAGATCCAAAAAGGACGAGGCACCAGGCAGGACCAGACAGGAAAAGGGGAACCAGATAGGGAAGGGAAACCAACAAGGGAGAGCCCAAGGAATAGGGGAAAAGACAAAGGCCCAATTGGTCCCAGGAGAGTCAGAGGGGAAACTGGAGCCAAGGGAACCCAGGGCGAGAACAAGGAACCCAGGCGACTGGAGGTCAAGTAGGGCAAGTGGGACCAAAGAGACCCTTGGGCAAAACTGGGCACCCAGGCAGGCAGAAGGCAAGCAGGACAAAAAGGACCCAGGGTTGAGCAGGGCACCCAGGCAGGCTGGAGGCAAGGCAAAAGGGCCCAAGAGGACCCAGGGTTGAGCAGGGCACCCAGGCAGGCTGGAGGCAAGGCAAGGCAAAAGGGCCCAAGAGGACCCAGGGTTGAGCAGGGCACCCAGGCAGGCTGGGGGCAAGGCAAGGTGGAAGCAGGAACCACAGGAAACCAGGAGCGAGCAACACGAACGAAGCTTCCACGTTGAGACACGGTTAGCTTCTGCTTGCGGTTCCCTTTTATGGGCCGCCGGCACCCGCGAGGCCTGCAACGCAAGCCGTTTCGTCTCCGGGTGCCGGCGGACCCGAAACGAGGCTTGGAAGGCAAGCCCTTCCCAAAGCGCATGCCCAATCTACGGCGCATGCGCGGAACCGAGACAGCGGTTTCCTGCGCATGCGCCGCAACCCTCCAGCAGCGGTTCCAGAAGCTCTCCTCCTGGCGGCTCCCCAGGCGCGAAAGCGCGGGTAGATCCGCGGGGAGGGAGAAGGGAGAGCGATCGCAACGGACCTCGGTCTCCCCAAAAGTGGCGTGACACTATGCCCCCTCCCAGGAAGACCCGGGGCCCCGGGTTTCCAAGGAAACCGATCATAGAACTCTCGCACCAGGCGGGGAGCGTGCACATGCTGATGAGGTTCCCAAGTACGATCATAAGCCGGGTACCCTTTCCAATCCACCAAGAAATGAAGCACCCCCCTGCGATAGCGGGCATCGCAAATCTCCTGAACCTCGAATTCTGGGACCCCTTGGACGAGGACAAAGGCAGGGCGAGGGCAGGACCGACCATAGGGATCGGCCACATAGGGCTTCAAAAGGGAGACATGGAAAACAGGGTGTACATGCCAAGAGGGAGGCAACTGGAGACGGAGGGCTACGGAGGATAACCGTTCGGTTATCGTGAACGGACCAAAATACCGGGGAGCTAGTTTAACCGGTAAATTGCGAAGTGGCAGGTTTTTGGAGGACAGCCACACCTTATTCCCCACTTGAAAATCTGGTTCCAAACTCCTTTTCCTGTCAGCCTGGGCCTTCATCCGTTCCTTGGCTCTCTTCAGGATCTCACGTGCCAATTCTTGTTGTCGTTGAATGGTTGAGACCAGGACATCAGCAGACGGAACAGTACTGGTGGGCACAGGATGAAACGGCACCAATTTGGGATGTTGACCAGTAGAGCAGAAGAATGGGCTGATTCCAATGGAAGCATGAACAGTGTTGTTGTAGGATACTTCTGCGAGATCTAAGCATGCCTTCCAGTTGGACTGAGTGGCATTGGCAAAACAACGGAGGTACTCCTCCAGGGTCTGATTAGTCCTTTCAGTAAGCCCGTTGGTCTGCGGGTGATAACCAGAACTCAATGCTCTACGTATACCCAGATGACTACACACCTTGTTCCAAAAAGCTGAAAGATATTGAGAACCACGATCCGAGATTATCTTTTCTGGGAGACCATGTAATCGATAGATTTCGTGGAGAAAGACTGAAGCCATCTGAGCAGCCGTAGGGATCTTGTGGAATGGGATGAAATGAGCATATTTGGTGAAGCTGTCGACCACAACCATGATGCAAGTATACCCGTCAGAGGGAGGTAGATCAACCACAAAATCAGTGGCGATAGTATGCCATGGGTATGGTGCTAATTCAGTTGGTACCAGCAATCCCAGAGGCCGTCTCCTTGGGACCTTACATTGGGCACAGACGGGACAACTCTCGATGTATCTCTGAACATCGGTAGCCCACCTAGGCCACCAAAATCGTCGGGATATCAGTTCACGTGTAGCTCTCATCCCTCGATGCCCTCCAATGGGTGAATCATGAAACCCATGCAATATGCCCTCTCGAATCGTACCCTCGGGAATGTAAAGCCTCTTCCGGAAAAACAGGAGTCCATCATGTTCCGATACGAACTCACGCCGAAGAAGGGCCGATCTTTCAGGATCCGTCCAGGTGGCGTCAGCGATAGACTGTAGATGAGATGACAAAGTCAATAAGAAATGTTGAGGGGAAATCAGTGGCTGATCCAAGCTGGGCGTTTCTTCCTCTTTTTCCAGGGATCGAGAGAGAGCGTCCGCTTTCAAGTTAGCAGTTCCTGGAATGTATGTAACGTGAAACACAAATGGGGAGAAAAAGAAGGCCCACCTAGCCTGTCGGGGCGTTCGGCATTGCAAGGAGCGTAGATACTGCAGGTTGCGATGATCAGTACGAACCTCCACCGAAAAACGGGCTCCAAGTAGATGCCTCCATTCCTCAAACGCGGTTTTTATAGCCAACAGTTCCCGCTCGATAACCGCATAATTTCTTTCACTGGGACTCAGCTTGCGTGAGAAGTAGGCCACCGGATGTTCAACGGAAGTTTCTGGATCTTTCTGCAGAAGAACTGCACCAACAGCAAAGTTCGATGCGTCTGCTTCTACGATATAAGGTAGATCATCCTGAGGGTGGCGCAGAATCGGGGCGGCCATGAAGGCCGACTTCAAGGTGTCAAACGCCTGAGAAGCGAGAGAATCCCACCTGAAAGTGATCTTACTGCTGGTCAGCCTGGTAAGGGGCGCTGAGATGTGAGAGAACAGTGGGATAAAGCGCCTGTAAAAGTTTGCGAATCCCAAAAAGCGTTGTAGAGATTTTACATCATGGGGTTGTTTCCACTCCTGAATGGCTTGTACCTTCTTGGGGTCCATCTCTAGCCCATCCTGATTGATCACAAATCCCAAGAATTCAATACTGGATAGGTGAAAACTGCATTTCTCAGCCTTTGCGAATAGGTGGTTGAAAGACAAACGTCGAAGGACCTCACGTACATGTCTCACATGTTCTTCGATGGATCTGGAAAAAACCAAGATATCGTCCAAATATATCCAGACTGACAAACCAATGAGATCACTAAAGATGTTGTCCATAAACTGTTGAAAGATGGCTGGGGCGTTGCACAGACCGAATGGCATGACTCTATACTCAAAATGCCCAAATGATATCTTGAAAGCCGTTTTCCATTCATCCCCGTTCTTGATGCGTTCCAGGTGATACGCTCCACGTAAATCCAGTTTGGTGAAGATCCGGGCAGTATGTAGGATCTTGAGAATCAATGGAAGTGGATATCGGTCTTTAGCTGTTATGTCATTTAGTTCTCGATAGTCAACACAAGGTCTCAAGGTGCCCTCCTTTTTCTTCACAAAGAACAAGGGAAACCCTGCGGGAGACTTAGACGGAACTATGTATCCTTTCTGTAAACAATCCGACAAGTAATCCTGAAGCACTCGTTTCTCATCCCGTGTTAAAGCGTATAGTTTCCCCATGGGGAATCACGCAGTCTGGTAACAACTCGATTGAACAATCAAACGAGCGATGTGGTGGTAAAGGTATATCGCCCGGTTCAGAAAACATGTGCTCAAAATCGGCGTACTCCTGAGGAACATGAGAGATGGAACACACACGGACCCCACTACCATTAGAGTTCAAGGGGGACGAAGGAGCCCGGGTCGGAGCGGACAAACAGCACTTCTGAGCACAAACTGCAGAGGAAAAGGTCAGGGTGTGCGTTCTCCAATCAATTACCGGATTATGGTGTTGCAGCCATGGTAAGCCCAGAACCACCTTGTAGGTGGGGGACTTAATGACGTCCAAAGCGAGATCTTCAAGATGGTCGGCAATCTGAAGAGGTAGACCCACTGTGAATTGTCGGACAGGCCCAGAGGACAAAGGAGTTCCGTCGATGACTTCCACGGGCAGAGCAGTGGATCTGGACAAGAGTGGAATCCGATTCACAGAGGCAAATGTTTCATCAATATAATTGCCGGAAGCCCCGCTATCCAACAGAGCAAACACCTCCAAACTTCTGCCAGGCAACTTGATTCGGATCTTCAGAGTCTGTAGCACCGCGGGTTGCATGGGATGTAGAACTGAACAGAACGTGGAAAGGTCTGAAGAAAGAGGGGGACCTGTCGCTGCCTTCCCAATACACGACAGGTCCTCTAGTTTTCCGCCTTCTTCTTCTGGGATCGTAAAGGGCACGTACCCAGAAAATGCCCAGCAGCTCCACAATAGAGACATAGACGTAATGTTCTTCTTCGTCTTCTCTCTTCCTCTGATAAAGGACCCCTCATAGCTCCTAGTTGCATAGGCTCTGGTCCGGATTCAGTAGGCCCAAATGATCCGGCAGGTAAACTGGTCATTCTGGAACTGCCCCTCTCGAACCGACGTCTCTCTGCCTTCCGTTCTGCCAGTCTCTGATCAATTCGGAGCACCTGCTCGATTAGGTGTTGAAGAGTCTCTGGTTCGGGTATATGGAGTAACTCATCCTTGAACTCCTCTCTTAGCCCACGACGAAACAGAGTTTTTTGTGTGATTTCTGGCCATTGGGAATCGGTTGCCAGTAGACGGAAGCGACTAATGTATGTTATTATGTCGGCGTTCCCCTGTTTCAAATCCATCAACTGGTTCTGCGCAGCGGAGGCCAGGTTGGGCGTCTGGAAAACCTCAAGGAATGCTTTTTCAAAAGCTGCAAAGTCATTCAAAATTGGGCTATTGGTAACCACAAACGGAGTTGCCCAGGCCAGAGCATTGCCAGTCAAATTCCCCAAGATATAACCAATCTTGGCCTTATCATTGTTGAAATGAGTCGACCTGAAAAGAAAATGGATTCGACAATGATTACAGAATTCCGCTACTCGTCGCGGATCTCCATCAAACTTGATGGGCGTTGTGTGTGCCAAGGATCCTTCCGCCTGTGAAGTACTCGGAACCCCTTGGATTATCATTTGGCGTAGAGTTTGATTTTCCTGGCATAAGGCGATCATCTCCGCCCTGAGTGCTTGTAACTCATTCCGCACTTCTTGCGAATCCTCCATCTCAAGGTCTGAAGGCAGGTGTCTCAATCTGTCAAGCTGGGATGTACGTGAAGACTGCGTACCTGTTTTCTTTGATGTGGATCTTGTTGGCGCCGCCAGGCTGTAGCCAGCTGAATGACGAGTGTGTGACTCGGGGAACCCGCCTCTCCACCACCCAAATGTTACAGGGTAGAGGATGGACAGACTCCCAGCGTCACGGAAGGCACTCTCCTGATTAACGTGACGGTGGGACTGTGCAAGCACAGACAGGAGAGGCAGCAGTCAGGTTGAAGATTCGGAACAAGGTGAAGTCCAAGGTGAACGCGGGATCACACCAAACAAAGACTAAGTCGGGGCACCAATCCGCAGGAAGACACTTTCAGGCGAACTTCAGGTAGCTGGTTTGGAGATGGCTGACTAGCCCGATGGTCTGTAGACCCAAAAAGGACGAGGCACCAGGCAGGACCAGACAGGAAAAGGGGAACCAGATAGGGAAGGGAAACCAACAAGGGAGAGCCCAAGGAATAGAGGAAAAGACAAAGGCCCAATTGGTCCCAGGAGAGTCAGAGGGGAAACTGGAGCCAAGGGAACCCAGGGCGAGAACAAGGAACCCAGGCGACTGGAGGTCAAGTAGGGCAAGTGGGACCAAAGAGACCCTTGGGCAAAACTGGGCACCCAGGCAGGCAGAAGGCAAGCAGGACAAAAAGGACCCAGGGTTGAGCAGGGCACCCAGGCAGGCTGGAGGCAAGGCAAGGCAAAAGGGCCCAAGAGGACCCAGGGTTGAGCAGGGCACCCAGGCAGGCTGGGGGCAAGGCAAGGTGGAAGCAGGAACCACAGGAAACCAGGAGCGAGCAACACGAACGAAGTTTCCGCGTTGAGACGCGGTTAGCTTCTGCTTGCGGTTCCCTTTTATGGGCCGCCGGCACCCGCGAGGCCTGAAACGCAAGCCGTTTCGTTTCCGGGTGCCGGCGGACCCGAAACGAGGCTTGGAAGGCAAGCCCTTCCCATAGCGCAGGCCCAATCAACGGCGCATGCGCGGAACCGAGACAGCGGTTTCCCGTGCATGCGCCGCAACCCTCCAGCAGCGGTTCCAGAAGCTCTCCTCCTGGCGGCTCCCCAGGCGCGAAAGCGCGGGTAGATCCGCCAGGAGGGAGAAGGGAGAGCGATCGCAATGGACCTTGGTCTCCCCAAAAGTGGCGTGACACACCTCTGCTGGAGGGAAAAATTTGAGTAGGGCAGATTTCCCGAAATACCACAGTCAGAGCTAGAAACTTTGTTCAGCTGTATTACAAAATCCACCCAACTCCGAATGCCCCCGCCCACCCCTTAGTTTGTAGTCTTCTAATAATGCCTGAATATTACATCTTTCTTTGGTGTTTTTCAACTGTGTCCAAAGGGAAGTTCCACCAACAGTCCAATAGCCATTTCTAAAACCACTAGATAAGTAACAGCTGTAGATGCAATTCAGGGTGCTATAAAACTCTTGTATGAATACACTGGTGATCAAGAAATTCACCAGAACATTGGAGAAGCATTTGTTACGAATCAAACTGAAGACAAACTAATAAGATATGCAACCTTAATTCCTTTGGAAGTAAGGGTTGGGATAAGCTGATGTTGATTGGAACAGACCAATAGTGTATGGGGAGCAGCAGTGCCAAAATTAACATCCAGGGTCACAGAATCTGTTATTTTAAGTCCTACTTTGCCAACAGACGGTATGAACATGCCTCTGCAGCCTAGACTCCTCTCACTCGCTGTGGAGGCCCATGTGTGGGGGCCATCCAGGCACATCTACAACAATGATGCTGAAATCAAGACGAATGTCTCGCCCCATTTACACAGAATACGAGCATGCATTTCAGCACTCAATTCTTTTGTGACTGGCTAGATTCTGAAGCATTTTGTCTTTTTCAATTTTCTTTTTTTTACATTTTAGAGCTCTCGCCCATGGGGTATCAGGCCAGCCAGCCAGGGGGGCAATTGCCCCTTTACCCCCCCTTGCCAGTCCACCCCTGGGAGCGGGGTGGACGAGGAGGAATATTTGTGTGGTTCACAGCCAAAGAAGGTTCATCAGCAGCAAAAGGTACAGACGAGTGAGTGCAGGAGTCGTACTGTGAAACAATTAGACAACTGTGCCCACCCCCACATGGCAGCGCCCATGGATGCAACTTTAGGGGAGAGAGATGGGGTGTTTGTCTCACCCCCCAACTTTTGTGACACACCATTGTGTCTCACTCATTTGGCAGGGGCTGCTTTCATTTAATAGCATGTCCGCAACAATATTCTGAGCAAAGGCACTCCACTTGCAGCCCTTGCACTTCCTATAAACACTATGCTCGCTGAGAACCCTCCACGCTAAGAAGCCAGGAATGCAATAGTTAAGGTGTAGAAGTTGTGGTTAACCTAAAGGTCCACAGCAGAGCTGCCCAGTAGAGTACCGGGAGCTGGGGCAGCAGCTCCCCATAAAGGCTCCAAGAGAACTGGACATTATTGCAGTCTTAGGAACATTTAAGTCTAGCTACTACTGTGTTTAGTTTGATTATTAGGTGGCGGGTATAAGCCAAACCTATTTTAGTAGAGTACATCTAGGGAGGAATGGCATAGGAGGGGGGGGCAAAGCTTGTAGTTTAACTATTTACCCACCCATTGCCTGCCCATGGCCATGCAAATCCTGATTGCCATTCACACCCAGTTCTTGTTCCTCCTCTCAAGCTAGATTTATCAAGCCATACAATTAGACTTTGTGCTGGAAATGCCTGTCAGTGTTTTCTCAAAGCAGTCATCTGAGAGTTAATAAATTGGAGCAGTAAACGTGCTAGTGGTGTACTAAAAATGTCTGAAACACATCTGCCTTCAGCCACCCAATTTATAATCACTATGCGTGTCCTTCACTGCACAGTATTGGCTTGTGTATAAATATTAGGCATTTGCGAGGCACTGCTTTTATATGCCTAGTTACATGCAACACCAGCCCAAAAGCAAACGAGACCCCCCCCAAAAAAACAGGAAACGTACATCAAAATCAGATAAAACATACGAAGCCGCACCCAACGTTGCAATATTCCAACATTAATCAAACAAGACCCTAGATGTGGTTTAGACCAGGATAAGAACTGAACCAATCCCTTTAAAAACATGCACGTGCAGACACACCCGGAATTACATTTTTGACATTCAGATGTGTTTTTCAAGGGCGCTCCTGCAGGCAGCCACTTTTGTTTACATAGAAATGATTAAGGCTGCACAAGTTGATCAGGAACTCCCATCCACCTGCGCCCTTTCCTAAAGGCAGAAAAAAATACACGTCGGACAAATGCCGTCGCACATTGTATTAGGAAAAATTAGGAAAAAGGAAAGTGGCGTTTCTGCTCCCGCATGAGTGCAGCACGCTCTGTCCACCTGTTTGAGAAACTCGTCTTTTACAGGCAGTATTGTAAAGGCTTGCTTAGTAGGGGCCAGGCCAAAGTGCGACACTTGGGCCTAATCTGTAAATAGCAATCAGCATGTGTGAGGAGGGGGGCGGGAGGGGGCGAGTTGGAGAGTAGGAAGCTCGAGTGGTTCGGATCCAAAGAAGGATAACAAAAAAAAGGTACAGACGAGTGAGTTAGTGCATGAGTCTTACTGTCAAACACTAGACAAGTGTGCGCCTCCCTCATGGCAGCACTTAATAGTGTACCGACAGTGGGGTCAGCACCTCCCCATAAAGGCTCCAGGAAAACAGGGCAGTTTTCCAGTGTCAGCAAGTATTGTGTTTAATTTTGGCTATTGGGTGGCGCTTATAAGCCGAAACTATTGCATTATAGTAGATCTTAAGGAGAAATGCCAAATGAGGAAAGCGTGTGGGTGTTTGGCTATTTACGCACCCACCGATTGCTCATGGCCATGCTAATCCCTATGGCCATTCCCACCCACTTCCTACCCATCCCCGCCCAAAACACATCCTCATGGGATCTCTTTGAGCTTGCATCATCAAGCCTTGCCATCAAACTTTGTGCTGGAAAAGCCTGCCAGTGCTATTTCAAAGCAGTCTTCTGAGAGTTATGGACTCAATTGGAGCAGTAAACTCATTACTGGTGTAATGAAAAGGTCATAACCAGGCCCGACATCAGCCAATAAATGTATAAGCACTCTGCATGTCCTTCACTGACGTCCTATTGGCAAAGCCAACAGTATTGGCTTGTGTATAAATATTAGGCGTTTGCCAGCCACTGCTATTATATGCCAAGATACTTGCACTACTTTGCAGCTGCTACCATTGGTGGCCAGTTAATATCACTACAGCAGTGCTTGCCAAATGTCTTTTCCACGCCTACAGAAAACGCCACAACTGTTGGCTTTGCCAGTGTCTGTTTTGCATGGTTACCAGAAACGCCTCACTAATGCAGTGGCGGAGCCAGTGGAGGACAGGTGGGCAGCTGGCTCCGGTGCACAACCCCCCCATTATCCACTCCTCCACCTCCATCCCGCACCACAAGCTGCCTCCACCACTGAACTCATGAGCAACAGAGCATTAATGGCTACAGTATTTACCATGAAAGGTGTATGGGTGGCCATCTCAAGGGTCCCCCCCCCCCAGTTAATACCGATTTGCTCGATATGCAAATGTGCACATTACTCGTGTCAAAGAACTCCTTTGTAGTAGTACATGTTTCACAAACCAGTTGGTTTGACACAAAGGCTCTTCTAAGCTGCGTTTACATCTTGAGCATAGGAAGACCTAAAGGGAAGTTTACAGAGATCTTCGTTTGACCAAGGTCAAGTGCGAAATCAAGCATTCTGGGAGTTAGGCTCATGTTGCATCCTGGTACTTCCAGTCCAGCAGTGTGCAGAAATGCAGAAGGATTACTCAAAACGCCAAGATTCACATAAAATGATTTTAGAGCTTGGTTTCCACATGCCTTTGAGCAACAAGAGTGTGGCTCAAGTGGCAATTTTAGGTGGGCAAAGCGGCAAGTGGTTTGTCTGTATTACTAGCTTTGGCACGTTTTAGAATTCTCAGATTAAGCAGTTTGCATGGCAGAATTAAAAACATCTACCTTTGCCAATTAAGTGGGTTCATCACATGCGACCAGGTACACACGCATGTACACCTCCAGAAATCTGTGAGGAACGCGTGCATGTTATAACTCTGGGAGCTTTCCTGCATCTCATCCTTATGATGCAATACAATAAATACCATGCATTGGGGGTAATAGTAACATGTATCATCTATACTGCAGTGAAGCTAGTGGCCCTCACAGATGCAGTGAGTGCACTCCTTGCACTGGATAGCCTCTAGATCCCCACCCCCCCCCCATGTGTCCTTCAGGGGCCTCCCCTCTCTGCAAGCACCAGGTCAGGGGTCTTCAACCAGCGTCTCTCCAGATGATTTCGAATCAAATTCACATGCGCACTCAACACTAACTCAGTTGGCTAGGTCGACTTGGAGGGAGTAGTCCATAATCCTGAAGAATCTATGGTTATAGACCCATGCCCTAAGGTGGTGGTTAGGGGGCACTTGGGATGGAGCCTAAGCATGTGTAAAAGAAAGGGCAAAGCTCGCCCTGATCCCTCACATAACCTTGGGACACTCGGAGGCAGGAACGCCAGTTCAGTGGAGATCGGAACAGACATACAAATAGCAAAGTTTGTGTGTGGGGGCGGTAAGCACAGTTTGTGGGCGAAAAGGCACATCTAGGGGACATGCATTGTCAAAACAGACTCCGTGATTTGCCCTGCACACGAGCAGCATGAATGAGGCCGTGCACGGATGTATTGGAGACAAAATGAACAGTTGAACGCAAGCTGCATGAAAGGGGGAGCGGTATGGAGCACGTGTTGAGATAAATAAAGGAGGATGTGCCCTGGGCACCGCCAGCAAGAGTCGCGCCAGTGTAGGCATATATTCTTGAAACAGAAATCATTTTCTTTGTGCACTAGCGGCAAGGCAATGCATTTTACAGCCACAATGATGGATTGTATTGTTGGGTCACCAGTATTATGAAAATGTGATCTACATGGGCAACAGGTATATTTGAGCCAGATATCGTGGTTTGCTCTTGGTGGAGGCAGCATGAAAGAGCGGGAGCACTGGCAAATACCATTTTAATACCTCAAAATCTGCTTTTTACATTTCGCATTGAAGTGGGCAGGTGTGCTGGCATATGGTGTTGGATTGAGACACACACACACACACACCACCCCCCCCAAGCAAATTTTACTCACATTGGAGCGCCTCCCCACCAAACCCCTCTTCGTCAACATCGAGCCTTACATACTTCATGGAAGACCATTGTGATGCCTGTGTACCCAATACACAGTCACCTTCCATCTGTCCTGTTGAAACAGGTAGCAGTAGGAGCATTTGTGCACTGTGCAGTGCTGCAATGAAAGTGAAAGCGAAGGAACTGGGCACACAAGTGGCGATTCTCATAAGCACAGCTCATTCACACTCCAATGGGTGTAGTCCCAACTGTCACTAAAAAAAAGCTCAACTTTAAGTAAGTAAAATCTGGGGGAGGGGCGTCCATATATGTATTGAGCGGGGCAACATACACCATTATGGAGGGCCTTTATGCCAAATTGTGATGTATTGAGAAGTATCGGAGCACAGCTAGGATGAAAGGTTTTATATTGGCAATGCTGGCATATTGTTGACATCAGCATCAGGACTTCTTTGAGCCCCAAAGGATGGGCAGTTCAGTCGTGTTGCACATTTATTGATCATACATGGAAAGAACCAGCTCCTCCTCCCCCTAAAACAAAAAACACAAGCCAGAACTTTCCATAGTTTGCTCCCTCCCCCTCACCATACTTGGGGACCTCTCTACCCTGCAGCCCACGCCATCATGTGCAAGTCAACATGGAGGACAAAGCACCACGGTTGTGGCCTGTGGCTCTCCTCTGCTGTTGTGTGATAGTGAGGGGTGATTTGCTGTACACACCAGAAGGAATTACCCATTTGCACACCACCCCTCCATACTGAGCCTACTCCCTTCATAGAATTGAGGTCTCCAAATCTTTATTGCTTGTGGAGAAGGCCATTTGATTTCACAATCAGGTTCCAGACCAGCACGGAGAGAACACTCGTGGATTTACAAACCCGCATGTTGAATATCATGGACAGTGGAAGAGCTGCTGTGCTGGTCTTTCTTGATTTGTCTGCAATCTTCGACCTGCTGGACCAGGATCGCCTCCTCCCATTACTTGGACAACTAGAAAATTACTCAAAGGGAGCCACTGAATGGATCCAATCTTTTCTGTCCAACCTGGTATCCAGAATACACTGGGGCAATGCTTTCTCCGTCTCAGCACCCTCAAGTGCAGCATGCCTCAGGGAGCCGATTTGTCCTCAGCGCAACTTATAATTAAGACCACTCTGCTCGCTCAAGGACACAGCTCGCTCAAGGACACAGATGTATTCTTTATGAATTACGGAGACAATGCAAAGTTGGTCCTGGAGGTCAGCGGTGATGAACCTTCTTGGCACGTACAATCTAATAAAGTCTTGGGTGACCAGAAACTGCATGTGCTTCAATGACAGTAAAACGTAATGCCTGGCAGGCCCGCTCCAAACTGAGCCCCGACAATAAATGTTATCAAGAACTGCACTATTCCAGTACAGTGCAAGGTAAAAACCCTGGGCATTTTTCTGGAATCTTTCATGAATGTGGAAGCTTAAGTTAACCAAATCATCAAAAACTGTCACTCGTATCTCCACCTGCAACACCCAACCTTTTGTCACCAAAAAGAATTGCACCACCATCGCTCGAGCCACCATCCTCTCGAGCATGGACTACTGTAATGCCCTGTTAATGGGTGCCAACAGACACTGCCTGAAGACATGTCAGATTACACAGAACAATGCCGTGCACATCATTAAGAAAATCCCAAGAAGAGATCACATCTCCAACCATAGGAAAGATCTCCACTGGCTGCCGGTGCAGTAACGCAGCAATTCATTTTTAAACAGGCACCCTTGTACATCGTTGTCTTTTTGGGATGGAGCCAGCCCATCCAAAGTACTTAACTTCCTGCTACTCTCCAAGCAGGTCATAGCGCTCCTCCAATTTAGGGCAGATCAATTATCTGGGATTTAAACGATCAAATGGACCATTTCAAGTTGGCGCTGCCAAATTGTGGAATACACTTCCACTAGCCCTTAGGCTGAAGGAAAACAATTCCGTAGAGTTGTGAAATCCCTTCTTTTCAAGTAATGGATCGCCCAATGCTCTCGATTGGGCCCACTATGAACTGGATTGTCCCGTTCTTTATGTTCATCTGATTGTGTATTTATCACGCCCAGATGCCCGCAGGATCCGACAGGCTAAAAATAAATAATAACGTCGCACCCTATCTTTGAGAGCCCAGGAATAAGCAGTCTTGCAGATTTGCAGGGTCACTGCTTCGCACAGTCACAGAGAAAAAAGAGCAAGGAGATAAGCCAGCACTGGTAATGCGCCTTGCACTAGTGTCCTCTTCCTGCAAGCTCAAGCATTCCGAGGACGCCTCAGTTTATCCTTTTAAGTAAGATAATAAAGCATCTAAACCGAGCAGCATAGAATTATACAATTCATAGAGCAAAATACAAAAGCCCTCACTGCAAGTATGGTGGTGCAGTAAAAAATGTGGTGCCAATTTCATTACTGCCACCTTTTTGGCAGTAACATAAGTACCACCATGTTTACCGCACTGCTGAATTAAAAATCTGGCCTTGAAATGGAGGACTCACCTCCAGCAAAAGGTTGGAAGTGGATCCTCCACTTTAAAGACAAAAAATCTGTAGAATTACAGCTCTTTGTAAATCCACCAAAATCCCCACGGAGGCCTATGGACTACAGAAATTAGGAATTAAACCACCCAACCACCACTTGTAATCCCGCGGCAGACCCACAGGCCCAAGTGGCGGTAATGGTGAACGATTTTGGTGACAATTCGGCAGATTTACCATCCAAAATAACTCGGGGCCCAAAGTCTGTAGAGAAAGTGAATCAGACACAGAAAACATTGGCCATCTAAGATGTGGACATTCCACGAGGTTTCAAACCAAGCATTGGGCATCGTCCATCCCATCTCAAATACGAGCAAATATACCCCAGCCCACATCTACACAAGCAGAAACCCGAAGTGCCCCTAGAAACAGACAAAAGTAAAAAAAATCAAGAATCAAAAACGTAGATCTATTCACTCTTGAAAGATAACACAACTTGTAACTATGGGACTAAAACAAGTGCCAGGCTCCCATTACTGTCCCTCAACACTGAAGTAATTATAATCATATACCAGATAAAAAAACAAATGAAAAAAAATGCAAAAAAAAGACACACAAAGCCACCCTTTCCCATTCACCATATCATCTGGGAAAAGAAAACTATGCATGCAAGAAAAACTGTGGCAACGCATGTCAAAAATCCTCCCCCACCCCACACCACCACCCCAAACCCCACGTAAAACACCACAGAAACAAAAACATTTCTGAAAAAGCAATGTACCTCAAACCCAAACTAAAATACCTAGAAATTGCTCTAAAGAAAACACATTTTAAAATGTACAGTGCTCAATTCCCTCCCACCCTTTCCTTCACTTACAACGAACAGATCAAGAACCTAGACCAAAATTTGAAATCAGACGTGAAAATCACTGAGAAAAATCGAAAACTGCTGGCCTGCCAAAAAAACACCAGATGCTCACTTCAAAGCCTTCTAACATTCAACATCACACTTGTGAGACTACAACCGCCCTCGCACCTACCGCCTTCTACTGGCTACCCATCAAAGCATCTTGCACCCTAAAGACAACCTTACAAAGTCGATCATTAGAAGGCTCCATTTTGGGTGGAGTGATGATGCAAAGGCCAGCAGAGAAATGGCACGCTTTCACCATCAGAGTGCCACACATCTCTACCAATTACAATGTCTCAACATGGATAGCACAACGTAGGCTATTCACTTGCTGCATGGGGAGTGAGTGATGCAGACATATCTATCCCAGCTCTTGCAGAACGCTCTAGGGCGTATCCAGTACACAAGGGGAGAACTGACCTACCCACAGGGTTGTTTAGCACACTTCTAATTTTCATGTGATTAGTTAGAGATAAGGCTCATAAGGTTTGCCTTCAAGAGCAATAAATGTTGAACCCAGGAGATGCTCTGGATTTATCAATTAATCTATATCCTTGGCTGACCCATTTGGAGAAAAAGCCACCAATCTGGAGCGAGCAAGCACAAAACTGACTACTGTATTGACTTACTAGCCATCATTTAATTTGAAATGTAAAAAGCATTATTGGATGTAAAACATTTTCAATTTTGGAGGTATTCACCAACAAATGCTGTACATATAGAATTACTGGCTTTTACTAACAAATGGTGAACGTACAATACCGGCATTGATGAGAGCAAATCAAGTGTCACAGACAATACCCAAAAAATAACAAAGGAAAGTATTTGTAAACAAAGTTAATTCAAATACACAAAAAACACAAGTGTAGAACAGCACCCTATGTTCTATGAACATGATACAATAGACAGTCTAAGTCTGACATAGTCATGCGTGGTGTACAGAGAGAAGGGATTTGACCACCCACAGGAGTTCAACCTCTGGAAAACTGGTATAAGAGAAATTCCTAGTTTTGTAGCTTAAAAGTAAGCTACTTCTAATACTGAGCAAGTTCAAAAGAAGAGAATTAGTGTCCTGGTGGATTCAAAGGTCAATTTAGGAGTACTGTGGGTATGTAGAGACCAGTCCTATGTCAACATCGGTTGATGTATTCCTGATGTTTTGGAGGTGGGTTGCAACTAGATTGCGTGTCCAAAGGCGTTTCGGCGGGCAGTAAAGGCCACCTTCATCTGGATGTATGGATGTCTCTCTTGAAAAAGGGTGCTACTGTAGTCACTGACAAAAAATACCCTGGTATAGGGGTCAAGTGTGGAGCAACTGCACTGCAAGGAGCTTGTGCGAGGCTCGCGGATGCCAAAAAGAGGAGTTTCAAGTGTGGACTGAAGTGTTCAAGTCAAGGAAGACTTCTGACAAAAGGTATCATGCAAGGCGTTAATCCTGTGTTGAGCAAAGTCCCGAAGAAAATCAGTGTCTTCCACGCGGGCGCCAATAATCTGCTGGAGCCTCATGCGTTGGCGTGCACACTGAGTGGTGCCATGCTGAATCAAACGAACCGGTCTGCGTCCCGAGCTGTGTTAAGGCGTATCCAGCACTGTCGCTCACACATGAAAGGTGAAGCACTCCTACGGCAGAGCCTAGTTGATGCCTGTTAGGACTGATTTTCTATACTCTGGCCTGGTGGACAGATGTATAGAAGGCCAACCTATATTGTGACAGGGACAACTCTGGGAAGTTGTAGCCAACCCAGATTAGGTAGCAGTGACAGGTGGTGGTCTAGGCTACGTTCTTCAGAGGTGGTGAGCTTGTAAAGGGTCCACAATGAGGTCACACAATTGGAGTCACAAATTGCACTTATACAGGATGTATAAAAAGAACACCAAGAAAATGAATACAAGCAGGTACACTTATCACACAATACTATGAAACAAAATACATATATACATTCATTGGGGTGTAAAGCATAATACAAATCAAATACTGCTGCAAAGGAATAGATAGACAAGTAACATACACAAAAAGGTCCACATAGATGATCCCCTAGCTAAAATTGTCCAGCCCTAAGATGCCAAGGTCTTTGCGCCCTATTGTTCAGGCTACAGTTCCACAGAATTTAGGATGCAGGAAAAGAAAATGCAGGTAGGGTCTCTGGGGTCCAGTGAAAGGTTCTTAGAGTTAGGGTTCAATGTAGACGAATACCCAAAATTATGCCCAACAGTCAGAAGTCTTGCAAAGCCAATAGTGTTAGAAATTGGATTATTACAAGCCAGTTGACTTATAATGGGAGTATAGAGTTAGGTTAAAAGCTCTGTAACTTACCGCCCCTTACTCCGAATCTTCCCCAGACTTGGTAGAACAAAGGAAGGATGTCCTACGTTGCTTTTCCTGCGAAAATCTGTGGTCCTCTTTTTTCAGGTGTTGCAGGTTCAAGCTTCACTGCGGTTGGTGGCTTTTGCTGGTGCAAGGACTCTCAGTCGAGGAATGCATAAACAAAATGATGAAGCACCCCTCGCAGGACTGGAGTTGTGTCAGGTAAGCAGGTTCTGGAAGGTGCACGCCGTGCACAGTGATGCAACAGTACTCTGTAGCTGCGGTCAGACAGAGCCTTGCAGTGGCACCCGAGAGTGTACTAGGTTTCCGGCGGAAAGTCGGAACAGCAACGAAGTTAGCACAGTAGCCCAAAAACGAAGCTAGTCAGCCCCAGGCACTTCTGACGGTGGTTTTTATGCTGGACACAAAGCATATGTTGGAAATGGAAGGTCCCTCCACTCCAAGTGTCGTAGCACCTTTGCAGGCCTACTGAAGACCATGAGCAAGAGATGGCTCCACCAGGGCTGCAGCAGAAGTTGGTTGGCAGGCCTCCTTCAGTCAGGTTTCTTCGCAGGTCTCACAGCTGCACAGGATACTTTGCTCCTTCAGGTTTCTCCAGGAGTCCCCTTCTCATCCTAAAAGCCAGGTCGGAGCTGAAACTCCCGCTAGCCAATAGCAGGACTAGCCCACACACACACCCCACAGTGGTCCAATCAGAACCACTGGTGGGAACACTCATGCATACCACACAAAGACCAGTATGTGGATTGGAGTCAAGACTGACCCAGCCCACATCCTGCATGCAAACTCACATAGCCCTCTAGTAGCCCGCCAAAAGCTACTGCTTTCCCGGGCACTGGCAGCCCATATAAGGATCTTCCTGGACTCTGAGGCCAGGAAGAAGGCTAAACAATAAGATGGAAAAATCTTGTGACACTGCCATGTTTGACCAATAGCCACAGTCAGTAGCCAAACGCGGTAAAGCTAAAACGAAATTCCCCAAAAAGTGGGAAAAAGTCCCTGCAGCCTTCAGCCCATCTAGAGTAACCAAAAATCCTCTGTGCGTTAGTCTAGGGCAAAACAAAAATGCACCCCAATGCACTGAAGTGTAAGCTGCTTTGTACAATGATTACCACAAGTGATACAAAAGTAACCCCAAGTAGCAACATAGTCACAAGACTAAGGGAAACACCGTTTACCAGTGCGGATCGCCTTAAGGACTTGTTTCCCCATAACATGTGAGCAAAGGCCAGTGCAGTGAGTAAGACTTCACTGTACTGCAAATACAGGTTAGATTAAAAAATAAAACGGGAAAAGTTTGGGGGTTCCATAAAGATGGAAGGAAAGGTGAGGTAAAGAGAATCTTTCCTAAGAATGCCCAACCCAATAGTCGTTTACCAAGTGCCCACTAACTTTAGACACCCAGTAACCATTTCTAACAGGTTATGAAAGCATTCATACACCACACGCACCTTGGTTAGTATGCCAAGGCGCTTGGCTGAATGGATCACACTGCACAAAACAATGACCGGAATCTCTACAAAACACAGACCAGACATGCACACAGTGATGGGGAACACCACACGAACTCACGTTTGAAGCAAACTATTTCACACAAGCACGAGGCTCAAACACATTTTAACAGACAGACCAGATAAACAGTGCAAGTCCCCACCTCAAGTTACACCCCAGTCACAGCCATATTGGACTAAGTTGTAAAAAAACACCAACGCTTACCTGTCCACAGAGCCCATTTCTTTACAATGAGCACACAATACAACAAGAAAGCAACCCTGTTTGGCAACCTCCTACTAACCAAACCCAAACCATGTTCGCGCAGTTCTGAATTCATCAAGATACGATGAAAGTGACATGTAACACCCAAAGTACAAAAGTTAACAAATGTTTTCAGGATTGAAAAAAAGACACTGAACAATGGATGCCATTATAGTAACCCTGGCAGAATTGGTTTAGGAGGCTGGGGGGAGAGGTGGAAGGGAGAGGGCAGCGGTGTCAGGAAACACAAAGCTGTGGGTTGTTTGGGTGAGAACAAGGGGGAAAATAGACAAAGTGTAGCCAGGATAGTGCAGAGCAGCGTGAGACGGATTGATAAATGAAGGAGTGTGAAAGGGGAGGTTATAGGTTGGTGAGAGAAAGTGGTACTTTGGTGAATGGTGTGAGCATGAGACTAGTAGAGTAAGAGGGTTAAATTGACTGTGGGAGAATGTGTGGGTTTCGAGTGGAGAGTAGTAGAGGCGTTCTGAGTGGAAAAGAGTGGTAGAGTGGATAATGGAGAGTAATGGTAGAGCGCGGAGGAGAGTAGGAGAAGCGCAGGAACATTGGTGTCCCGGGAGGATAGCTCAGCGGCAACGTGTTCACCTCGGAAGCAAGATGGCACGAAGCAACACAGGTTTGATCCCGGGTCCATGCTTAGAAACCTCTGGGTATTTAAGCGCGTTATAAATATGCAACTAAGACAAACAAAAATAAATCCTATAAAAGCGCCTCGATGCCCGCGGACTGTGTGAGCTCTTTAAAAATGCAAATAAATACAAAAAATTGGAGGGACAAAAGGGAAACGAGAGAGAGGCGAAGGTGAGGTAGACAGGGAGAGCAGAAGGAAGGAAGGAAGAGTAAGAATAGAACAGAGAATTGAGGACAAGTGAGTGAAACAGAAGTACCAAGTGGGACCCGAGCGTCTGAAGGCATCCATTTTTCTACTAAATTGTATTGTTGGGCCTAGGTTAGGAATCGCCTAGATGGATCCCAGAGCGAGAAGGGTGCCTGCCCTTAGGCCATCACAATCAGCCAGCCAGAATGTTAGACAGTAGGGGTTGACCAGTCTCTAGAGGGGAATCGCTGGGCGAGGGAGGGAAAACTCCCATGCTAGATGAAAGAGATAGAGAGAGAAGGTCCGTTGGGAGACCCTCCTCAATTTCTTTAATTAAAACCTGAAAAGATGCAACCTTCATCCTTCTTAGGTACACTTGTAAGGTTCATTAACCTGCTTCTTGGGTAGCTTTACAAGTAGTCACATAGGTTACATATAAGTTAGGTATAGGACAATAACACTGGCGGCCCATCACCCAGGAAGAGGGCTAACCAACTGACCAGGCTAGAACCTTCACCCATACATTCTAACATTCAGGCAGCCACACTCCACACGACATCACAACATTCCTTCTTGCCCAGGCAAGCCATACGCAACAAATCCCTTAAACGGCCGAGAGTTGATGTATTCTTGAGGCCATCTGTGACCTCATGCAATCCATTAGCCCTAACTAGGAGTGCCTCCATATGTTGGGTTCCAAACTGGTACCTCTGCCACCACAAGGAAAAGGACCTCCAGATGGGATAGAGTTGAACGCTTCAAGAACAGCAAGTCTTGTTCTGGACACTTAATTCTGTAGAGTCTCTGCAAGAACAGTGGTTTAAAGCGGTGATAAAGCAGTACTGAGTGATCTAAAAAAAATAAAACCCATGCGCTAAGAGCATCAAAAACAATGCTCAACTGCTGAAAACCTGCTTTTGTAGATCACTGAATGCACACACAAAAATGAGTCCTTTCTCATTCATGCAGTGCAATGCTTACTTTTTCATCCATGTTGGCACATTGTAGTGGGTGAGGTAAGGAAGGAGAAGTATGAGGCCGTTATATTGGTATTGCGCACAAATTACATATAAGTAAATAAGTATAACAGGAACATATGGGGCCCCACCAACTATGGTTCCAACGCCTCAGCTATGATTTGATTTCCCTTAGTGTTCGGACGTGTGCTGTTCCAGGAACAGAACACTCACAAGCTGCTGCTGCATCCACGAGCCAGCGCTCGTGGTGGAGCCTCGTGGCAACAGGAAAGAATACACACAATACTGCACATCTCCCTTCCTTAGGCCCCCACTGTCCATCATTAGTCCACCAACAAAGATCTCCCACGCTCCTGGTGTCCTCACACAAAATCCTTCATGTGGTCCAGTCTGCGGATGAGCCTTCCTGTTCGACACACGCAAGCAATCTGATTTTGGGAAGCAATTTTTTTTATTTTTGATAACACATTCCTGTTCATCATTCTTCTGACAGTTCCCATTCCTTTCTAGGTTCTCGCCACTACTCACACTTTCTTGATGCCTATACACAGATTCATAAGGTGTAGTCACCCTATGCAGTTTTACCACACACACCCTTTCCACGTTCTAGACCATTCCATCCTCAACTTTTACTGTACGTTTAAAAACCTCAACTACTCCTACCGGCTTAGACCACTTGCAAGGTCCATCTCTTAGTACAGGGGGAAGTTTGATCCTTACCAACCCTCCCCACTGTTGGAGCCCCACTCACCTTTTTTCCATACAAAGATTTATCATGAGCTAGCTTGTTTTTTTAACTGTGTGTTTCTAATGTTCTCACATACTTCACCAAAATCTTTTCTTACCACAGTCACTCTCTCCATCCAAGACGGGGTTAACTTAGTGTTTGTCTCCATCCCCTACTCAACTCAAATGGAGACAAACCGGTCATACAATGCGGTGTGAAACGGTGAGCAATGATATTTATTCCTAACTGCTTCTTCCCAGTTTAGTCCATTAGCCCAAGCCCACCGAATGGCATCCTTGAGCGTTTTGTTTAATCGCTCAACTACTCCATGAGTCTGTGGGTGATATATGGCACTCCTTTCGTGTATGATTGAATTTTTCGGCACAGAAATATTGCATTTCTTTAGACCGAAATTGGACGCCATTGTCTGTCAAAATGTTTTTTTGGAAAACCCTCTCTTGCACAAATTTCAGACAGAAAATCAATTATTTTTGCAGACATACACGGCCTGATCAGAACTTCTACCCACCTGGTCAGAAGATCAATAACTACTAGACAAAATTGTTCTTTGCCATCACTATAAATAGGACCTAGTATGTCTATGGCTACATCATCCCAAACCTTTCTCGGAATATTAGTCACCACCATAGGATATTTCACATTCATGCATGCCCTATCACTTTCATTGCAAAGGATACAGTCTCGGATAACCCTCCATCTGTAGGTCACATCCTGGCCGCCAGAAGTCATCACATATTCTCCGTTTGGTCTTCAACATCCCTCGATGACCCTTGTGACCCAGTTCGATAATCCTTCGCCTAACATTGTAGGTGGAATCATTCCGTCACGTCTCATGACTGTCATTCTCCACATTGAGTTCATTTGCAACTCTCCAATAATCCATGAGATTAAGTTCTTCAAATTTAGTTTTTTTTTTTAAGGATTCTTTACTTTGAATAATTTGTTTTAAATGCATTATCAGAGCATCTTGTTCCTCTGCTTCCCATTATTTCTTGGATATGGAAAAGGTCTCTATATTTAGGACAACTTCCGAGTCAGACTCATTTCCCTTATCCATTTCAGAAATGTTGGTAAGGCGTGACCAACAATCAGCAGTACGATTCCTTATACCTGGTACATATCGCACCATACAATTATACTCCTGTAAGAGTATGACATCTTTTTATGCAGTTGGTGACATTATCCAATTTTTCTGCTGCCCATTTGATGGCTAATCTCTTTTTCTATGGCAGCATATGATTTCTCTGCACCCTTTAGTAATCTTGATGCAAAGGCGATCAGAACTTCTTTTCCATCAATTTCCTGAGTGACAACTGCTCCAAGACCCAAATTACTAGCATCTGTGGTAATTACAGTTTTCTTGCCACTCCTGAAATTCTCTAACAATGGTGCCCCACTCAATTCTACTTTGATCATTTCGAACTCCTCTTCACACTCAACATTCCATTCAAAAGTTTTCCTCTTCAAAAGTTGACAAAGTGGAACGGTATGGAGAGCAACATTTCTTATAAATTTAGAATAGTATTCTGCCATCCCAATGAAAGTACGGACCTCCTCCTTCGACTTGGGCCTTGGCATCCCCTTTATAGCATCAGCCAACTGTCTCTTCGGTCATATACCTTCAGCTGAAATTGTATGCCCAAAGTATTCAATCTCACGACTGTTGATCTTGCATTTTTCTCTACTCAGTCATCTCTTCGCCTGCGTGGACTCTTCCTTCTCACATTATTATTCATTCCTTTAAAAGTATTTTTCCAAGCCAGTCTGTTATCCCTCTCTGGTCCGATTCTTCTACCTTTAACTTCTGTCACTTGTGCTATGGATTCGCTATTCTTGTTAGTATTGGCAATTGAGATATTGTCCTTCGAGATTTCATGCTTGACTTCAACTGTTTGTAGTCTGTTTTCCAACTCTAACATATCTGTCAGTGTGCTCAACTTCCTTGGCCACACGCAGAACAGTGTCCAAAGTTGGGTCATCTTCTGCCCATAATCTTTCTCTCACCTTACCGCTTCTACACTCCAACCGAATGGATCCCTCAGTCTTTCATCCAGCTTTGCATTGAAGTTACATGTCTTTGCTAATTTCCTTTGGCTAGTTATGCATTGTTCTACACTTTTGTCTCCCTCCTGAATGCTCTTCCAAAATTTGTAGCGTTCCAAGATTGTACTCATCTTATTCTCATAGGGTTTGCTCATTTTCTTCACAGAGCGCTCATGTTCGTTTAGGTCAATATCTTCATTGGGGGGGGGGGGGGGGGGGAGTTCTGATAAGTCCTCAAACTTTTCCTGTCCAGCTGGACCCAGACAGTGTAGTAATAAGAAGTTCCTTTTTTCCACACTTCAATTCTGACCGCATACAACACCGGCATAATGTTCAAATGATTTAATCCATCTTTTCCACCGCCTTGCTGGCTCCCCACCCTCTGGTAAAAAGAACATGGGTGGGGGTACACTGTTGAAGGACATATTCCTGTTTTATGCGTTTTTCCGATTGGTGACGGAAAATTAGACTCCTAAAAAAAAAAAAAAAAAATCTGATAATGGAAAATTAAAGCAGTAATTGGTTGAAAGCAGAAAACGTTGTTTCTCTATGTTGATGGGTAGCAGCTGGTGTTAAAAGGAAAAAGGTGTGTGTGGTGTTAAAATCTCTCTCACACAGATCCCTGTATTGTAATAATGCTGTTATTACTGTTTAGGTTCAGCTGTTATTCTTTGAGTTCATAATAAAATTCCTGCGCATATTACTTGACTTTACCGTGGGGCATTCGTCATAAAAAAACCAGCACTTCAAATGTGCGAGTTCTTGTATTGTTGCATTATATGCATATATTGCTTGACTTTTTCCTCTACCTCCGTTTGTTGAACGTCGTACATATTGTCATTACCTTCTATACATTAACAGCAGGTAGAATGGTGCTTGTATACCGTGTATTACGATAATAATGTCCAGCACTCAAACGTGAGAGCGACGTGAGGCGTGGAAAGCGGGCTGCAGCCGGAAGATATAGCAGATAGGGGCTGGATTATGTTTCGGGCAGGGCGCGCAGTTCAATGCATATGCAGTGGCACTTACTTGTATTAGATGGTCGCTGCAAAGTTCACACGAACGGAGCGGCAGAGGCAGGCGAAGACGATGCTTTCTGTAAGGAGGGGCCAAGGGTGCTAATCGAGCGGAACGGCTAGGTTTTTTTGTAGCCAAATAGCTGTGCACACCAAACATTTATGCAGATTGCAGAACATGCACCAACAGCGACTCGCCCTCAAAAAGATGGAACTTGGTGAAGCATACAAAAACACTTGATAAAGATGGCTTTCACCACAAATGTCGCTCGTGGAGGATCAAGGGAAGGAAATCCTTTCAGCTACCATTTGATTTCAAAAGTGGAAAACAAGCCACATATTTACTCAAATCCCCAGCATCTGAAGGAAATATTTCCGGAAGAAAGGGTTTATGAACTTTACTAAATAAAACTCCCAAAACACAGGCATTTGATAAATATATGTTGGGAGTCTTTTGTAAAACAAAGTTAATCATGTACATGGCCTAATCGTGCTGACAGCGTTCTGAGGGATTGTGATGTCTAGCTGCTGGCATGGGTTTACCTAGAGTGCCGGTTCCCCACCGTGTCTTAGTCTTGCAGCCTTCCCAACACCTGGGAGTAATTTGATCCCTTAGTCAGCATGGCCATGGAGGCAAATTCACAGGGCTATCGCAATGCGTCGTTTCTTTCACAATGGACCAGTGTTGCAACAGGTTGTCGAGTATAGCTCCCTTTCACAACATCTGGAAGTGATAGGCATTTTCACTAACAGTGCCTGGTTTTGTAGCCTATTTTTCCTTATTTCCAAGATTTAATAATGTGCGAACCACACCTAAGGGCATCACACTGCAGTATTAAATAACATTTACAATAAGGTTAAATATGAAAGCCCAGGCCCAAGACCCCCATAACCATTTGTCTTATAACTGTAGGAAACAGAAACGTTTTCCATTTTTGTGAGGGAAACAAAAAAGAAGTTGTCATGAATGTCCGGAGGCAAAGAATTCCAAATCATGGCAAAATACGATTGGTTAGTTGTCTTAGTTTTAGAAACCTTAGGATATGGACCTCAAAGAGCAAGACCCTACCAGCATCTTTCCGTTTGCTTACTAGGTAGGGGGTGGGGGGGTTGTAAAAAGACTGCTTAATATGCTATGCAGGCCAATTTAAAATGAATATGCCTCCAAGGACCAAAGGAAGCCAGTGTAATTCAGTCAGAAGAGATATGGTCAAATTTTAGTTTCTTTGCCACCACATACATTGCTGTTATGTGCATATGTTAAAGTTGGTACATAACTGCCATTGTGCACATGTTTACCTTGTATTCAATGTCATCTGTTCACTTGTTTACCTGGTTGCTATGTTTTTGTCCAACAATAGCATAACATGCGATTGTTTGCCTCGGAAACATGGAAACCCCAGGATTCCAAACAAGAGGATATAAAAAGGCCTGATGATGGTGCAGTTGGTTTGTTAACCAGCTGGACAGGAGGGCCTCCTTATGTTAGATAAACACTTGTTCCTGAAACTCTCTTGTTCCTGAAACTTACTTGTCCCTTGAGGATCTTCATTTACTTCAGATTGGCAATGAGCTGAACCCCCCCCCAGGAGGCGCTCCGGATTGTTAATTCTCTGGTTCCTTGGCATTCTGAGTGATCCGGTTCTGCTCGCACACATCGTGGCATCCCGGTTGTGCTCGGCAGTGTTCGCCTCGCAGCATTGATCCATGAAGTTGTGGGCTCACAGAGCTTTTTCTTGGTGCTCCTCTGTGCTTCGTGCACCTTTCTGCACAAGTTTGCAATTGGTTGGTGCCATACTTTGTCAGCGCCGCGCCGTGCTTACTTGTGCACCTGGCTACTTCGTACGCTTTCTGCACACTCTTTGACTCTGTTGGTGCCATGCCTGCCTAATAGGAGCAACTGTCTCAAGAACACTTTGTCTAAGCGTGAAATGCTGCTTGGTGGTTCCATTTAGAGGAAAGGACCCACAATGCTCTCATCAGCACAGCAACATCCTGTGCACTTCTGTTTTTTCCTGCATTTAACTTTCCTGATGTGTTAAAGAGGTCTCATTCATTAAACGGATCACGTTAAAGAAATCCTAAAGATTATTCAAATGCTGGTATTTAGCCTCAACAGGCATGGCTAACTTCTGTCAATTTCTCCCGTGTATTATATGGATTGTACTTCATGCGGATCATAAACTGCATGCTGCCTGACACCTCAGTCTACAACATTCAACTGATGAGCTTTTTTTCCCCCCCTTTGGTTTTGCTTCCTTTCTTTTTTGGTTTGGCTCCCTCTTGCTGTGGCAGGGTTAACCCTACTGGGGTGGTTTTCCCCCAACATTGTGTGGTATGGACATTGATATTCGGCTGCCGGTCAAACAAGTGTGGTGCCACTTCTTAGAACACCCTGGGAATATGAGCAACCTTCCGGCACACATCCTTTCCTCCCCTGGGGAACCTGTGGTCCCATGGGACAACTGTAGGGATGGTTTTCTAGACTGTTACGGCCACTCATGGACCCAACATCAGTGTGGAATGCCGCAGGGCTTTCCCCATGTACTGCCTGTGGTATGAAGGTAGACAGATCTTAGTCTCCCTAACCTCACAACCCTTTACAGGGGTCTGGAAGCGCCAAGCACGGGTGAAGTTATAAAATAAAATATAAAAAAATGGACAAGCACTATGAGAAAGTAGTGTCATTTTGCAACGCTATCACTTTAGTACTGGAGAACATGCGAAGGACGAGTCCATTGAGAACTATATTACCACACCTAGGGAAATTAGCTAATAAATGCTACTTTGGACTTCCGATGATGAACGCCTCAGAGACCAGGTCATGTTAAAAGTGAAGGAGACAAATTAGAGAAGAAATATGGGCAAGAGGCAACCCCAGCCTGGAAGAGGTTTTGAACATTGCTAAAAGGTTGGAACACAGACGTTTTTATGGGAGGGCAAAAGGGGCACTTGCCCAGGGCCCCCACCTTGGAGAGGGCCCCACAAGGCTAGCTGATCTGAAGTAGTAAGATTCCATTGTTCACCAGTCCTAAATAGCACACGTCAGGATATTTTATGGGGTGTTGCAGAGGCGCCAAACCCATTGTTAAACCCATTGCCTTTCTGTTTTGGCAAGTGAATTCTGCCTTGATCAATTCATCATTTATTGCTTTATGTGTGGTTTACTGTGGTATACATAGCTTGTGTGTTCTTTATGGTATAACTCTGTAGCATTATTTCCTTCCTGTGGGAATTATGTTGATCATATGCAATAGGAAATGGTGAAATGCATATTGATAAATTGAGTGCCACAATGGTCCAGAAGTGATCTCAGTATGTGAAGCACCCATTGCAGAGATATGTGTTCATATGGAAAATTTGAATATAACATTCCAGCAAGGCTGGCCGAGCCTTTCCTATGTCTGAAGTTTATAAACCTGCCTGCATATGTACTTGGTTTTGCAGAACAGCATCTTCTATTATCAGCAATGTACCTGTACCAGATAGGGGTAGCTATAAAAAATATATCATCCGTATGGTGAATGTCTAGAAATTGGTTTGTTCAGATGGGGTGTTGTAAAACCTAAGCAATCGCCTCCAATGATGCCATAAACTGTTAATCCAAGAGGTGAATAAGTATCAAAATTCAAGACTATGGAACAACAGTGTTCATGTTTGTATCCTGCATTTTCCAGAAGACGATACAGTGATCCTGGTCAAATCATCTACTATATCTTAAATTACTGTGCTGTCTTCTGTGAGGTTTGCCTTCTTGCATGTCGCTGGTATCGTTTAGCCCATTACTTGATCTTTCTTCTTATGTAGGTCATTTGGGTGGAAGGGTTGGTAGACAGAAGAGAGCGGAGCATATGTTGCAGGCCTCATGCAAGCATATTTAAGGTCTGCTTGTTTGACACAAAAAACGCTTTGCTTTTTGGTAGAAGTCAAAGTTTTTATGCACGTTTATAAATGAAAATGTCACAAGCCATTGTTTTGGAAGTATTTACAGGTTTAAAATACAAAAGAAACTCAGATTAAATGTGTTAAATCACATCGATTGATATGCTGGTACTTATATACTTCCCTTGATGATGGAGAGAATGAAGCTAGAATCATTTCCATTTTGCATAACACCCTTCTATAATATTTTGTTTCAAAATGGTCATGTTTGGTAATGTGATTTGTGCACTTTCCAAGTCCATTTTTTAAATAAAATGAGATTGTTTTAGTTCATGGTAAGGACTGGAAAAGAAAGTGTTGAAATGCATAAATTGCAGAGTTGGCACAAATCCCAGCTTCACCCCTTAACCAATGTGTGATCCTGGGTAACTCATTTAACCTTGTGTTGCCTAACCTCTTAATATTGCCAGTCCCTTAACCCTTCAAAATTGTCAGCTGTCCGAGTGATTTCCTTCTCATGGTATGATCTTCATAAAAGCCTTATTCATGGTTTCACTGTGTTAATAGTGAGCATATTCATATCGCACACCACAGGCTTTTGTTCCTTTGATATCTAACGGCAACACCATTTGGAAACCATATCCCACTTCTAATCTCAGTCTGTCTGGATAAAGACACCTTCCTGGTAGCTTCTAACCGGCCTCCACTATCCATGCTACGGTATGTGTAGCGTTCTCCTTCCTTCCAATTGCTGGGCACTATCCATGCACGAGCACTTTGCATTCTGTGAGACCGCTAATGTGAGTTCTCCGTCTATTATGGGTTACATGTACCTTTTACATATGGTCCTGCATTAATACTACATCTACCTTCCTGGATGTTCTTGATAAAATGTATCGTGTATGCACTAGAACAGTAACCTCTTTGTAGACTGCTAATGTTGGTCTTCAAATGCTACTTGTTTATCATTCAGATTAGAGCAAGAATGAAGAGGGTAAGGGGACTTAAAGGGAGTAAACGTGCTTATTATGCTGTGAGACAGCATATCAACCTATAGGTTGTGAGCGCGACGGGTGGGGGCGGGAGGCGCTTCCAGCATTATTGATCCCTTAATTTCTTTGGTTTGGTTTGGTGGAGGGGGGCCCCAAAGATGTCCGTGCCCAGGACCCCAAAAGCGCTTAAGATGGCCCTGGAAACATGCGTGCATCCATTAAGGAATTGGATTGCAAAGAGAACAAAGAATCAGTGAACGTTCCAAGTTCACAAAAGGTCAAGAAGCGTATAGAAAAACACGTGGCCACAGGCAAGCAATACACCAAGAAAGATGATCGTGAGGAGTTCGCAGAGGAATGATCAACAGAAACGGCTAATTCAGGCCCTAAAAAATTGTTTCAGATGTGACCGTTTCTCACATTTTGCCAACAATCCTGAATGCCCTGGACATCATGCATTGTGCAGCATGTGTGGTAGAACGTGGCACTTAACGATGTCAAAACACATATTGTAAAGTAGTTCGAGATTTCTGATGTCTTGGAGTATGGCAATGTTGAAGATACTGGTCCTGATTGTGAAGCATGTGGCGTTAGCTGGTCAGTGTGTGAAGTGGGACCATCTAAAGATGTAGACAGGAAACTACACTCAATTATGGTGGCTAATGGCATAGGACTTAGAATGCTTCTTGACTCCGGATCCAATTATTCCATCATTAATAGAGAAACATGGAAAACAAGTTTTCTAGTGTGAGTTTTAAGCACTCCTGTCAGAGCGAGCATGTATGCTGGTGCCAACATTGTCATGGTTGGTCGTTTTGTAGCAATCCTCGAGTGTCAAAACAAGTTTACCAAAGCCAAGGTTTAGGTATCAGATAGGGGTAGATGCTTGCTAAGCCAGTCATAGAAATGGAAGACTGGCTCTGCGCTGAACCAGTCTTTCATTCCCATGACTGGCGGGAAGGGGAGCCTGGAGAAGCCAGAGGCAGCAGAGAACTTACATGCAGATGGGTAGATTTAGGAGGGAGAGGCTGTGTTGGGGGAGGCTGCTAGGACACAAAATGACAGTGACGCAGGGGCTCTAGGAGGAAGCTGCCGGCCACGGGCTGGAAAGTGTGCTTAGATCTTGAGATTCAGTCCACGTTTCTTGGCACATGATTAGCTGGCGTCTTCTCCCCGGGTGCCAATACCTCTTCTCCATCATCATATTTGTAGGTTGGGTCTATGGTCCACTCCATCCTGAAGGTTTCTCAATGCAGGTTGAAGATTGAACAGTTGATATAACTGATTCAATGAGAAGTGGAAAAATAATTCTGCACATAACACAAAACCACCTAAACCACTTGCTACGTAAACTATGAAAATGCTCTGTCCAATCAAGTACTTGATGAGGACCCCCCTCAAGTACTTGAGGACCCCCCCCTCAATTACTTGATGAGGACCCCCCCTCAAGTACTTGCTGAGACCCCCCCTCAAGCACTTGATGAGACCCCCCTCAAGCACTTGATGAGACCCCCCCTCAAGCACTTGATGAGACCCCCCTCAAGCACTTGATGAGACCCCCCCTCAAGCACTTGATGAGACCCCTCACCCCCCCCTTCATCTGATCCAAGAAACGCACCCATCTCCCCAAACAAGCTCATCATGCTACGGCATGTGCTTGTTGGTTCCTTAGCCCTTTCTTGACCCACCTGCAGCCAGTCAGTGAGCAACAACACCGTAATACTCAGAAGTCGGTTCTTAGTTCCCAAAAAAAATCTGGAAATGAAAAACAAAATAATCCTTCATCTCCCAATGTGTCTCTGTAGTACAAATAGGCCCTTTTCCATTCTAAGACTGTGTAGCTTATATTCCGTTAACCCATTTGCTATGGTTGCTTAACGTAATTTGCATGTAAAATCATGCCAAATGTTTAAACCTAGGCTTCCCAATTTAACTGCCTAAACATCTTAATCAACTCAATGATTTTGCAAATCAACACACCAAGACCATACATTACATTGGGACTGAAGAGTGGACTCTAAGAGTCAGTGCTGCAAGAGACCCATAGGCAGGAATCATGTTTCACTTTAAAGAGACATGGGGAGTATGCCCCTTGTACAGTGATCAGCATATGCACTCTATGCTCATCACCCCAAGATAACTTGGGGACTCCCAGACCTGCTCTGTAGCTTTTCTCTCGCTCCTGTGGGCCAGACTTGTTTTGAACTTCAGCACCTTGTTCGATTGCTTCCTTAGACTGCAATTGGTCCTTGACCCTTCTGTACTCTTCTTGTGTGCATTTCCCAATTTCATATGGGTTTCAGATCCCGCTCAGGATTGCTGTCCCTTTTGGCCAGGCCTGGTTCACTAACCTGCCAGGGACGGTTTCTCATATGTCCACTTTGTATTTCTCCCCCAGGACTGAAAGGAGGGAGAAAGTGGTCCTCTGCTTCCCCTAACTGCCTTGTTTGCTCTTTGTGATCCCTGCCACCCATTACGATAGCCCAGGTACCTTTCCTGGGCTTCTACACATCTTCCGGCTCGCTCTGCATCTCCTCTGCGTGCTTCCAGGTCTGGTGTCGCTTGGCTCACGCCTCTTGCCTCAATCGCGTAGTCCAGCTCACAGTTTCCTGTACCTCCGATTCTCCAGCCAGGACCGCTCTAAACACCTCCCGGATTCAGTAATGCTTTGCCAGCATCCCCTACACTCTCTGGTAAGCCACCCACCAGCTCTCAGTTCCTACAGTGAGGATATGCCCTTGCGTACAGTCCTTCCCTTTTTAACATGGTGATCGAGTTTGACTGACTATACTGCGTATGTTGGTTTCCGCGTTGGTCTTTTTCTTTTCCTCCTTGCCCAATCCTGTTCAATTGTAAGAGGGACAACAATTGGGTAGTTCTTATTCTTCCTCGTCTGAGTGTAGTCAAAGAGGATGTGGACCTCCTATTTTGCCACAATAAACAGACTTTAGGGGTGGGGGGGGGGGGGGGGGGTTAATCGAGTTGGGGAAGAGGAGTGAGGGAACAGAAGGAGGAGGAGGTGCATATCAGGTTTACCCGGGATAGTCATCACAGGTCCCATGGAGGGCTTCCCTCCCCAGGATATCCACCAACTGGCTACCACCCCCAGGAGAACTATTGGGTAGAGGCCTCACCTCCCTGGCCTCTTGGGAAGGGGCTCCCCCATTGGAGCAGGGTGAATACCCTTGGATTCGTCAAATCGGTCATTCCGTTTTTTTTATGCCCCAGGTATATAAAGTCTACTACAGGGAGGATCTGTGCAAAGTCCACCTCTGCAAAACCATTAAGAAATATGTGGTTGCCAACCAATTTCTCCATTAGGCAATATGCATGACCAACTGTTAATTCAGTACTGAACTTACTTCAACTTTGGACATCAGAGGGGACCACAGTAAAGCAACAAAGGCTCTCTATTAATACAAAACAAATGCCGAACGACTGGTAAATACAAAAGCGCAGACTGGCTAGCATCAAACAGATGACTACACCCCTTTCTACATCTACCACAAATGCATAGGCAGTGGTCCGTAACTTCACAATAATTACTAACATGTGTAAAAGAGGTGAAGCTGTGACAAAGCCGTAATACAGCCAAATGCCTGAAAAATGTAAATTAAATTCTTTGAACTCGAGTTATGAACAGGTGTCAAGAATAACAGTCAAAGGCTGAACGGAAAGGCACCAGCTTTATTGCTAGTCGATGGTGGACACCAAATCTCAAATCCCTTGAAAAGGCCTTCAGCTTGTAAACCATTTGCTTTACCTCTTTTGGTTGTGAATAATCCTTCTTGTACGACAACAGATTCAGTCGATGGCCAAAGCAATTTTCTGGTGTTATAAAAGATACACATCATGGATAACAGAAAGCCAGCATTTTCTTATAAACGGTTTATAAAGTGCAATTGCAGCAACTAGGTAGGTTATCTTGTACAGGGACATGGACATGTTAAAGAGTGGACTCTCATAGTTTTCCCCGATCTGTTCTGGGAATTCAGGATTCCAAGTAGTGAAGACGGAGAGATGATGGGAAAGGCCAGATAAGTCCCAAAATGTGAGCACCTGGAACAGCACCCATTCTATGTTCTAACGGAATGAAGACACAAGATATCAAGTCTGCATTGCCAGCGGATCCCAAGACTGCAGCAGTGACATTGGAAGAAAGTGCTCGAGGCAATGCCATTCACTAGATACAACTCATCACCAGCCAAGGACTGCACCCAAAAAATCATTAAGAATACCAGAAAGGCCCCCAGAACCACCAAAGTCATAATCTGAGGGAAACCGCTCGAGTGCTCCTGAAGATCGGCTAGCAGGGGAATCAGTCTAAAAGCCATTCTATCGCAAACACCTAGTGCAAATAGCACTGTAGCGACTGACAAGGCTGATTCTTCTCAGCATGGGAGATCATCCCTACAACTGCCAGGGATGCATGCGGGTCAGACTTGACCTTCAGAAAATAGCTCAAGTCAAGGCTCCTACTAGCACTATGGCTTTGGCCTGCAGACGCATAAGCGAAGATCCTAAAACACCTCATGTGATCAGCACAAACCCCTTGCTGTTTGACGACTGCCTGCAGTCTCATTAGATGGCAGGATCATGGGATGCTAGGATGCTGCCGTGGCACCCCATGTGCCAGCAGGCCTACTTGCAGAAGGATATCCAGTCCAAGGCACCACCAGATAGACCAGGTGCCAATGGCTGCACCACCAAATTCCAATAGTTCCCAATTTCTGCACAAACCAACAGGATGGTGCCAAGCAGAGTGCAGTTCAGTAGAGACTATCAGGCAAGACATCCAGCAATGGAGGCACCAGAGCGTGATACTCCCAGGTAGATGGTAGAGTGGGCCTTGGTGAAGGTTGATGGCAAAGACCTGAAGACCATAAAGGTTGTCATCACTGTGGCCAACTGGACCATCCACTTACCAGGATGTACCACCATCGCACAGTGCCGCCTGACAACCTCCGTCAATCTGGCTAGTGTCGCCACCAGCTAGCCCAGTATGCAACTTAAACTGTAGGCCCTGAACTTTGGCAACTCTCTGCTTTCTGAAAAGGGCAAGTTGCAGGAACACCTCGCTCAGACGTCAAGGTTTCTCCCAGCAGCTCCCCGAGATGTGTATTGCCTTCAGCATAGAGCACCGGATCCATGCAAGTAAGGCGATAACCTACAGGATCACAACATCTGGCCCCAGGAGACATCAAATATGTCCACAGCCACCAGGAGAACATTCTGCAGGCAGGTATCATCCAGGAGTTCAAGCCCTATGCTTCTCCCATGGGCATTGGCCCCCTCCCAAAAATATGGAGCCATCAAGATGAGTATTGATTACTGCCAATCGGCCACTCACACCATACCATAATTTACTGGTACTCAATGGCTCAGACGGATGAGGCACTGGATTGCCTGATGTACAGTAAGCAGTTCAAAGTCTGACCTTAGAAGCAAAGAGCATGAGATCCCAATTCAACTAGGGGAACAGGAGTAGACTGACTGTTTGGCATGTATGAGATTGCCAGGATGCCCCAGAGAATTTCCAGCAGACCAGCGACATTCCAGTGCTTAATTGAGAAGACTGTGGGAAGATATAAACCTCCTGGAGGTCTTAATGTAACTTTTGAACATGGTGTTCAGAGTGCATTGGAGGAACACTGCAGGAAGCTCATGAAGATGCAGAAACGCAAGCTAAAAAGATCAGCATGGACAAGTGCCAGTTTTGCCAGATGTGCAAATACATCAGACATGATCTCCATGGACCCAGCAAGAATGGACACCATCAACTAGCCCAGGCTGTAGACAAGATTTCTTGAGGTTCTCCAATTACTGGTCCTCGATTCATTGCTGGATTGGCCAACATCACAGTGCTGCTTGTGAATATCAACAGAAGATACCATTCTATGCAGAAGGGGATGAGGCACTCCCTCAGTCTCGAAAAGCCTTGTACTGTCTTTGGGATACCATTGCCGGCAGACCTTTGAGCAACTAAAGAGGACCCCGGCCTACGAAGATCCCTAGCAGCCTTACTTTCTACACATAGATGAGAGTTGGAGGAATGAGGAGGGGGGTCTTATACCAAGACACTGACTGAGACCAACATTGGCAATGCCAACATTTTGGGATTTTGTGTAGGCATGGGAAAGGCACTTGGTAGGCACTGCCATAGAGGAATTAACTGGCCATTGATGTTAGAAGGTGCAAAACAGTGCGGTTACCTGGGCATCTAATAATAGTGCTTGCAAAATGTCTTATACATAAGCCAAACCTGTTGGGTTTTGCCAATGCTCGTTTTTAACAGTAATTGGTTTGGGTTGGTAGGTGTACGTTCTGCAACTGTGCTTTAGCTTCTATAATAAAACATATCCATTCGTTTTAGCTCACTTTTGGTTGAATCCCAGATTACATGGGGTGTAGTTAACTGGATCGGTGCCGACATTCTCCAGTTGGAGGCACGTGCATACATACCTATAGGAGTGAACACTAATAATTGAAGAATGAAGGTAATAGCAAAAGAACAGAAAGCAAACTAATGGATAGAGCACCAGATAATTATTGAGGTACCACAAATCATGCCAATTAAAGATTCCATGCATGATAAAATTGAGGAATAGAATGAATAATACCATTAAATGAATCTAATACGAATACCAAATGTTTTACAGATAATGATACAATAGCCTATATAGATAGCAAGAACTGGAGCATCTATAATCTGGAAGCATTAACCATCGGTATATTTCTACCATATGTAAAATGACCATAAATCTAATTAGATCGAAGCAAATTACCAGCTGTAAAAAATAATTGCTTACAAACCGCTTAATCTCTCTATTTCTTTTCTCCCATTTTAAATCTCCTCAGAGCGATTAATCTGTGTAAAATTATATATTGTAAAACTACTAAAAAGTCAGACTTCTTGGTGGATAACAAGTTGTGAAGAAACAACAATAGGGTGTTATATGAAAAGGGATGCATATGGATGCACTTTTGAAGGACTAATGCAATATTGTGTAGGATCCATGTGTGTTTATCCGACAGATGTATCAGATACATTCAATTTGTAAACTCTGCAATTCTCGTTGTGCCTTGAGAAAGCCTAGGTACAGGAGAAACATATGCATGTGCCGCCAACTGGAGAATGGTGGCACCGATTCAAATACACTACACACCAAGTAATTTGGACCTAGTGAACTAAAACGAATGGATATGGTTTTAATAGAAACTAAAGCACAGGTGCAGAATGTACACCTACCCACCCAAACCAATTACTTCTTTTGATTGACTAGTGAATATCAGTCCAGGCTAGGTGTCTGCAGCCAAGCAAGATCAATTATTTAGAAAACCTAAGTACATGAGGTAGGCACACTGCCGAATATTCACTCCATTCCCTACAATTGTTTTTAAAAGGACTTGAGTGAAGGACACTCACAGTGCTCATCAAATTGAGTGGCTGAAGCCAGATCTGCTTAAGACATTATTATACTAGTAGTACGTTTACAACTCCAATTAAGTCATTAACTCTCAAAAGACTGTTTTGAGAAAATGCTGGCGGGCACTTTTGAGTGCAAAGTTTGATGGGAAGGCTTGATTAAAGCAAGCTCAAAAGAGTTCCCATGATAGAGTTTTGGGCGGGGGGCAGGAAGTAGGTGGGAATGGCCATAGGGATTATCAGGGCTATCGGTAGTAAATGGGTGTGCAAATAACCAAACAATACCAAGCTTTGTGTGCCTCCTTTTGCCATTTCTTCCAATCAGTACTCTAATCCAATAGATTCAGTTTATAGGTGGCACTAAACCACCACCCAATAGCCCAAACTAACAAGTCCCGATCAGGTATGCCAGGAGAGGCAACAGAGGGAAAAGCACCCCATCCATAAATTGGAATTCCTGGCACTGGTGTAAGCAGTTAGAGAACTTTTGTGACAATCTCTATGGTATCACATTCACAGGGAGGACAGACCACGCCCTTTAACCTGTGTGTGGAAGTCTGCTGAGTGCTACAGGACTTGTGAGATCCTAGAGAGAGGTAAGGTGCACGGAAGGTTGAGTTCTACTGTCAGCCGGCACCCGTCTCTACCCCAGTGCATTCATGCCATATTATCCCGCTAAACTGGAGGCACCAAATCACGCCACAGACATTTTGTAAACAAGTACGCATCAAATTTAAAGAGAAGGTAACAGGATAAAAACGTTTACTGTACCCTAGAGCAAAACAAAGTAAAATATTGGAGCAAACTCAAATTTGCAAAAATCCACTTCATCTCTCGAAACAGTCCGCCAAGTGCAACCTGAATTAGGTTAATGACGAGTGCATTAGCTGTAAGACTAGTTTATGTAGAATGTGCACATTGCACATACAATATGCACTGACCACTGCACGGATGTAACCTGCCTGGCTCATGGAACTCAGGGGGCTGGTTGTCACCCTGAGCCGGTGGATCTTGGGTGCAGGAGCAGATTGGAGATGATCCCCTGTTCACCCTACCTTAGTTCCAGAAAGGCGAGGGGAGAGTAGTAAGCAATCCTAAAGACCCGACTGCTAGCATTCAGTGCTGGCTACATCCACTGATCCGTCTATTTACAGGACGTTAAGCCATGGTCAGTCATGGGCTATTAGCCCCTGCAAAGCACAAATTTAGATCAGGCACAGAGGAAGTGTTCTGGTCACGCAAGCCGCACAATGCCAGGAAGGTGCGACACAACCCCTCTTAAACTGTATGGTGACAATTGCTCCAGAGGCCAGGAAGGCACAGAAAGCTCCTAATGGCTGAGGGTGTAATGGGAAGGATTTTAGCTGGGCGGGAGCTATATGGCTCATGTTTGTTTGGGAAGATCCCATTTATGTTTTAAGTTGCCCATTCTAACAACCCCAAATTAAGACACAACTACAGCCTTGGCGCCCGACTTGGTCTCTAGCAGAACCCTGCGACACTGGTATCCCTACCAAAAATATTGCCGTACATATGGTGGTTTGTCTCACCATGGGGGGGGTTAATTTGTGGAAGTGGGGATTGCGAGGGTGTCCCCCGCACATTTTAAAATAATGCAGGGGTGTCCCCCGCAGGGTCCATGGCTCAATATCGCCGGGAAAAAAAAAATTGCGATATTTCTGTATCGCTATATTTTTGCAGGGATATTAAGACATGGAACTGTGACACCTCCAAGACTCACTTCCCTATTTCGCTCATGAGTAAAAGCATTTGCAAACAAGGTTTCAGGGTTCAAGATGTCGGGTCGTGAAACCATGCCCTGAGACAAAGCATGTTGCATGAGGAGGCAAGAACAAAGCAGGCAATGACAATTGTAATAGTTAAGCACTCGGAACCATGAGTACATTAATATAAAATCACCAGAAAATTCAGTTCATGAAGTCGGTAGTTCAAGTATAGTAATTATTTTAAAAAAATAAGTCCGACAACTTTGCTAACCTTGTATAATGTGTAGAATTTCTAACCACCCCAATTCAATGTTAAGGAAATACGATTAATGTTTTTTCAAAGACCTCCACTCTTTTGTTGAATTCAGCTGTGCGATGTGGAGTTAGTTGTAGTCCACATGACTCCTTCAGTGCTTTGCAGATTAGTGCTCCCCGAATTATTAAAAACAAAAACGCCATGCCTCATCCTCCTGCAAGCCAGTACAGAGATCTAGGCCATGTTTACACCGCTGCCACCTCAGGCATACATCACTTTTTAGGCAGTGGGGTCAGGTTTTGGGTTGGTGGTGGAGATGAGGCACTTTTTGGTGCCCCTTGCTAAGGACTCAGGCTGCCACGCAGAATTGCCAAACTATAGAATCTGTCTAGCCCTTTCACCACATTCAGGAAAACAAGCACTGTAAACGGAGGTCGGAGTGGACGGGAGCGGTGCTCCTATACTTTTTATTTTTAAGTTTCACCGTTCCTATACTTTTATTTTAAAAAGAAATCGTTCCGGAATGGTTTAGTTTTAAATTAAAAGTGTAGGAAAAAGTTGAAGCTTGCACTGCACATTCCCATAAATAGCAGGTATGTTTGTTTGGGGATTTGTATTGTGTGTGGGAGGGGGCGCAGGGATGGGGGTTCGTGGGGAGCGGTAGCAGGGCAGCAGGGAACATTGTTCCACTACTTCTTTTCGTACACTTCGACCACTGATTGTAAATGATCTAATACGAGAGCACACAAATGCCGCCCCCCCTTTTTATTAATGATTCATGCTACATAAATGACGATTCCTTCCATTTTTTTTCCCGCTTAGATTACTGTTCCGCACTCCTGGTGGGACTTCCGGCTTATGCACTAGTTCCTCTTGAATCTATTATTCATCTGCTTTTTCGTCTTCCTCCTCGTTCTATCTCAGCCCCCTATTTTGTCCGCTGACTTAAATTTTTCCATTTGATGTAGTGTCATTTCCTACGTATGGTTTATAATGCATACTTGGTCTTGCTTCTCCTCATTGGTCCTCACTCGTTTCTTTCTTTACTGTTTCTCATTCCCATGTCTCTTGTGGTGGATCAGAAGGCGGACACTGACTCTTTGAGCACATTTCATGATATGCTTCTTTAATAAATACAACATCTAGCTATCCCCATCTCTATGGATTGTTCCCTGCCTATTGAGCCAACTAAGGTGCTCATATGGTGTCTGGTGAATGTCCCAAAAACAAATGTCCACAGTCCAAACTATTTCTAACGGACCCTACCACTATTATAACTAAAGACAGCCCTTCTCCTTGAGCTTGCTTCTTTCAGGCTTCTCAGTTCTCATTAATACGATATTTTCAAGTAGTCTCTTGTGACTCCTTTAACCAATTCATATAGTACCTTCAAGACTATATTACACTGCTTTCCTTTCTCAGAGGCTGACCTTTGAAAAACGAATTTGCTCACATAGGGTGGCTTTCCCCGTCCACCCCCCCACCCCCTGGTAATGTGAATTTTGTTATATCCCCTTTTCTTTTCCTTCGGTCACAGTATTCGCTCTCTTTAGCTTTTCTGTCTTTTAGACATTAGAGTTTACCTTTTTCCCCAGGCGTGGCTCGCTTACTTACTGTTGCAATTGCATTGGTGTTTCACTCATAAAAACGCACTGCTTTTTTCCTCAAGTGTCTCTCCTCAGGTTTATTATAAAGGCTTCCCTCGTCATCATTCCATTTTCTTGCTCTCGCTTATAGAGCACTGGGGCGAGCATGAACAGTCCCAGAATGATTACTCTTAATGTATTAATGTATTCAGTGTTCAAGGTGTATTGCATTCAGGCTTCTCTGGTCATCATTCCATTTTCTTTTTCTCTTGTGTACATCACTGGGACAAGTATGAATAGTCCCAATAACGATTCCCCTTAGGCCTCCCGTGTCTCCAGCTTTCCCCTCTACCTGGGATAACATCACTGGGGCCTTCGTATGTTCAGGTTTTCTGCTTTCCTCGTTTTCTCTGCCTCTTGCTTCTCACTGGCTTCCCAGCCTCTGATCCCTCATTACGGATCGACAGCTCCATGGGTAACCTGATCATAGGCGATCGGGCCACTTAGGGGTCTCAGCGTAGTTCAAGGGACTGTTGATCCACCACAGGATATCTATGGTCACACCACCACTATGGTCTTCCCTCCGTTTCGTTCTTGCTGGCCACTCGGCATCCTGTGCCATGCTGTTGGATTCCGCTGTAGTTTTCAAACTTGTGCTCTTTGCCGTCTGCAAAGTATCCTCCCCTCTCAGGTGTTCCGTTGACCTGGGGCTTCCCTGGCCGGCATACGGGTCTCTCAGCCTCAGCTTGCTGTAGCATATCTCTGCATGTCTGCTTCTTCGTCCCAGTTAAATGGGAATTTCCGACTTAGAGACATTAATTTTCTGTTTGACAATAACAAATGCTATCATCTTCTTCCCAGTCTCTAGATTGTATGTCCTTCAAGTTGTCTGATATTTCCAAGTAGGCCATAAAAGAATTTAGGAGTTCCCACTTGCCTTAACCCCTAGGAGGTTGTTCAAAAGCGAGCTCCCCTCCATAGCCTCACAGGGCCTGACACATTCCCCTCGATTTGTCACACTTCATTTCTATCTATACCTCGTCCGCCGTATGCCAAATATTGTTTCCGAGATTTTTCTTTGCTAGCCCCTAATCAATTGGAACAATGTCCGTTCTGCCTCCATGCTGGCTATTTTCCCCTACTAAAAAGGAGCATTTCCTTTCTCCTTCTACTTCCTTTTTATCCTAATGCCTGGTTGGGTTATATATCATGTGCATTACTTTCTAATATCGCTTTGACAAAAGCACAACAAATAAATACAAATAATAAGATACCTCAAATACCACGTGCTCCCCTTGGGAACAGGGCGGATCAACTCAGCCCTCAGCCTCCCAGTTAGATATTTGAAGCACCAACCAAATTGTGGGTAACAATTATGGCAAGATACATTGTGTACCAAGCACTCCGAAACTGGATTCCTGGTTCTTAATAAAAACACCAGAATGATTGTTAACTAGGCACAGGCTATTATTTGGGCTGTACCGCCACTCGGGAAGACCTCAATACAAGTTTAGCTCTTTGGGGCACACAAGTGGGGAATATCTGTTTACATATCAATCTGATCCTGCCCAGAAGTGTAGCCCAGCCTGAAACGATAAGCAAATATCCTCTAATCAAGAGCACCATCTAGAAATGAGACCAACAAGTACCTTCACACCGCAGATACAAAATACCATCTTAGACTCATTCCAGAAACAAGAACTTAGTGAATTATCCAAAATCAATTATCGAAGAAAATCTCAAACTAACTTCTCTCATTGAGAACAACAAGTACTAGAAGTCTTTGGAATAATCCAGAACTAACAATTAAACCAGCCGACAAAGGCGCAGCACTGGTCCTGATGGACACTGAGAAATACAAAATGGAGATCGAAAACCAACTACAGGATCAAGACACATATTTAGAGGTCTTCACAAATCCAACATAAGCAGTACGAGGTTTGATCACATCGGTTTTAGAAGAAGCAGAAACAGAAGGCTTCATAAATCACTGAACAAAACAATTTCTGACAAATCTACACCCAATAATGCCAGTTACTCACACATTGCCCAAAATGCATAAAACCCCACAGAATCCACCAGGAAGACCGATCATAGTGGCAACCAAAGGTTTACTAGAGCCATTAGCTCAATACATTGACAGAGCAGTTCAACCACTTACACGGAAATTCACCACATACATTAAGGATACCAATTAATTTTTGGTAAAGATTACACAACATTCAATACAATGAACGTAACAACTAGCTATTCACTATGGACATGACAAGCCTCTATACAAATATTACCCACCAAGGAGGTCTCGAAGCCATGGAATGGCTGTTACTTAAGGAACCTGAAGCCTGCACAGCAGACTGCCTTTTTATTTTGAAATTACTAAAGATTGTGCTAAATAACAATTTCTATGTTTGAGGAAAGATATTTTGTTCAAATTTCCGGCACCTCAATGGCCCCAACTTATGCCAATACATATATGGCATATTTGGAAGAGCGTAATGTGATCAATAACAAATGGAATACACATCTCAAATTATTTGTGAGGTATATAGATGATCTATTTGGCATTTGGAACGGCACCCTCGAAGAATTTACTGCATTTTTCAACTTCATGGACACATTGGCTCCCAGAATAAAATTCCCCTCAAAAGTGAGCAAGTCATCAATTGACTTTCTAGATGCAAGACTCTACCTGAAAGAAGGCAACCTACAGACCACAATCTTTACAAAGAAAACAGACAGAAACAGTCTTCTACATACTAGAAGACTTCACCCAAAAAACACCTTCTCCAGTATTCCCCCTCTCCTCTTTCCCCCCCCTGCCCGCCCCCCGCCCCCCCCGCCCCGAGTCAATTTTTGAGATACCGGAGGATTATCTCAGACGATACAGATTATATCAGACCCAAGAATTAGCAAAATAAATTGAAGGAGGAGAATACCATCGCCAGACAGTTGAACAGTGTGCTAATAAAGCCACACAAATCCAAAAACAGGAGGTCCTAGGCCCTAAAGAAAAGAAATAAAACGATAATAAATCAGAGCAAGAAAATAAAGAGGATTGTAGAAAAACACTGGAAAATTCTGACATTAGATCCAAACCTGGCAAAATTATTTCCAACTCTGCCTCCATTTGCTTATAGCATAAGCAGATCAATACGAGACAATCTAATCAGAGCAGACTTCTTAGCGAAAAGAACCATAAACTAAAAACACAAGGGAACTCTCCCATGCAATAATTGCAACAAATGTAACAACTTGATAAAGGGAGAATATATCAATCATCCACACAAAGGATATCAGATCAAATTTTGATACACATCAACTTGGGACACTAAATATATATATGGGATTAAATGCCCCTGTGGAATCTACTATGTAGGAATGACAACAAGAAAAGCGAAAATTCGCTGGTCCGAACATAAATCAAACATTAGATTAAAAAATGACCCATTGCCTGTAGCTCGGCACTTCTTGAAGGAATCGCACTCAAAAGCCCAAATTAGATTTATCATCTTGGAACATGTAACACTGTCAAGGAGGAGGAAATATGGCAAAGTTGCTGCTACAACGAGAATTATTTTGGATAGACTGATTCAATTCCATCACCAAACAGGATTGAATGTTGACTGGGATATGGACAATAATAGACTTTGAGACTTTTTAACACTTACTCCAGAAGAAGGGATTTTTCCCAAAACGTGTTGAGTTTTTTATGGATTATCACATGGAAGAACTGACAGATACTGTCATATGTTGTACATAATTGGATATTATGCAACAATGTTAGTTGTAAACTGTATGTTAATAAGAGAATCCTATTATATATATTTGTTTATTCACAAATATTGTTAACATATGTTTTTCACTGAGAACCTAGAGTGATGCCAATTTATTACATGAATATTTATTGACTTACTTTGCATTGAGTATTATAATATGCAGCTGGCCATAAGGAAGTAATTACATCAATATACCTTCACTTCGATGTATCCAAACCTTAATATACTAGCCTAAGCCTTTAAAATTGAAATATCCATAAGAAACTTTCTTGGAATACTAATAAATTTGTGGACCCTCATGGCTACAAATATTAACACCTAGAGAACTATACATATGGACTGTCTGTGGACAGTACCATCGAGAGTGCAGGGGATGTGAGGGGTCCACACTTTGTGGATACCCTCCCTTTTCCAGTTTTTTCAAACCCACAACCTAGTGTCAGGGTTGTGTTACACTCCTCAGCACCTCGCCACTAACCCTAAACCAACAAACTGGCTCTTTCCTGAAGAATTAAAAGGTGTGCATAATGTGTTCTTTTTTTTTCCAATCGACTGGGATACGAGTTGTCATCTCTAAATGGCCACAAGGTATACTCTTTGAAAACTCGTACTCAATAAAAGCTTGGACAACGTTCTGGCTGGCTGGCTGGCATCCAGTACAGAAAATCACAATTAGATGAACACGTAAGAAACCAACATATCAAAAATGCGCTCTTCACAACAACAGAACGAGATATGTATTTCAATACATTCTGTTATGAAATAAACAATGTGCCTCATGGACCCATAATTGGATAATAATATGAAACTCCTAAATTAGAAATGTATGCTACCGAGATTAGAATAATCAAAGTATCAATGATTAAATAATGTCAGAAATCTTTGCGGACTGTAGAATAAGGAAACAGTCCAGTTACTCCACAAATACTATTAAGCATGATAACACTCCAAGATGGCGCCCAGAACAATCAGGAAATGCAATACAGGTTGCATTACCCAGGAATCACCACTGTTTCCCAGACAACAGCAACAGGAAGAATAATACAGACAGCGAACACTCGTGTCTGACTTGCAGAGTCAATGGAAGCAGTTACTCGGCTCTCCAAATAGGAGAAACAAACGCCACGCCAAAGAACAGAAGACAGCGCAACACCAGTACTCTGAGCATCAACACGGATCGGAAGAAGACAAACGTGTTTCACACACTCTATACGCGTCTCAATAAGTAAGTCGACACAGAACAGAGTGCTCAATCGCATCGCGGCACATTCTAAAAGAAGGGTATTGGGATAAGGGCATCTAGAAAGCGCACTAAGCTAAACACATTTTTCAACCATTTTTCACAGATGGGATACACAATGGAGGCAGCAAATAAAAATGATGCTAATTGAAACTATCCAAGACAGCACCAGAGAAGCATCCACGTATGCAATTCAATATAAACACTATTGAGTCCAGAACCACCGCGAAGACGGTGAGTAGATAATATTCTACACTTTGTAAATTCAGACAAGATTACCGTGAAGTGGGACCCAGCGCTTATTGCTAAGCGACCGAGTCCCACTCACGGTTTTACAAAACTGAAGCCACCAAATGTCAGTAAAACATGTATTTTTTTAACCAGGTGTCAATGCAACATAGTGTTGAATTCCAGACAACCCAATAGGGAGCCACTTTCCTTCAAATCTTTTCCAGTATATGGACACTGAAAGGACACAGGTCAGTCCTTTGTTTTTCAAAATCAAATTAGTTACCAAGGCACATGAGATTGCAACAGAATCAAAACTGATATTGATTTATTTTGTTTACTCACAGAATTTAAATTGGAAATTGTACCCGATGAAGGGCTAGTCCTGAAACGCGTCGTACAAATTTACGATTCCAAATGGAATGAATGTTTAATTTCTTTCGCACAAAAAAAAGAAAATCACAACCAAAGGTTGAAATTGTTCAGATGTAAAGCCTCAAATGAAATTATGTTCTTCTGAAAATTAATTCTGTAACATTTTGGCTTTAATTACAAATGTACGTTTTTTTAAAAAAAATATATGTATACTTATTCTAATTAGTCCTTCGTGGCATCTTTAATTTAACTAACACTACTTCTGTACAGTGGAAAATTATTGAATGATTATGACTGACGTTAGTTAGACAAAAGTGTGCCCTGTGTCAGCCCACCTTTTCCTAAGGTGGACCATTCTGTTTTGCATAGGTTATATAGGTCTTCTGGCCGTGACCCACACGGGAGCACCGAAGTTTTAATACTAAAAACTACAATAATCTAAGATAAAATGTATGAACAAATTACCCTGAGTGCACCCCTACACCACAGGTTCATCATTTTCACTTTAGACATTCAACAGTGCCTGAACCGGTCTGTTGTCACAACAGCTATGACACTGTTGATTTTGTTGACTGTCACTCCACAAGGAACATGGGCAGCTGTTCTTTAAAATGCACATCACACTCCTGGAAAAAAGTGCCTCTTCTCCTCACACATCTGACCATGATCATTTCTGGGTCATTATTTGCTGGAACGGCAGTGGCTAAAACAGCTCAGCTTGGCAAAGCAGGGTTATTAATGGCGAGCATGTAAACGTCTGTGGTGCAGATTCGTGGGTTTGTCTTAGGAAAGATTACATGCACGTGAAAACCAATCGCCCTCCTCGTAATGGACCATATAGCAACCTCACAATACTAATACAATATGCTTTTTCTGGTTGGCCACATTTCAAGACAATGCTGTTTAAATAGACTATTGGAGCGGAGAGAACGTCAAGTTCCAAAGCACCCTAGGCAAACACACAAGTGCTCGCTGTGCTCCGTAGGATCATTGGTCAATGGTGTGAAGTCATGGCTAAAATCCAAGTTGGGCCGTGCAAACAAAATAGTATGGCGATGAGTAAAACCTGTATGTGAAACCGGTCGGGTGTGCGCTGTGCTGCTGGCTCCTATGCATTTTGAAGCCAAGTTATTAGAATTGTTCGCTGTAACAACGCCAGTAGCTAAAACAACTCAGCTTGGCAAAGCGGAGAAATTATGGTGGCGTGGAAAATGTCTGGTGTGCGCGTGAAGGTGATTCTAATAGTTGAACGTGGGAGTGTCTCAGGAAAGATTACATGCACGTGAAAACCTATCGTCCTCATCATAATAGGCCGTGTAGCCACACCAACATCATTTGGACCCAACTCATATGGGTTGGGATGCCTACCCAATCTCACGGTGTGGGGGTGAGCAACCCAAACATTGACCAAGTGGGCAGGTTAACTTGGGATTTTATGTATACGTGTGTGGCATTGGGATTTGCCAGGTACTGCCATAATAGTTGGTAGCAACTTGCCAAAGTGGCTATACGATGTCAACACCCGGGAAATGGTGCAAGTACCTAGGCATATGATTGTAGTGCCTGGAAAATGCCCATCTAATACGTACACACTGGCCAACACTGTTGGCCTAGAAAGTGCTTGCTTTTAGCAGGACTTCAGTGCAAGGAATAGATGCGAGGAAACACAATAGGTCTGGTACCTGAAGTCACACATGGTCAAGAAAATCTAATTACAGAAGCAGCTCATTTACGGCTTCAATTAAGCCATTAATTATCAAAAGAATACTTATGAATAACACTGGAAGGCACTGTACAGCACACAGCTGGCCGTGGTGAGCCGAACCCACCAGGAAGAGGGAAAAATGAAGCACTGGAAAATCAGAAATCTCCTTCTTACCACTTCATTATTAGTGCACACAAAGGAAATACTCAAGATGCTTTCCAGGCAAAACCTCAGATAGAGGGTCCACCCGCCACACAATCTTCCTGCTAGGGATCTGTATGTAGAAAGGCCCAATGACACAAGTGGGCAGCACTGACCGCAAGTAGCGCCGTGGTCCGCAGAGCGGGCACAAGAGCAAGGGCACAGCCGATTTCAGCCCAGAGGCAGAAAACGAGTGAAAGTTCTCTACCACCACCAACCCACACTACCCGCTCCCTCTACTGCAATGCACCCCATCCCATCCCACCCCCTCTATCTTCTAAACCCTACCCATTCAGTTTACTTCACTGCGCACCCTGCCCCTCTCTCTCTAACCCCACCCACTCGACACCCTTTATTCCCACACATGCCCACCCTGCCCCCTCTATTCCCCCCAACCACCCACCTTACTCGCTCTCCCCATCCCCCTTCATCCTACTCGCACTCACTTTGTTACCCTCAGACCCCCCCCCCCCCCATTTCCTCTCGCTCATCCTTTGCACCCTCCATCAATGGCTTCCTCCGTTGCTCTACTCCCCATCCCATTGCACACCTGCTCTCATAACATCCTCCTTTCAAGCGTTGAACTCTCCTCCTTGCACCCTGGTGCCTATAAATGCATAATGCAAAGAACAGTAAACGCCCAAACTGTTCCATTGCCAATGCGTGTTAAAATGGGAAAGTAACACGGCACCCCTTCCCAATGCTCCGTGGGTGGTGCCTTAATATGGCCAGAGCAAGATTCCGAACAAGCTGAGGGTGAGATTTAAACACCTCGGCAGACAGGGACTGGGTCGGATTGGCCCCTTGGGTTGTGGGAGCCGGCTTCTGGCCATGCCTGGGCCGGTTTGGAAGAAAACAAAAAATTCTTTTAAAAAAAATATATTTTCTTTTTCAATTTTTTTTTTTTCTTCAAAACGCCTTTCATCCTTCATAGGTCATGAAATGAGTACCAACACTGGTTGGGTGATATTGTATGCATATTTGTTCTTAAAAAAAAATAAATAAAATAAATAAATAAATAAAAAAAGGAGCTTAAGCGGAAGTGCTATACAATAACACATTATCATTTGGCCTTGGACGTCTGCTTGGATTCACAGTAATTTAGTGCACTTCGGCACAATGCTCTTTGATGCTCCGTTTCATCGTTTCCCCATGTCACTTTGGGGTGGGGTAAATGACATCACTTCCGATGATGTCAGAGGTCTAGGGTCAAGAGGGGTGGCCCATTTTTTTGAGGCGAGCGGTGGGGCACTTTTTTGGGTGACCAGGCCTATTTCTTGTCCCAATCCGACCCTGGACAGGGAGGCAGATGAGGAGAGCAGGAAGCAGAAGGAAGCATTGTCCGAGGTCTGATGGAAAAACAGTGTTTTGTTAATCAAGGAGTTCTGCAGCCACTGAATTCCGTGTCATTTTGTTGCCGGGGAACCTTTACTACTCCTTTCTCCATATCAATACTTACTTTTACGTTTGGTGAAGGGAGATTAATTTGATTAGACCATTTACTAAGCAGATTCACATCCTGCAGGAAGAAGAGACAATTACGCATTTTAACGGGTACATTACAAAGGAGAGGACGTAAGCAGTTCGCGTATTACCAGGTAAGTGCCCCATGTCTAATTGGAGGCCTTTCTGATGTCCCAGCTGCCGCTTCCTCCCACCTTTTGTTATGTGCTGGTTGCAAAGTGAAGGCGAATTCGAGCGTTCTGGGGGGATGGTCATAGGAGCGGGCCGTCAATTGGAACAGATTGACATCGGTATAACGATGTTAGCGAGTAAACGTCAAGGGAGCGAGTTACTGGAAATATTGAGGTGAATGAATGTTGTGTTTTTTTTTTTGTTGGCAGCGTTCTTAAATCACAATTCATTACGTTTGAGGGGAGCTGTGGTTCACCCACCAATCCATTAATGGAAGCATGCATTTCAGGCCATTTTTTTTGTCAAAATAGAGCAGATCCAATTAGTCAACTCATGGATAACCTGAGGGGGGGTTTTCGCTGTAGCACTAAATTCAGAAAAAGGGAGCTTCAATGCAGCAGTTTTAACAGAGTAAATAGCACGCAAATGAACGTTGGTCTGTCCTAAAAACAGCTACACCACTGAATATTCTGCAGATTTCATTTTGTATAACTGCACAACAAAGCATTTACACAGCAATGTAAACAGCGGCTGTGGCGGTGTGCATCTGCGAGTCCCGAGCTTATAGTTTAAGGGCCGTCAATCACACGGTTCTTCCCTCTACTCTCACCTCTTTGGGCAGCTCTGGTTCTGTTCTGCTCCTCTACTCTACCACTACGTCACAGAGTCCCACAAGGGTCTGTGCCGCGGCCTCTTATTCTCCCTGTATACGCTTCTCCATTCCACTCTCATTGCTTCGAATAACCGGTCACTCCATCTCTACGCGGACGATTCTCCTTTTTTGGAACTCTGTTTCTAGCGGTCTCTCCGCAGTCCAGGCCTGTACGTATGCCCACTTTCTCCACCTTAATCCATCTACGACTGAGGTCCTCTTTTTCCCGGCTACATCCATTCCGCCCTCTTCCAACTCCCCTTCTCCCTTTTCTTCCTTCCCACCTCCCCTTCTCTTCATCTGCTCGTAACATGGGTGTCACTTAACCCCTCCTTTTCCTCCATATTTCTAGCATAGCTCGTTCCTCCTGCTGTGCCTTATTTAACATCCATCATGCACGGCCTTACCTTTCAGTCCACCAAAATCCTTATATGTTCTCCGATTTGTCATATGCATTATTGCTCTGCTGTTCTACTGGGTCTTCCTGCCTCTCACTTGCCCCCCTCCCTTTGTTATGTTTTTAACTCATCGGTTTGTCTCATCTTTTCCTTTCCTCCTTGCTCTTCTATTTCCTCCTCTCCTCTCCTTGTTTCTACATCCCTTTGAGTCTTGACCCAGAAAGTAGCTCCAGTTACTGACCAATCTCAGCCGAAATTCTACAAAAACTACATATACTGTCACATTTTGGAGCATGTAACATCTAATTGCCCATTATAGCAGCCACAAATCTATTTTAGACCTGCAAGGCACAAGATCAGCACCAGCGTCCATCGTGGTTCACGTGAAAATAACCGTGGAAAAACACCTTAGCAGTCCTATGCTTTCACACCTCAGCGACCTTTGACGAAGCCAACCACAGTACATTAATCGAATGACTTGAACCTCTGCTCCATAATACCCCTTTAACAACGTTTGAGCTCCTTCCTAAAGTACAGGACAGAAATTACCCGATTTCCCCCCCACCCCCTTTCAGTTTGAACCCACGGATCATAAGTGTTGCAGTTTCTCAAAGATCAAGCCTCTCACCGCCGCTCTTCAACATGTATTTAACCGCACTGGTCATCATAAAAACATACAGGCTCACTTAAACAACAGTCATATACAAAATGACAGCCGAGGAAAACTCTAGCACCCCCCTCAAATGGGAACGAAATAGGGTTAACGACCTGATACTCAACCCAGAAATAATGACGGTCTTATCTCATGCTGCCCCTGAAACACAGCTAGTATGGTATCCAGAAGCAGGTAACAGACCTTAAAAGTCTTAACGTGTTCAAGAAACTCAGCAGAATATTGGAAAACGGCCTCATGCCAGAACACCAACGCAATAGTCAAAAGCGCGTCTATGATCTATGCTCAGGCAGATTATGCCTGGTCTCGCTTTCCCACACAGAACGCTGGATGTCATTTCGCTGGTTCTCTCAAGAATTTATTATGCCAACAGCATTTATTTAGATACCCCAGACAACCTCACAAAAAACTACAACGGATCAAAAGCCATGTGGCTAAATTCTTGCTCACATTCCACAGGAGGGAACATAACTCCAGCATTTGGAACAGTACACTGGCTGACAAAAGAATCAACAAACTAGCGATCCGAGCCAAGATCAAGAAATGACATACTAATAATAACCAGGAGATCCGACAGGGAGATGCCAAGAATGATAGCCAGACTTTGGATCACGCTACTAAGGATACTGCACATTCCATGGCCACTTGAAAATAAAGAAAAATCTAAAAACGTTGCTTTTGAAAGCATAATCAAAAGGCACATTTAAACAGCACCTCCCAAGCGACCAATGGCCACACACGGACCCTGCTCAAACCTAAGGTAATCCACAAGCAAGTTTCAAACCGCTTCTTTCAAACTAACTCATGGCACCCGAAGATTCCAGTGACTGGAATACATCAACACCTTCAAGCACCACTAAAACTTCCAAGAGTAGACCTCACTCTTCTGGAATAGCTAAAACGCAAGTCAGGACATCAGCCTGCTGACCAAAAATAAGCACAATGCTTCCAACAATAATGCAAGCAACCGTGATGTCAGCACTTGCACCCAATAGGAAAACCCTGCAGTACCAATCCCTGACTCCATTGACTAACCCTCAGTTTCTCCACCTTACTCACCACATGCAAACTCAAATTAGCCACCAGCACATGGCTTTTACAAGGCCCTCTCCCAAGAGTCCAAACACCAGAACTCTACACCTCTGACATCAACTGACACACCGAGCCCCTGGACAACACACGCCCACACTGCAAGCACGAGTTTCCCCTCTCTGGACAGAAAGCCATCAATGCTCCGCGCAGATCAAACCCAGAAATCTGTCACACATGCAAAGCTCATTGTACTGCCCATTTTCACAATCAAAACAAAGCACCACAATCTTGCCTTTTCCCCTCTTCTCCCAGCTAACCAGTACACCCATTATTTGAAATAATAATTAGTACAAAAAAAAAATTAAAATAAAAGGCTCTACAATGACCAGGTACCGATTCACATTTAGAACAACATCCCACAACCCCACAAAGGGAAAACCACTAGTCTTGGCATGCAATATACTCGCTGCCAAAATAATTTTTAATTTAGGGCAAGTTGGTGTTGCTTTCCAAGGCGGCTCCAACAAACATGTACCAAAAAGGGCTTTGTGTGCGCCTTCAATATGCAAATCTTCAATACCATTCATGACATTTAAAGAAAAGTGACAAATACCCACTACGGTGCAGCAGAACATAAATAGTGTTTACGCTGTACACCAACCCCACTCCAGTTTAAGTGCCAGCCTCTCTTTCCCATTCCCCCTCAGAATCCATGGATTACAAAAGCTATACAGTCCCCACGAAAACTAATTTTACAGGGCGATCTGGAAGCTGGTTGAGTGCCGCAGCCTCCCAATCCTTTCAGTTGAAATGTACCCCTTTACGTTTGGCCCCCATTAGGGAAAGTTTAAAAGGCTTTCTTGAGCCCTCCTGTAGGGTTCTGATTCTCACCATCTTCCTTTCTTTGTTCTGCAGAAGCAAATAAGCCCGTCCCTTGATAATCAGCAACTACCACCCCTCCATTAATTTAGTTAGAATTTTTCAGCAGAATAAAGATACAGGTTGAGGACGATGGTTTGCACATATTCTGAGGAATAGAATCAAAAGGGACGCATGGGGAGCTCTGCCACTCCAATGTTGACTCTGTTGGTTTCAATGGTCCTGTTGGGTCTGAAGGGGAGGGCCGAGACCATAGAATAAGATTCTGGTCCGGTTATCAAGTGCGGTTTCATTCCAGGGAGCTCCGATTTACAGCTACATTGTCAGGTAGCGGCTGCCCAGCAGAAAGCAATTCATGGTAAATGTGGCATGGGGCAAGTTCATCTTTGGCGACCCTTTTATAAGCAAAATTCTAATTCTTCAGGAAAAGTGCTCATGCTGGGTTTGTTAACTGACAGGATCCATTTTGAAGCCAAGTACCAACTGCAGCTCACAGAAGACTATGGTTAATTTGTAAAGTTCAAATACCTTCAAACATGTACGAAACTGCCTCTTGGTTTGATAAGCAAATAAGACTGCATTTATTAGTCACATAATGCTTAACATTTTGCCTGCTGGATCCAAATAATGCAAAAAGCAAGCAACCTAGAATTATAAACTGGAATACTGTGCCAGCATCCTCATTGATCTCCCCAGCTATGCTTTCTGTCCTCTCGACAAGATCATTAACTTCACTACCAGGACTCTCTAACTCCCTCACTGCAAAACAAGCCATATTTAATTTCTTCTACTGGTTCACAAATCAATCCATGGTAAGGCACCAGTGTATCTATCCTCGTCAATCCAACTCTACAAGCCTTCTCGTAATCTCAGCTCTGCTTCGACTACCTCTCACCATCACTGTGCTTCTTCGCTTCCACTCCGTCTTTTCTTGCCCCATTGCATGGAATTATCTTCCTCCCAGGACATCCAAGAACATTCATCACTGATTGGTTCACAACCAAACTAAAAGCCTACCTCCTCTTCTCAGAGTTACCCTTTTAACCTACCTCTCATCTGCCTTCTAAATAACATTTACCACTCATCTCGTACCTGCCTCTGGCCCTCACTTGCTACTGCCTCCACTCTAGCACTTCATCCATCATAGTCACATCCTTAACACAGCTGGCCGTACCACCTACCTGCACATAAAAACATCTAATGTTAATTGTCCCTAATCCATGTACGTCCACCCATGTATTGTCCGCGATGACTGTTCCATTTACTCCCCTCCACAACATGTTCAGAACGTCACGCAAACTCGCCCAACTGTAAGAAGCTCACTGTCAAATCTGATTTCTTATATATTGTGCGTTCTTTTGTGATCAAAAGAGCATCGTTAATCCTGTGTGTCTTTGTGTCAACAACCATTGGGCAGGTCGCACTTAAGCCCCTCTCCAACCCGCTGAAACGCTGGGCTATGCTGACCTGACAGACCTATAGAAGTGGCAGAACAGAACAGGACACAGAAAATTAACAGTGCCTGCGGCTGCACAGTTAACACAGGCCCAGCAATTTCATTTGAATTCATGCGTTTAGGCAATTGAAGTCGTGAAGGGAATTAGTACTTGCATGTCAGGTGAGTGATTGGAAGAGTGTGGGGGGGGGACAAGAGACGGCTCATTCTAAGAGCAGTCCTTAACTGTGTGGCTTCAGACTGAAGGAGACCAGTTAACTGCTTGTAACATTGAAACTTTAGAATGTGTAAAGAAGTTAAATGCCCCCACACAAATAAGTTTGCCCCTCCCACAGTCTCTGAAGTTAGCACCTCTTCCAACATTTCAAGGGTTAGCACCTCACACCCCCACACCCAAAATGGTTAGACTACGTGCACACCGATAATCTAATAACCTGCAGCAGACTATACGGTCAATTTACATTTTCTCTGTGTCCCATGTGAATAGAACATACAGTCCTCGCCCCCTTTCTTACATTCTGTCACTCACAGCTCTGCATTTATAATTGTAAAGCAAAACTACAAGTACCAGAGTGCTGATAAACTGTAACGCTCACCTGATTCGCGCAGAGGCGTCGGTCTGGACTGGGCGACTACCGTATCTTCAAAGGTGATGTGTAGCACCCGGTTGGCTCTTTGGGCTGGACCTCTGTGCACTGTATGCCTGACTTCAAGAGTAAGATGTCTGCAGATAGAAAATATGGGATTAATGAACTGGGGTTATTGGGGTGTCCGCATCTCTTCCCTTTTTTGCTCTCCTGTAGACCCCCAAAGGTTAACGCTCTCACCTTAGGTAAGTGAATGCTGAGCTCTCCATCTGCCTCGGGGCAGGGTGCTGTAACCAGTTTCTTCACTGGATCGGTAGCGCAGGCCTCTTGACTTCAGAGGACTGCTGTCCGTCGTTTACTGCACGAACGGTAAGTTTCGAGTAATTCTATTGTCTTTAAAGTCTTTAGCAATGATGTCTCTTGTTTTGCAGGTTCCGGCGATGGCGGATGACGGGCTGAAGTGAGTTGAAGATGGAGTCCGTATGATGAATAGAAGCGCCTGGAAGCACGTAAGTAAGCGCTTGTTGCCTGCTTCACGATGCGCTCTAACTGTCTTTTATTTTGCAGGTACGAGTTCAGAGCGGCTGCAGGGTGCCGGAATACCCACTGGGGTTGATGTGGAAAGGAGTAATGGCACGTGAGTATTAAAGTTCCCCAATGTCTTTAAACGCACCTTGTTTTGTCTTTCAGATGCAGGATGCAGCGCCGATGGCCTCCGGAGCGTGCGAAGAGTCGGTAAGCTTTTGTCTTTCAGATGCCGGAATGCAGTGTGAAGACCTCTGGAGCGCACGAAGAGTAGGTAAGCCTTTGTCTTTCAGATGCCGGAATGCTAACCTGTTCTTTCTTGTCTTTATAGGTGTTGCTGAAGACTGGATTCAGGATGGTAAGCCTTTTTCCTTAGGCCCAGGATCCAATGCAGAAGACACGATGAGCGTTCTGCTGCAGAGGATGCAGAATAACGCAAAGCAAGATTCATCCACCGGGTGTGGTTTAAATAGCCTCCTGTAGTGCTTAGGTGTCTCCTTCCACAGCCACGCCTAAGTAAGAAAAGAGTTCCTGCTTTCCAGAAGAGTTCCAGTGTTCTGAATCTAGGGAGTGGCTCCTGCCCCACCCAACAGGAAAAGTAGTTCCAAACAGAAGAGGATCAGAGGCTCAGCTGGCAGGCAAGTAAGCAGCATGGTCTGCTGCAGGTAAGTCCACCCAAGCATTATGAGCCCGGCGCTTCCAGCGCTGGGACTGGGCATATTTATGAGCCTGGTGCCACTGGTGCCAGGACTGGGTCCAAAAGGTCCCAATTGGGACTGGTTGGCCCTCGGAACCTGGGTTATGGATCTGCTTCCAAGGGAGTTGGGAAAACCCTGACCTTTTGGAAGCAGGGATCATGACATAAACACAGCAAAGCATGCACCACTAGCACTTAACCTTCTTGCATGTTATCTATTTCCATTAGATCTCTAGGTAGTCCAGCATGACTTGTGTATACAAATCAAAATGTGTATATAACTCAAAACTACTGCACACACACCATCAGTCCAATTGTGCTCTGCAAATTCTACAGACAACTGAAGCTTTTCAGGGTCACGTGATCAGTCCAGAATCTGTGTTTTCTTTGCATTCTGGCACCCATAGTTCTGGACTTGCAGTGGAAAAAGCATACTATAACCATTCTAAGAAACAAACAAGGTGTGGGGAAATAAATATCCGTCCAAAACCACCATGTAAAATAAGTAAGTAATGCTGGGAACTAACTACAAGTCTAGGAATGGAAACCATTTTTTAACTGGATGGAGGAGTCAGACATGTCATGGGGTCACCTTGCAGTACTTAAAGCGTTTTTTGGGATTGTTGGGATGAACGTCCAGGGTCCCAAATGCGAGAGAAGGTACAAGCTAAGGAAGTCCCTATAACACGAGACATACAGCACAGACGGGTAGACCCCTAGGCAATAGGTTCAACTCAATAGGCCTTAGATGGAGCCAACAAAAAGGATACATTTCTGAGAACTTCCCATGAAGAAATTAAGACAGTAACATACAGTAGACACATACATTAAGAGTACAGCGCATGAAGATTAATGGCAGAGGCAAATAAGGTGCCTTAGAGCATTGGGTTTAAAATCACACGTGTAAACATGATAAAGGCACAGTGCGTACTCCAAGCAGCAATACAAGCTTTCATTAGAAACACTGAAGGTCGTAATCACAGAAATAGAATATAAGCACATCTGACATTCATTCGTTATATGCGATATAGAGTACACTTCAGGGCAAAAAGCAGCTTCATATGCCGTTAAGAATTAACAGGCCTCAGAAATACATGGATTATTCCACACAGAAAAATACACCCAGTTTTGGTTCATTTTAGAGAGGGAAACATATACAAGGTCAGTGGCCTCTGAAGACAGGGTGTGAATCCGCACCGAGATTGGTCAGGACAGAGGCGCAGCTCATTCCCAGGCGTCCAACGGGAAGCAGTGTTTCAATCAAATGTTGCAACTTTGTGCAAACTACATAAGGGAGGATGTAAAAGCTGCACAGGGATTGGCTAGGAGTAAAGGGTGCATCACAGCCCCAAGCATCAAACAAGTAGGGCATGTTACAAATGATGTGCCAACCCTTTGCTTTAAAAAACAACAAAACGAAGGTCACAGGTCAGTGAGACAGGGGTAATGTGCAGAAGTATGCACACGAAGAAGTCGATTATGCAAAAGATACACTGCCCCCTGTAGGAAAACATTTACTTAAGAGTGAAATCTCGAATACTGTGAAACATGAGCACTCCAACCAAGTAAATAAATTGATCTTCACAATTATAGAAATTAGGAGTTCATCGAGTAATATATGCAATATAAGGAATACATAAGACAGCCATTAAATAATGTGTTCATAATTATTAGGACCACTCACGCCCACCCACACAAAGACACATTTTAGATGTGCGCATGATCTGGAAGCAAAAGGCCAAGAAGCACGCCCCATGAAGTCACACAGACACATCATGGGAAAGGAAGGAAATGGGTTGAGAAGGGCAACAGGTTTCCAAGGAGAAGTCGCAATATTAACTGTCAGTTGAATAGTCACAATGGTGAGAACGGTACGCTGGTGCCAATCTTTGGGTCCCTTGTGAAGGGAGTTAGTGTTCTTTTTTGTTGCCACACTGTTTACACCTCACAAACTGATTGGTCGATTCGGATGGCAGTAACCCACCCAGGAACACTCGAGACAGAACAACCAATGATCAACTGACTTATATGTTGCAACATGTTAACCTGTCTACTGTCCAATATTATTAGTATTGTATAAATTCACCTATAGCACTGCAATGCGAGTTTATATGACTCTTGAAACAAAGCATAAAACTCATCTCCACTTCTCACTATTTAAACCGCCATTTAATGTTGCAATGTTAAGATTGTTTCCGGCCGAGGGTGCGCGTAATAAACTTTTGTTTTTCTTGCATCTCATGCACTTTACTGGCTCATTAGATTTGTATATGATTCTGGTTGATGGGCCACCTTACAGAATGCAGTCTCCTCTCTGTAGATCTCACACCTCAACCCATCTATTGAGACTCCAATGTAGGTGAAATACGTATGGGTTTGCCATGAGTGTGAACCAAGTCCAGGCAGGGGATACCCACAAAATGCTGGCGAGTAGAGAAGTACAATATATCAGGCTCTCCCAAGGTCAGGTTTTAAGATACTTCAATACCGACTGACAAGCCCACTTCCTTCTCCAAATGTACTATTTACAGACAAACATTTATATTGGAAACATTAAAGGTTGACTCTTATGCGAGAGGAGAATGGCTACAATATACCACTGGTAGTAGAACCCAGTAGATTGGGATATGTTCTTAAATTTCCCCCATTAACAAGGAGATTGGACGTTGCAAGTGGCAGTTTGTGTTAAGTAAGCCTTTCACAGAAGCATAGTTGCACTATTTGTGCACATTATAAACAGGCCCACAGGATTTTAATTCTCTCTGCATATCACCAATAGATGATATGATCATTGTTTTATTGGCCAGAGAAGCATGAAAAACTATAGCCCTCCTAGCAAGATGTGCATCTGTGACCCAGAGACCAGACACACACACAGACTATGTTAAGGTATATTCTCTTGAATGTATTTGAAAATGTCACATTAAGTCGCTAAATGATATGAAGATGTAAGTTTTTTTTCTAAATGTGTCAACTTAAAAAAAAAAGTCACATTGTAAATCAGTGTAGGTTAGGTTGCAGATTTTCAAAAAGACTTTCCCCTTCCTAGCATTTTAGTTTGGAGACCAGACATTACATGTTTAATCCAGCTACTTTGCTGGATTGCCAGATACACATTTTCAGTTGTGTCCTTTTGCACTTTCATTAGGGAATCCTACTTTATTGTCAAGTTGATTTACCATGTGGTTTGATACTTTGCCAGTCGACTTCATTGAACAAATTACAGGGCAACTTTCAAAAGATAACTATGTTGGTTGCTGTGAATGTTGATGCAAACTGAAAGTCAGATGTGAGAAGATACGGGGTGTGGGGGGGGGGGCAAACTATACGAGTAATGCAATAATTTCCTACAGAAATACTGCCATTTTATCAGCAGTAAATTCACTCAAGTACAAGTGCCGGTAATGTGGTGTTGGTCTCCATTAATGGAGTCCTTTACAGCTCCATTGAGGAGTTACCCCAGGGGGTAAATCCACCTGGGGTAATTCCTCTAGTTTTAAGAAATAAAGTGAAGAAAATACATCCAGCCATGCGCTATAGGTATACCCAACACTTTCCTTCAACTCATTGGTGGTGTGTTAAAAAAATGGCAGGAACTCCATTAGAACTGCGAGCACCAGACGCTGTTAGAGAGAGACACAGCAGAACGGGTCTCGCTGTACTCCAGCATTCTATGAAAGAAAAAACACACGCATATCGACCGCGTATGATGTTTAACCCGGCAAACAGCACAGGAATACCCAGGCTCTGAAGAAGGATAGATTCCGAAATGCATTAGCCATATGGGTTTCTTATTTTGCCCCATCATTTAGCAACAGCTTGATTGGTGAAGTGTAGCCAATTAAACTTGCAACCTTTTGAACTTAATAAATCCCAAATTTTTGAACATAAGAGAAAACTTCATTTCTGATTAATCATTAAAGTTTGTTGTCTAACTTATTAAGCAACAATAAGAAATTGACTAACCCCAAGTGGGAAATTGGGGTGTGCGGCCCACACCAAAGGCATACTAGCCTAGTTCCTTTTTTCTCCATGTTCATTTTCTGTACCCTACACGGTGGCACCAGATAGTGGGCTGCACCCTACTAATTAAAATATAACCTACACGATTAACAACTACTGCAACAAAAGAAGATACCAGTAAAGAAGCTGTGCACTCTCGCCTCTCTTTTTATCAGAAACTCCATTACCACCATTTGTTTACTGCACCACCATACTCAAAATACCCCCATCCACAGGTCTACCTCCCAATTACAAGCTATGGAACCAGTAAAAGCGGGCCTAAAAACCCAGCTTCTTCACTCGACCAAAGTATGTGATCCTGGCCAAATCGCTTCACATCGCTGCGCTTTAGGTTTCCATAACTGATAAAATGATTGTGTTAGGTATGCACTACAAACCGACCCACTCATGCATGGCTTAATAGACTGCAGTGTTGCAATATGTAGAATATTGGCCACTTATCCGTAGGCTGAAGTGTTGCTTATGTCACTCAAATCTACATCAGTTTTGAGCCATAGTTCTCTGCTTGTAGTTTAAGTTAAGACAATTATACGACAATGATAGTAATGTGGGTGTCAAATGGTTGGGGGCGGGATGTGGTTTCAGAGCCTAAATGAGAGTTTAGTGAGGAGATATGAAGGGATGTGATTAAGACGGATAAACACAGTGGAGGAATTGGACCAGAACAAGACAGGGGTAGGTAAGTGCAGGAACTGATGGAGCAAAGTATAAGCTGTTTGTGAAACAGCCCACACCCCACATCCATAAAGTATTTTGACAAATTATATTAGAAGCAATTTCAGTTTACTATACTTCCAAGGGGGTTCATGCTTTTATCAATATTACAGACATATTCAAATGTAAAATGATGTGGTCATTCTCATGTTCCCAAAATGTTCTGTGCTTTTATGTAAATTGCCAGGACTGTCCCTCCTGCAGGCACCTGCCAGTCACAATTTATTGGGTTGCTTTAGTTGATAGGCATTTCTGAACCCAGGTGGGGGCTCCACCCCAAGCACATCATTCTGGCCCCCCAAATATGTCCCCAGAGTACATTTTGTTAATCTCCATCACTCGAAATACAGCCTGCAAATCCAAGCCATTACGCAAAAGATCCCAAAACACTATTCAAAATGGTACATATCAGTTGTTCGATTAAAAAAAAACAATAATGTAAACTGTTGGTTACAAATTGGCCACACTCCCCTTTTTAGTTGTATACACCAATAACCTCAAATCCATAATATTATTGACTAACCTACTTGTCAAGGTTGGCACTCTATTAAGAGTGGCACAGGACACCCAGAAAGGGTTTGGGTGGTTGTGCCAAAATAAAGTGGACAGATAAGTACACACACAGTAAAAAGGAAAGAGAACGAAGAGTAGGCAAGAGTAGCAAGGAAAAAGGTACATAATGAACTCCCTCTTGGGGTGTATGCAGATATAGGAAAAGAGTATTCCACGAACCTTGGAAATACTCTAGCCTTCTGCACAGTTTGCTATAACAGAGTCCCACGCTGTTTGCTCATGGCTTGGAACAGCAGCTATGGGTGTCTAATGTAGAAATGAGACAAGGGAAAGGGCAGAGGTTGACTGATGGGAACCAACAGACAAGCTCTGTACAAAAGGGTCTACAAACAGTACAAGAGAAGATACAGACAAATCCAGGAAAAGGAGGTTGATAGCAAACTAGCAGAAGGAAATGAAGGGAAAGTCGTGTAACAGGATTGGATAGCAGAGGACAGTAAGGAACAAGGTTGAGAGCTCAGAGGAGCAGGAAAGCAATGAGCAAGCCCACAGGAGCAGGGCTGTAAGGTAGAGAGCCCAGAGGGAAAGGGCTTAGGGCAGCAGAGTAAAGCAAGCTGACGGCAAGGAACCCAGAAGGGCCGGGCAGCAAGGAGTGAGCCCTGAGGGGCAGGGCCGCTGACCGTAGAAGGTTGCAGAGGACTGTAGAGGGCTGCTAGGCCGAGAACCCAGCGGAAAAAGGTAGGTAGTAGGCAGCGGAGCGTGATAAGCTGCAAAGTAGGAAGCCCAGAGGACAAGGGCTGTAGGCAGCCGGAGTGAGGCAGGCTGCAGAGCAGGGAGCCCAGAGGACAAGGGCTGTAGGCAGCCGGAGTGAGGCAGCTACAGAGCAGGGAGCCCAGAGGACAAGGGCTGAGGCTGGAAAGCAGCAGAGCGTGATCAGCTGCAATGTGGAGAGCCCGGCAGGGCAAGGGCGGAGGCTGGAAGGCAGCAGAGCGTGATCGGCTGCAATGTAGAGTGCCCGGTAGGGCAAGGGCGGAGGCTGGAAGGCAGCAGAGCGTGATCGGCTGCAATGTAGGGAGCCCGGCAGGGCAAGGGCGGAGGCTGGAAGGCAGCAGAGCATGTACGGCTGCAATGTGGAGCCTGGAAGAGCAGGGCTGAGGCAGGAAGCCCAAAAGGCTAGGGCTGTAGGCAGCAGGGTGTAGCAGGCTGCAAGGCAAGACGCCCAGAGGAGCAGGGCTGAGGCAGGGAGCCCAAAAAGCTAGGGCTGTAGGCAGCAGGGTGTAGCAGACTGCAAGGCAGGAGCCGGCCAGGGCACTGGAACAAAAAGCAGGTGAAAGCAGGAAACAGCATACAAAGTTCGTAGCTCGAAGCAAAAAGGTGCCGGAAGGACTCTCATGCAAGAGACTGAGCTCTCGCAGGCAGCAGCTTTTATACAGCCCAGCCCAGCACAGAGGCAGGCTAATTGGTTGCACCTGGTTCAGCACACCTGCAGACAATCGACCACCTCCCTCTCTGTTCCTGAGCTGGTGGAAGCAGAGCAAATCCCTAGGGCTTCTGGGGATTGTAGTTCTGATGAAGAAAAATAGGAATAGCCAGGAATAGGTGGTTATAGCCAAGTGCATTATGGTAAGTGTAGTTTTTTGGGAAAAATAAAAAAGCACCAAAGTCTCGCAAATGGGAAATAAAGTCCAAATAGTGAATAGCGGTTGATCCAAGAGTTTTCTGTAGATAAATGAATACAATTTGTCCATATTGATCGCCAATGTATGCGCCCATGGCGCAGGCATGACACTACTACACCCTGTGAGAAACCAGAAGGTATCTCACCCGCTAGTCCCTGGGGGAGCGGTCATCCAGGTGGCCAGGATACAGCCATCGTTTTTTGGCTCCAGTTCCAGGGGGTGGCCCAGTGCGGGAGGATCACCTGGGTGAGGGGTCTTCGGGGAGTGGGACACCAGACGGTGAGGTGCGGTATCCCCTTCCTTATAACACCTTTACCCTATCCTACCCATTTGGATATTTAGGAACTCCACCCCCTCCCCCTTTTACAACACAAACACTTTCTCACTGACAGCCCGCTCTAAGGGAAAACAGACTAGCACCCGAGCCATGTACCTGACACGTCCCAATACAAAGGTGAGGCAATTACTGATCATCACACACACGCGCCCACCCGACTTCCATTACACTTCCCCACATGGATAAAAGGTGGAGAAAGAGAGCATACTCTGAGTGAGACAAAGCACACAAGGAAACAGCAGTTCCAAGGTGGCAGTTTAATGAGAGGAGAAAGGCAGCGAGACAAGAAGGGCGAGGGGAGGGAGGTTGCAAAGAGGAAAGTTCCCTTGTCCCTTTTCGAAAAGAAACCGTTGCTTTCACAAGACCTCGAGAGAAAGCGTAAGACCAGGAAACCAGGCTGAAGAATCTTGCATTGTTTGTCAAGAGGTACCCGGGGCTCTCCCGCATCAGTAATCAAGGCGGAGAGAAGCTTAAGCCACCGTGGTACTGTCCTTGGCTCCAATAACAAAGCCACTTTAGTGGCAGCAAAACAGCGGATGAGACGGATATAAGACCGGTCTGCGTTTAAGCCAAGGTTGCAAGTAGCAACATTGTATGGAGAGCGCTGGAACGAACATTGTTAAAACGCATGCGATAAGAGACGCAAATGAAGTTAAACTGCTGATAAGTGATTGAACTTACAATTTATTTATTTATTTATTGTTCGCTTGTTAGGCACTTCTACAGCAACTACATACTGCTTCAAAGCACCCACAGGGCAAGGGAGGGAATAAGGGAGTGATACAAATGGAATACAAAACAGAGGAGGAGAAAAGAGAAAAAGGACAAACCTACTATGCCTTGCGAGTATTCAGAATATGCAAGTGCATCAAGGAAGAGGGCAGATGGGGAAGGTGCTATATAGTGTCTGTGCTAGTGAGCGAGCAACATATGAAGTGGATGGTGTTGTAAGTGCTACATGGCCTGGAGCCATGTTGGGTATAAGTGCGAGACTCCAAGGCAAGTGCTGAGAGTAGACAGCAGATGGGCAAATTGGGTGTGGTAGGTCAGGGGCCCCGAGGATACACAGGGGCGATGACACCAATCGCAGCAACTGTGAGAATAGCAGAGGAGAGAAGATGGGATGGAATTGGTAAAGAGGAAGTACTTCAGGAGCTTCTGGAATTCAAGGAAGACCTGCTCAAGGTGCAGGGAAAGGGGGAGACTGTTCCAAAGTAGAGAGCCAGCTGAGGAAAGCGATCAACCTCCTGCTCTATATTTAGCAAAGCGCTTTATACACAGAGTTGGTGCCAGAGGAATGTAGAGGTCTGGAGGGAGAGTATTTAGTGAGGTAGAGTTGAAGATAGGTGAGGTCCCCGGGCCCAGGCAGCCTTGTGGATGATGCAGGGGAATTTGAATTTATTCAAGCAGCAACCAGGAGTCAGTGAAGACTTTAGGTAGGGCAAGAGAGATGCGGTCCATGGGCTTAAGGCTGAGCAGAAGTCTTGCTGCTCTATTCTGGATTAGCTGGAGAGGTCACAGAGTGGAAGAAGGTAGATTTAGGAGGAGGCTATTGGAATAGTCAAGCCTAGAGAGACCCAGAGCTCAGGTAACATTAAGCCTCTGGGAAAAGGGAGAATTCCTTTGAGAAGGAATAGCTGAAAGTGGGACTTCTCGGGAATGTCCTGAGTCTGGGGGAGGAAAGAGAGGGGAGTCGAAGATGACTCCAAGGTTTCTGGCTTCAGAGGATGGAGCAGGGACGGGGGGGGCCCATGGGGGAAGGCCAGAGTGACGGGAAGAAAGCAGAAGCGGTGGTCCCGATGAGAACGATCTCTGTTTTACAGGTGTTGAGGCAGAGATCGAGGGGCCCAGGACTGAATGGCTGATAGGCAGTCAGGGATGATGGAAGGTGCAAGGGGGTCAGAAGGAAGTTTGAGAAAGAGTCGAGTGTCGTATGTATAACACTCGAAAATTGGGGGGAAATAAGATGAGGTGTGCCAGCAGAGCAAGGCATGTTTTGCTATATGCATGCACCGAGCTTCATTTTCTATGCCATGCCTGGTTTTGAAGTACTACGCACAATTAGATTTAATAGGACTGAGTGGGAAAAAAAGAGCTATGATGTGCTGTTGGTATCAGGTAATAATATCGCCATATATATGGTCGCCGTAAATATCGGCAGGAAAATGTGGCGATATTATTTGGGTGACCATAGTTTGGGGGTTGCTGGGGTGTCCCCCGCATGTTCCATGCAATAATGTCGCCACAAAAAACGGCCATTTTTCGGCGATTTTTTTGCATGGCGAGATTTTTGTGGCGACATTATTACATTGAACCGTGCTGTTGGCAGCTTCAGTTCAGTGACACCGTTCGCTGAGTGCAGGTGTGTTTTTCGGTTGGTAGCCACCATGTGGTGTTCGGCGAGACTAGGTGTGGTTTATATTGTTGCTGTGGTGGTGTTGTGAAGTGTGTGCGGTTTGTTGTGCTGTACAGGTATGGTTAAGTTTAGTTCAGCGTTTTAGAGGTGTATGCAGAAGGGTGAGTTTTTAGTAATGTTAGTCAATCGCAGTACCTTTCTACCCCCACTGTTCCGACTAAGTGTCGCCCATATCCCTTCCCCTTTAGTACATTCTGGTCTGGTATGCAGTAGTTACCATCCCCATGAGTTCCTCCAGGGGTGTTCCCTGTGGTCTGTCTATGTGAGAGTGGGGCACATCTCTCTCTCATTTTCATCTTAGGCCCTCTATTAGCGGTCTACTTAAGTTGGGTCCCATCTTCCCACCCTTGTTTCCCCTTTGGCGCTCTATTGGGATGGGCATACCCTAGGCCTTAAAAACCACCCCTTCCATTCAGACGCCTCGCTTCTCCCCACTCAGGTCTGGCTTTCTCAGTTGTGTGTTCACTACATAGTGTGTGGATGTTGATGTTGTTCAATCGTTTACATCCCGTTCGGAGCTGAAGAGCCAGGTTTTAAGATGTTTTCTGAATTTGAAATGGTCCTTCATAGTTCGTATTTCTCTGAGGAGGGAGTTCCAAAATTTTACGGCCAGGCAGGAGAATGCTGATCCACCACATTTTGTTCTTGTGTATGGATTAGGTTATAAGCGGATGTCATCACTGGATTTGAGTGTTCTAATGTGCTGGTAGATGGCAATTTTTTTCTTTTTATGAATTCTGCTACACTGTGCTATTATGTTATACCATGTCATGTTTTAAGCTGTAGAAACATGTTGTGTAATGCCTTCTTCTGTGGGATTAATGCGCTCCTTTTCCAAGGCTAAAAGCACATTCTAAATGTGCTATGTACTCAGTCACATCTTCGGGAAAGGGTGGGAGGAGAAAATGATGTTGGTTTCCCTTTAGACTAGCTGGATGTGTCATGTTATATTATTTTGCGGTTTCATTATGATGTGTTACTTTAAATGCCTAATTTTCAAGTGCATTTGTAGTTGCCATAAGACAGCCGGTAACAACTCTTTAAACATGCACACACAAAAAAAGAAAAGAATGAAAATCAGAAGGGTAGACTAGGAAATCTAATCGGTTAACTAGGTCATATCATACAACACTGTTTTGCCCCAACTTTCGCGTGATGCCCTCTATTAACAGGACACAGTAACTGCAGCTAAGGGTAACAAGGCCAGACAAGGTGGGATTATGTAAATTAACTCCCATAAACGCCCATTCTAAGAGGATGCCTGCATCACACACCAATATAACCATCGCCTTAAAGGTCCTAGCAGGACTCCAGAACCAACAGGCAAGCTGAACTGGGGCTTCTGCTCTCATCTTTGACTCCTCTCCTTCCTCCCTCACACTCAGGACATTGCTAAGAAGTCCCACTTTCAACCCTTACTTCTCAAAAGGAATGCTCCCTTTTCTCACTTTCCCCCAGAAACTTAATGTTTCCCCAATCCCTGGTTCTCTCTACTCTTGACTATTGCAACAGGCTCCTCCTCAATCTACCTTCTCCCACTCTGCGACCCCTTAGGCTAATCCAGAATAGGGCAGCAAGACTTATCCTTGGCTTTAAGCCCAGGGACCACATCTCTCTTGCCCTAAAAGTCCACTGGCTCCCAGCTGCTGCACAGATCAAATTCAAATTCCTCTCCATCATCCACAACGCTGTCTGGGTCCAGGGACCACAAAATACACTCCTTCTAGACCTCTACGTTCCTCTGGCACCAACTCTGCACATAAATCTTTGCTAAACAGAGCAGGAGGTTGTTACTTTCGTCAGCTTGATCCCTCCTATGAAACAGCCTCTGCGTCTTGAGCAGGACCTTCTTGAATTCCAAAAGCACTGCAAGACTTTCCCTCCTCCTTCCCTTCCTCTACTAATCTCACAGTTGCTGCGATTGGTGTCTTGGACCCCTATGCATCCTCTGGGCTCCTGACCACTCACACCCAATCTCGCCAGCTTCTGTCTACCTTCAGCACTTGCCTCGGCACACCCTCCGCACTGGAGACTCGCACTTTTCCACCGAACGCTGCTCCTGGTGGCATGGCACTTAGCATACCTTGCACTTAATCTGTGGCTCTCCCTCCAGCACAGACACCCCAGCACCTAGCCCACCGCCATCCTCCTTGCTGCACTTGCACGTTCTGAATACTCACAAGGCATAGTATGTTCAGTCGTCCGTTCCGCAAATGTATTTTTTTGTTAATTGTACTGCAATCCCATGTTCCCTCCCCATTGCCCAGTGGGCGCTTTGAAACAATGCATTTGCTGTATAAGCGCCTAACAAGCAATAAACGAAACTAAGGAAGACGAGGTTTAAAATCCCACCCTCTGTTAAATGCACCCATATTTCCTTCCAGTTTACCAATCTATAGAATCCGGCGCCTCGTAGCTCAGGGAAGTGACTAGTGGGGCTTTGAACACTGTTTTCTTGGGAAGCTTACAAGTCTATCCACTGGCTTAGCTGGAGACGGGCATGCTGTTCTTAACACTTTGCCCACAAGCCTAGTGTTTTGTTAACCATGCCATGAATCAATGAGGAAACCAAAAAAAGTGGGGGGCAGACAGGAACGAAGTAAAAGGGCTTTGCCGCCTGTGTTTTCTTGGGAATGGCTTGAACACCTCTTCTCCGGCTCTCTCCTGGACCTCATCCCAACTGTCCACCCGCCTTTGCTCCTCCCTACCACTGACTGCTCCCTCATACTCCCCTTTAGTATGTGTTTGGACGCCATGAACAATGGCAGTAGATGCTATACAAATGCAAGATAACATGACATAAGGAAGCTCCAGTCTTCACAAGCTGAAGGCTGAGTCGCTTTAAATGTGCATTTGCTGGACAAAGGCAAATCTTCCCAAAAGGTGCTCATTTGTTACAGACAAGTTGCACTCCTTTCCTCTCTTTGGTACGGGGACAGTGAGCAAGCCTGAAAATTCATGATCGTCCAAGCGCGCGTTTTGCAACCTCAGTGCCAAGCAGGGCGAGGGAGAAATCACACGTATTTGCACCAGAAAAAAATTCCAGTATATTCTTTACCCCCACGCGGCTGCTTAAAGACAGGTTTTTCTAGCAGTATACCAGAATGGCCCAAAGAACGTTTTGGAACGGGTCGCCCCTCACATCTGTTGCCTGCCCGGTCTCAAAGGAATGCAAGTGCCGGATAATTTGGATAAACAACTAAGCGAGGAGGAGACCTGTGGACAACCCAGTGATGATCTACTCAGGGCCGCCGCACATGGGTTGGTAGGGACAAATCGGTACACCACGCCAGTGTGGTGTGCGCGTTATGAAGCAAACCCTCCATCACCTGCGGCCATACGCCAGAAGACCCACCCACACGCTTCCCCCTGGTGTATAGTACCGACAGAGTGACAGGATGATTTAAACTGCGAAGTACCTGTGTGTGCGCCTGCTGAAGCCCACGGTGCTCCTCCGTCCACACTGCCAGTGCCGCCCAAAGCGGCTTGGCCGGTGCACACGGTCCTTGGTTGCAAACAGGTCTGACCGGAGCCGGGCGACCGCGCCCTGAACCGCCTCCTCTGTACCTGGGAGAGGGAGGGCTGCCCGTCACCGCCTCCACCCGAGAGAGCGCCCTGCACGCGCCGGGTTCTGCTCCAGCGCTCCCCTCACCTGAGGAGGATCGTGCAACTGAAAGGGGTGGTCACGCGCAGTCTGCTGTTACACGCCCCCTCTCCTCAAGGGGGGCAACCAGTCTGCACATGTCCGCAATGAGATTGTCCTAAACAGGGGTTATAGGACGCCAGGTCTTTTACTCTTCACCTGGGGCAGGGAACTTACAAATGTAGTCTAGAATGACACCTCAATAGAAGGAGGGGCTCCCTCCTAGGAGGAGGCTTGGCGGTGGAGACGAGTGGGTACGTTGGGCTGTCTCCCCTTGGGCTGTGACCGCCTCCTCCTTGGAGCACCTTTCTGGTCATGAAAGAGAGATTGGGTGGCGCGCCACTCCCCCAACCGCCTATGTTACTATTACATTATGTATGATAATACTACACCTTTTCATACCATTTCTCATACAACATACCAACAATATAACATTCGATTGCTTTTTTGGCCCGAGCTATAAGCGCGAGGCCGGGTATTAAACCCGTGCTGCTCTGCCCTGTCTTGTTTCCAAGACCTCCCGGGCCATAAATAATTTAATGAAATTGCGTAATTTTATTGGTGCGTGTGACACTATTCCTTTTTTATATGTAATATTAATCTTCTGCATTCAACAATGAGTAATGTTCCTCTTGCCCATCTTCATGATTTGCCCAAATAAATTCCCCGCGAAGGCTTCCAAGTTGATCATTTTGAAAGCGGAGTGGGCGTTCTTCACACTAAAATATTAAATGCTTAAGCGACTCCACCTTGCCAGCTTGATCCCAAGTTCTACATTGTCTATTCATTTTTGGCATCTTTTTCCAAGCTCTTGCCACTTCCATTGTAGGCAATTATGTCGAGACCAGAGACTTCGTATTATGCATTTACTCCTTTTCTCTCGAAACAGCAGCAGCGAAAAAATAAACATGATTTTAAACATTAAAGTTTTTAAAACATGCACAACAAATGTAGCATTCCTCACTTAGGATGCTAAATTAGTTATGTCCCCCAGTGGCGTCGCTAGAGGGAGTTTGGGGGGGCCCAGGCCCCTCCTCTGAAATCCTGTGCCTCCTTGTGCCCTCCCCCCTCCACCGCAGCTGGGCTACTTTCTCTGCAATGTTTGCAGTGCTGTGGCACACACACAGGACCGCAATGAATTCTGCCACACAACAATGAAGAGTTGTAAGTCACCCTGCAGCCAAGAGCAGCCCCTCCAATCAGAATGTAGCGCACTAAACCGCTAATGATGGGTCATTAGTGACCTAATGGTTTAGTGCCTACATTCTGATGGGAGGGGAGGTGCACAAAAGAGGTGTGGTAGTTGATGTGTTATGTTATTTGTCATTTATATAGCACTCTATATATCATTGGTATGACCTCAAAGCGCTTGTGGGTTGAACGACCGTGGGGACCATAGTCCAGGTCAGTTGAGAGAAAAGGGAATCATAAGGTGCTTGGGTGCACTCAATATGTGGGCAGCGGATGTGATTGCTTGATGGTAGCTGCATCCTAACATTAGGTGTGGTGATATGATATGGCATTTATAACGCACCTAAACACAAGTATTTCAAGGCGCGACAAGACAAAGGAGGGGGACAGAGGGAAGACAGAGACAACGATCTTACTAGGCCAGGTGACAATGAGATTGCGCAAGTGCGGGGGGGGGGGAGAAAGTGTAGGGGAAGGGGGATCAACAGTTCAAAATAAATAGAATAAATAAACAATAGGTAAAAGTGCGGCCATCTTGTGACAAGTGCAGGGTTGAGTGCAGACATCAAGTGTCAGGAGCTGGTGGGGACTATAGGGATACAGAATCAGCCCCCAAGTGCAGGGGTTGCCTGGGAGGTAGTGCAGGAAAGCAGCTAGCAACAGAGGGGACTTGGGCCCGAGATCAGAGGTTAGCCAGGTGACCATTGCTGTTTCAGTCGGGAGTTCAACAGGGGAGAGGAGGCGAGAAAGCAGAAGCAAAGAGGAAGGTCTTGAGGTGCTTCCGGAACCGGAGATGGTTCTCCTCAAGTTTCAGGGAGGCAGGGAGGCTGTTCCAGAGGGAGGCCCCAGCTGAAGAAAGAGATCCACCACCAACTCGTTGCTTGGAGAAGTGACTGACCCTGAGGGAGTTGGAGGAGGATGAGCGAACAGCTCGAGAAGGAAGAAATTTAGGAAGAGAGAGAGTTGAAGGTATTGAGGTCCCAGGCCCAGAAGGCCTTGTGGACAATGCAGAGGGTTCTGAACTTTATCCTCGCAGCCACTGGGAGCCAGTGCAGAGATTTCAGTCCTGGAGAGATAGGATCCCTGGGCTTGAGGCCAAGGACAAGTCTCGCAGTCCTGTTCTGGATGAGTTGCAGAGGGCAGAGAGTAGAAGCAGGCAGATTTAGAAGGAGGCTGTTGCAGTAGTCCAGCCTATAGAGAACAAAAGCTCAGGAGACAATGAGCTTCTGGGGGAAGGAGAGGAAAGGAAGAATACCTCTGAGGAGGTGAGGTTGGTAGTGTGACTTCTTAGAGACGTCAGAAATATGAGGAGAGAAGGAGAGTGTGGAGTCGAAGATGACCACCAGGTTTTTAGCCTCACAGGTGGGAGAAGGAAGAGGGCCAAGAGAGGCCGCCCAGAGAGTGATAGGAAAGGAGGGAGCAGGTGTGCCGATGAGGAGAATCCCAGTCTTACTGGCATTAAGGCAGAGATCATTGGTGGCACACCACTCCTGGATAGCAGACAGACAGTCAGAAATGAGAGGGAGAAGAGGTGGTGGAAGGGAGCCTGAAAATTAGCTTATTGTTGTCCGCATAGCACTGAAAGTTTGGACAGAGTGGCAATGCGGTGGGCAAGAAGTGCCAGGTGTTGGTTGAACAGCCAGGGAGAGAGGTTAAACCCCTGTGGAACACACAGGTAGAGATAGAGGAGAGGAAGGACCCAAGTTGAACCTGGGAGGGTCTATTGGAGAGGAAAGAGGTCAGCCAAGCCAGGACCTGATCAGTGACACCCAGGTTATCACGAAGACGGTTGAGCAGGATGGAATGGTTGACCATGTCAAAGGCAGAAGAGAGATCAAGTAAGATGAGGACACAGGGGGTATTGGAGTCAAGGTTTGCGAGCAAGTCTTCAAAGATGTTCAGGAGAGCAGTTTCCATGTTTCTGGCAGCTCTGAAGCCAGACTGATGGTCATGGAGACAACCAACCGTTTCAGTGTGAAGATTAAGCTGGGAGATTGCCAGCTTTTACAGGAGTTTGCCCAGGAAAGGAGTGAACGAGATTGGGCGGTAGTTAGCAGGGCTGGAGGGGGTGGCTGAGGGTTTCCTAAGAAGAGGGTGCACAAGGGAGTGCTTCAGGGGGGAAGTGGCGAAGGAGTGGTTGCAGAACTCGGCCAAATCAGGAGCCAGGGAGTCAATGTGGTCCTTGATGGTTTTAGAGGAACAGTGGAGAACCTGTTTTGACAAGACTTTCATAGATCAGACTTTTCTAGAAAACTCGTCTGTGGAGAACAGGGGAAAGACAGAGAAGGAGGGAGGCGGGGTGGCCATAGAAGGGCCAGAGGAAGAGCGGGGAGTAGAGGGAGGAGGAGGGGAAGAGATAGAGGACAGGATGTCCAGAGTTTTAGAGATGAAAAGAGAAGCCAGGGAGGGGACAGGAGAGGTAGAGACTGCAGCAGGATTGGCCAGCTCTTTGCAGATTTCAAAGAGTTAGGCCGAGTTGTTGGATGCTGCAGAGACGCAGGCTTGGATGAGGGCTCTCTTCTTGGTGCGGACAGAGAGCCGGTATTGCCTTTGGAGCAGGCGGCAGGCCAGTTTGTCAGAGGGTGTACAGGAAGCATGCCATTTCCTCTCAGCTACCCTGCATTTATGTATAAGGGTGACAAGGTCTGAGCCGTACCATGAGTTGCAGTTGGTTTTGGGTTGCAAGTGGATCCTCATGACAGGGGCAAGAACATCAAGAGTATCAGATATAGCAGAGTGGAGCATAGAAAGGGTTTCAAGGTGTGAGTCAGCCAAAGGGGGAGGGGGTGGTGAGAAAGTGGTGGTGACGGCCTCAACTGACACACGCTTCATGTGTCGGATAACCGAGAAGGTAGGTGGCACTGCTGGAGTTGGCTTGGTCAGAGGGGTGGAGAATGAGTTGGGAGGAAAGGAGAAAGTGATCGCTCCAGGAGAGAGGAGAGGTGAGAGGAATAGAGAGGGGAAGCTCTGAAGATATCAGAACATCAAGATTGTGCCCTGCAGAGTGAGCCGGGCCGGAGGGGAGAATAGAAAGAGAGAGGCAGTCACAGAGGTCACCAGAGGAAGGACAGGAAGCATCCAGGTGGATGTTAAAGTCTCCAAGAAGGAGGAGTTGAGTGGTCAGGACCAGGAGGGAGGAGGAGAGGTCCTCCCACTCACAGAGGAAGGAGGAGATTTGACCAGGTGGCTGATAGATGGTAGCCACAGTAAGGTAAGGGAATGGTTAGGAGAAAGATAGCCTGCAGACGAGGCATTCGAAAGAGGAGTAGGCCTGCGTAGGAATGACCGAGGCAGGAAACCACTCAGGGAAGATCAGGGCTAGACCTCCTTTGGAGCGATTGGACCTGGGCACGGAAAGGATCTTGTAGCCGTCAGGGAGGAGAGTGTCAAAGCTTGTGACAGGGCTGGCCATGAACCATGTCTCGGTGAGATCAAGGTCAAGTTCTTCAAGGAGGCGGCAAATGTCAGAGTAGTATTTGACAGCTGAGCGAGAGTTTAGAGTGGCAATATGGAGAAGGTTGCCATCCTTGAAAGACGTCCGGAGAGGGGTACAAATCAGAGGTATGCCCCGTAGAGGTGTAGAAGAAGCCCAAGGGGGAGGCAGAAGAGGAAGGAGGAGAGGGCAAGGAAGCTGTGGAGGGAAGAGAAGGGACAGCAGTAGAATAAAGGAAAGTTATGAGTTGCGGGAAGCGTCTATCAAAGAGGAGAAGGTTGGCCTGAGGTCCTTGGACCAAGACGGTACCATTCAGGTAAACATTAATAATGACCTTAGAGGAGTGGAAGGAGGCCAGGAGGGCCTCCCACCGGGTTCCTCCATTAATGGGAAAAGAAGAGAAAGGAGAGAGCACAGAGACAATATGAAGAGTCCATAGGTCTGGTGAGGGAACGACCAAGAGGATGTCAATGAGGGTTTGCTTGGAGGAAGCACTGGTATAGGTGTCAGCGATAGGGAGGCCTGTGTTGGAGACCAGGATGTCCTTTTTAAACTTCTTCCTACCAGGTTTAGTGAGGAGAGCAGGATAGTTGATATAGAAGCAGTTATAAAAGATAGGAGAGACAGAGAGCACTATAGAGTAGGTAGGGAGAGGAGAGAAGAGGAAGGGGGAGGGTAGAGGAGGAGAGAACACTAGCGAAGGGCACAGGGAGGAGGGCAAGCAGACGAGACAAGGAGAGACGAGACAGTAATAGATAATATAACAAAACGACAAGAGCTCAGACAATAGTAGAAGAGTTTGCCAGATGAACGCTTTGCTAAGAAGGCAAAACCAAGGACAGCACTACTTTCACAATGCAATTTAAATACCGGAGGGAAATAACACACCTATGTCTGTGAATCCTGTATAGTGGGAGAAAGGTCTAGGTTTCACAATGCAATTTAAATACTTTCACAATGGAATTTAAATACTTTCACAATGCAATTTAAATACCGGAGAAAAACCCACCTAGGTCTGAGAGTCCTGTATAGCGGGAGAAAGGCCTAGGTTTGACAATGCAATTTAAATACTTTAAAAATGCAATTTAAATACTTTCACAATGCAATTTAAATACCAGAGAACAACCCACCTAGGTCTGAGAGCCCTGTATAGTGGGAGAAAGGCCTAGGTTTCACAATGCAATTTAAATACCAGAGAAAAACCCACCTAGGTCTGAGAGTCCTGTATAGTGGCAGAAAGGCCTTCACAACGCAGTTAAAAATGGCCAATAACCATAGTGTTATCACAGAGTGGCTCATGCTAATAATCACAGTATTAATCTAGTGCAGGTAAGGTTGCTATGTGGCAGGGTTTCAGGGTAGAGTGATGGCTCTTTTCTTCACCCGGGTCACTCCTGCCTTATTAGTCACTGCTAGTTGACGGCTGGCCGCTGGCTTCCCCTGCTGACACCTGCAGGCACGATGTGGAGCCAACTCTGTGGGAGCCACCCTTTGCCTAGGGGCCCTTAGCCACAGGGGCTGCAGGGCAGAGTGCTGCCCTAGGGAGGTCCGTTAAGTGTAGCATTCAAGCCAATCAGGGGAGGAGGGCGGTCTGGGAGGTGGGAGGTGGGGGGGAGGGAAAAGGGTGCCAAGGGGGTCAGGGGAAGAAAAGATGCCCTCTGGGGCAGGGGGCCTCAAACAAGGGCTAGATTTTTTAAAAGTAAGGCCCTGGAGGGTCGCAGAAAAAGCAACACTCACCATGATGCGCCGGCTGTGAAAGGCGATTGCAAGAGCTGCCGGAGACTAGGCAGAGTGAACACCCAATCAGGGAGGAGGGCGGGCTGGGAGGCAGGAGGAGGGTGGGGAAGGGAAAAGGGTGCACAGGGGTTCGGGCGAAGCAAAGATGCCTGTGGGGCGTGGGGGCCTAAAACAAGGGCTAGATATTTAAAAAGTAAGACCATGGAGGGTTGCAGGAAAAGCAGCACTCACTGTGATGCGCCGGCTTTGAAAGGCGGCCACAAGAGCTGCTCGAGACTAAGCAGAGTGAACACCCAATCAGGGGAGGAGAGCAAACTGGGAGGCGGGAGGAGGGTGGGGAAGGGAAAATGGTGGCAAGGGCGTCAGGGGATGCAAAGATGCCTGCAGGGGCTGGGGCCTCAAACAATGCCCTGGAGGGTCGCAGGAAAAGCAGCACCACTGCGATGCGCCGGCTGTGAAAAAACAGGTGGTATTGAGAGATCAGTTGAATGTGTGCAGTCTGGAGGTTGGTCTCAGAGACTGGATTCTGGTGGCGTTAGGCCTGTGTAGGATGCTTATGTGTGCAGTTAGGCTGATTTTCCGTGGGGTATAGCTGCGTTCTAGCAGGGTGTTGAGGTGTTCCTGGAGAATTGTTTGTATATGAGCAGCTAGGCGAATTGATCAAGGGGTGTTGCTGCACTCTATTGTGTGTTGGTGTAGAGAGGAGAGTGAGCATAGTGATAGGAGAGGTGAGTGTCTGGAGTGGATGTTTTTGACTTACGAGCCCACTGTTCCAGATAACATGTACACGTTTCGCGATAGCTGTGCTCAGAGGAGAGGGCACCGGAGGCAGCTACACATGTGTAATAGCCAGGAAGCGGATAGTCAGCAGTCATATATCTAGTGCACGCAGGATGCTCAGGTTGTCATCTAGGGTGGTCATTTTTTGATTGTGTCTTAATGACTTTATTCATCGTTTTCAGTGGTGTAATTGCTTGGTATCTCGTCAAACAATTGTCCTCAGGTTGCAGGGTGTCAGCGACCTTAAGTGGGCTTAATTGGGTTTACGGAAGGAGACATGTTTGTAGAGCTTTGCCGAAGGCCATGTAGTCTTGGGTGTGACAAATGTGTGGGAGGATTGAGTTCCACAAAGTAGGAGCCAAGGTTGAGAAGGCAGATCCTCCCATCCTGGCTGAGTTGGAGGTTGGAATCACTAGTAGGAGGGCAGTGCTTGATATTAGGGTGCGTGGTGGGAGTTATGGTTTTATCTTCCCTTGGAGGTACGTTGGGCCGGTCTTGTGCACTGCTTGGTGGATAAGGCATAGGGTTTTGAAGGAGGCCCTTTGTCTGATAGGGAGCCAGTGGAGGGTGCTGAGAGTGGGAGAGATGTGCTCTCTGGGTCCCAGTGCGAGAAGGAGTTTGGCAGCAGCGTTTTGGGCTCTTTGGAGTTTGTTACATTGATAGGTCGGTGCTCCCAGGTATAGGGAGTTGGCGTAGTCCAGTCTTGGCATAACAATAAACATAACATCGGCAAGCCAGTTGAGATAGGTGAGCTAAGGGAAAATTCTTCTAAGGAGTTTGAGGTGGTAGGGACAGGTTTTTGATACATTATTGATCTGATGGCAGAGGATTAGGCCTGAGTCCATCGTGCAGCCAAGGCTTTTGACTATTTTGGAGCAGTGCCAAGGGAGGGAGGCCATGGGAGTGGTTGCGGGAGAAGGGCAGTATTGCTGCACACCATGATTTTAGTTTTTTCCGTGTTCAGAAGGAGGTGTTTTTTTGTCATCCATCGGTCGATACCACGGAGGCAAGCTTCAAGGTTGGGACATGGGTTGGTGAATGTTTTGGGAATTTTTAGGATAATTTGGGTATCGTCGGCATAGTTGTAACAGGAGAGGTTGCGTGCATGGATGATTCCTGGTAGAGCAGACATATAGAGTTTGAAAAGGAGGACAGAGAGGCAGGCGCCGTGGGGTACTCCAGTGTTCACAGTGCGAGCAGTTGAGACAAAAGGGGAGAGGAAGGTGATTTGTTTGCTATTGGTGAGGAAGGAGATAATCCATTTGAGTGCTGAGCCACAGATTCCTAGGGAGTAGAGGCGCGGTCAAGGAGGATTGAGTGGTTAACTGTGTCAAAGGCGGCTGACAGATCAAGGAGAATCAGCGCTGCGCAACCCTTAGAGTCTTCAGTGACCTTGAGATCATCCCAGATTGAGATCAGAGTGGAAGCCTGATTGTGCGGGGTCGAGTAGTTTGTTGGATTCTACGAAGCAGTTGAGTTGAGAGTATGCAGCCCGGTCAATGAGTTTCACGAGAAATCTGGTGTTGGAGATTGGCCTGTAGTTTTTAGGGTCAAGGGGGTCAAGAAATGCCTTTTTTAGAAGCGGTTTGACATGCGCTATTTTAAAGGGGTGAAGGAGTCAATTAGTATTTACCTTGCATGTTCTCCTGCGCAATGATAGGAGAATATTTATTTTAGAAGAGAGGTGGGGCAAGGGTCGAGGGGGGCTCCAGAGGGTCTGCTGCTGGATAGTAGACCTAGGAACTCGTCTCTCGAGATGGGTTGGAAAGAGTCAAAGGATGGTATTGTCGTCATCGGGGCGATGGGATCAGGGGGGTCGATGTAGGGTAGGGGATGATGGTGGAGAGTTTGGTGTTAAGGGTTGCTAGTCTGTCAAGTGCAGTGTCGTAGAAATGTAGCAAGAGGGATTTGCAGAGCATTTGCGTGGGGGTGGATTGGGCAGAGGTGTAAGTAGGTTTTCACGAATTTGGAGATTATCTTGTGGAGTTCTTTGCTGCTGCCACAGTTCAGAATTAGTTTATTGTAATAGGCCTTTCTGGCCTTTCAGATCTCGGATTTGTAATTACGGTGGTGGAGGGCAAACGTAGATCTGCTGAGATCGGTTTCAGATGCTCGCCATTTGCTCTCAAGAGAGTTATTTTGACTTTTGAACGTCTTCAGGTGGGGCGTGAACCCTTTGGGAATGGTCTTTTACATGAGGCTGCGGGGTCTGAGTGGGTGAGAGGGATCAGGGATTCTTTAAACCAAGAGTCAAAGGATTCGATGGTTAGGGGTCTCCCACAGGTCAGCATCACTGGGGGGCAGAGCAGCAGGGCTTTGGCTTGGTCAGGGAGTACCCTGACTTTGTTCCAGCATTTTAGATCAAAGGTGGGGGCTGGGGGGCTGTGGGAGGGGCTGGTGTGTGGATAGAGAAAGGAATGGCATAGTGGTCTCGCCAGATGCACGGTTTGGGACTGGATGTAGAGACAAGGCTTCATCACAAGTTGGGCTGTAGCCCTTAAATGCGGTGGTAACGGTATTACAGCCGCATTTAAGGGCTGGCCCTATCACGAGTTGGGCGCTAAATGGGCTGTTTTACCTCCAGCCCTTCTCTGGAGGTGAAAATCCCCTGTTTTCGGCTGTATTACCGCCGGCTGTATTAGCCCGCATAGTTAGTGCTGAAAATGCCCCATTGAATCCAATGGACCCAAATGGGAATGGGGATTTACCGTTAACACCCAACTCGTGATCCGGCGGTAATACAGCCAGACCGGTCGGTGCTAGGGCTATTACAGTCGGCGGTATTACAGCCGGGAATACAGCCCAAATCGTGATGAGGCCCAAGGTTGTGGGGGCTGAAGATCGCATCAACGGTGTGACCACCTCAGTGAGTTGGACCAGTGGTATGACGGGAGAGGTTGAGTGCATCAAGTCTGTCAACCAGAGGTTGTGTCATGGGGTTGTTGGTGACCTCGAACCAGATATTCAAATCCCCCAATAGTGTGAGCGTAGGGTGATTTATCTGAATGGTAGATATTGAGTCACAGAGATTGTTGGCATATCCAGCCGGTCTGTATATGAGTAGGAAGGTGTGACTGAGTGTTGGTGGTAGCAAGAGTTTTAATAGAAATGATTCACAGGTAGTGTTGCAAGTCTGGGTTTCGACCAGTGAGACAGAGAAATGAGGTTTGTAGAGTATTGCAACTATGCCTCCTCTGCAAGGTCTGTTGTGGGTGATAAGCGAGTACCCAGGTGGGAAGGCTCTGTGCACGATTGGTGCATAGTTGTTGGAGAACCACGTTTCAGTGATAAAAATGAGGTCAGAATTGTCAGAGGAAAGGAGGTCAAAGATGCTGTGCCTGTTTCTTGCTGCAGAGCAGGCATTGAAAAGGATGCATGTGATTTCATGAGGGGAGGTGATTTTCGTGGCACTCATCGTTGGGATTGCTCAGTGGACATGGGTGCCCAGTGAGATGGGAGGTGTGGCAGGATCAGTCTGGGCGGTTGGGGATGACTGAGGGGTGGCAATGGGGGATCTGTATGTATGTACAATTGGAGGGTCGGATGAGTGGGTTAGATCGATGGGGAGCCTGAAGAGTAGGCAGGCGGTGGTAGGTATGGGAGAGATGTGGTTTGAGAGATCGGGGGTGAGGGTGGTGAGTGGTACACTTGAGGTGTGAGGGGTTAGGCGAGTTGTTTGTGGTTCGAGTCTGGAGGGTGCTGGGGATTAGGTGTACTGGGTGATGGGGAGAGAGGGGAGGGGAAGGTCTGATGCTAGGAGTGGGAAAAGATGGGAGGATTAACTGTTGGAGAAGTGGTGAGGTATGGAGAGTTGAGGGAGAGGGTCGAACACTCCTTCAGCGTTTTGTAGGTTTGGGTGCCAGAGGAGAGTGAGAGAGAGTAGGAGGGTCGAAGTGAGAGGAGGATGAAGCGACTGTTTTAGGAAGGGCGAGACATGCTACTCTCAGAGAAGAGGAAGGGTATGCAGGGGGAGGTCTGTGGGTAGGGGTCAAGCAGGAGTTGTGGGGGTGTAGAGGCTGGTGTGGGAGATAGGGTGAGAGGGTATCACAGGTGAAGATGGGGGGGCCGGCTGTGCAAAGTTTGAAGTTTGGTGCGAGAGCAAAGGTGATGCGATGGGATTGGGAGGTTATGTGGGGTGCATGTGGTGCAGGTGGGGCAGGGATGAGGGGTCAGAGACAAGGTCTTTGTTGATGTGGTATCTACATTCTGAATGGGAGGTCAGGGGCTGTATTGAGTGGTAATGCCATAGCAGCACCTCGAATTGAGTCACCCGGATAGAGGAAGGCCTAACACGGGATAGACAGTAGATGCAATTGCAGGGAAGTGCTAGTTGCACCTAGATTGGGATCACGTGGATCGCAGTACTTGGATTGGGAAACCTAGTTAGAGGGATAAGGGCTTAGCATGGAAGGGCCACAGTAAATGTAATAATCTTAGATGTGGTAGCAGCGCCTAGATTTGGAACACCTGGATAGAGGGAAAAAGGGACTAACACGGGGGACAAAGTAAATGTAACAACATTAAATGCAAAACTCTAGGTGTGAATAGCTGCGCGTAGAATTGGGACACCTGGATAGAGGGAGAAAGGGCCTAGCACGGGGACCAACAGTGAGTGTAACAGTAAATGAAAACCCTAGATATAATAGCAGTGTCTAGATTTGAGACACCTGGATAGAGGGAAAAGGGCCTAACACAGGGGGCAACAGTAAATGTAACAGTAAGTGCAAAACTCTAGATGTGAATAGCAGCGCCTAGATTTGGGTCACCTGGATAGGGGGAGAGAGGTCCTAACACTGGGGACAAAGTAAATGTAACAACAGTAAATGCAAAACTCTAGGTGTGAATAGCTGCGCGTAGAATTGGGACACCTGGATAGAGGGAGAAAGGCCCTAACACTGCGGGCAACAGTGAATTTAACAGTAAGTGCAAAACCCTAGATTTAATAGCGCCTTAATTTGGGACACCTGAATAGAGGGAGAAAGGGCCTAGCACGGGGGACAACAGTGAGTGTAAGAGTGTAACAGTAAATGCAAAACCTTAGATGTAATAGCAGCATCTAGATTTGGGACACCTGGATAGAGGGAGAAAGGGCCCAACACAGGGGGCACAGTAAATGTAACAGTAAATGCAAAACCCTAGATGTAATAGCAGCGTCTACATTTGGGACACCTGGGTAGGTGGTAGTTAGAACACGTAGATTTGAGACACCTAGACTCCTAGACAAACGGTTTCAAACCGTAGCAGGCAGTAATTCGAACAGGAGTTCAGTCTGCAGCAGTCCGCAGCAGACAGCAGTGACTGGAGGTAAGAGGGAATTATGGCGGACAATGGGCCGTTGACTCGTCTTAAGTCTAAACAAGCCCAGAACTCTCTTTCCTCTCTTTACTGTCTGATGGCTGATAATGTACTGCACAGGGACATTGACAGTGAAACTGACACTGTAATTGATAGAGAAATGGAATAGGGCGTGGAGAAAACTGTTGCGATATGTGATCTGAGGGGAACGTAGCCGCTGAGCACTGCCGGCGAGAAACAGACATGTCTAGCACTTGAAGTGCGGGAGGCGTGTCCCCTTCAAATAGCAACAGCAACAGTGCCGTTGAACATGGTGTCTATGTCTCAGAACGCTGAAGCCGTGGTGGATGTTGTTGACATTGTTGCGGCTCCGGTCTCGGCTCCGACTTTAGTAGTGGCCCAGATGCCGGCACTGCATTTAACATCGCAGCAATCACATTCGGGAGCCGTGAAATTGCATGAGAAGCCAGTTGGGGCAAATGAATCTACAGCTAAATTCGGCAGAAAGGTGGAAAACAAGGAGAAGATTTTCCAACGTGCTCTCCTGATCCCTCTCCCCACTACTGGAGAATTCAGCGTTGATGATAGATAAACTTCCGGCACTGGAAATAGTGCGGACATATCCTTATCAGACATAACTGTAAATGGTCCTGCCTTACATGTCGTCAATCCGGAGGTGATTGAGATAAATGCTGGAGCATTTCAATCACCCTTTGATATCACAGACACAGAATTGCTCACATTAGATGTTCCACGTGTATCCCTGGATACAAACTTGTTGAGATTCACTTTTCCCCAAGTACATGCGGCAGATCCAAATTTAGGGAATGAGAGCACTCCCATATAGAAGGCCGTAAGCAGCAATAATGATGGAGGCATTAATAGTTTGAAAAATAATGGTTGCAGCAGAAGAGATGAAATTGAAATAACTATGCAAAGCAGCTTGGAATCAGGAAATGGCAGAGAGACCAGTGGACACGTTGGTGCCACGCACTTGGGCCTTGAAATGGGCACGTGCCACAAGGGGATTGATCTAGCGGGGCGTGAGGCGCGTTTGACTGTGAGACTTCAGGCAGACTTTGAGAAAATGAAAGCAAGATTGGCTGAAAGCTTTACAAATGTAAAATCTGGAAACTTCATACTCCCTGGGAATGTCTCTGGAAAGGATCAACAACACCGGCAAAGTCGTGCTGGTAAAGACACAGATTTAAATCAAATCTGTTAGCTGCAGCAGCGATTCAGATCCACAATAATGTTTTGGCTGCAGCTTCATTGGCTCTAATTTCATTCATAAAACTGTATGAAAGTTTAAATTAAGCTATACAGAATAATGGAGCTGTACTGGGACATCTGAATGAAAAAATAACTAAAATGGAAACTCAAATTCTGGCCTATCAACCACGACAGGATTCAGGAGGGGGTCAGTCTGATGATCAAATAAACAGGCAACATGAGTTGACTCTGAAAGAAAGCAGTGAAAAAAATATTCTAATGGAGGAAATGTTTGGTCTCTTGAAACAGATGGCTGTGCAGACTACTTTGCCGTCAACTTTAATACCAAGCACGGTGCAGTGTGGAACACATGTGGCCATACAATGCTCCATGGACACAGATAACCTGAATAGGTTGAGTGGAAAAGGTGCTGTTGACACTCTAATCAATGTAAATGGACACTCCTACCTAATAAGTAAAAGCGATAAAACAACCACTGTCGTGATGGGAAATAACAAATCTCTCGGTACGGAGGAGAGAACCCAATGCAGGCCACAAACATCATTGGTATGCAACATTGAGATGAATCCTCATACAAGAAAAACAGGAAACGGGTCTGCGACCTTCCATGAGAACTCCTCAGAAATTCCATCTTGCTCTTCGTCTAAAGCATCGTATGGGATTTTCAGTGGACCCGCAAAAAATCTCTCAATCAATGAGAGTAAAGCCAAATCGCAAGCAGCTCCAAAAGGACACGCAAAGGAAAAACTGGAAAAAAAGAAGAACATTCAGGATTTAACAAAACAAACCAGCAAATCAAAGTAATCTATTAGAAATCTGACCACACCAGTTAAAACAAAGCTATTTGTAAGGGAAAAATCTGACAGATCAAAGAAAAATAACACTGAATAAAATGCTGACAAAGGACTGGGAAAAGTTAGCAAAGGAGTTATAAATCCTAAAAAGCGAATGAGAATTGACTCTGAATAGAGTGTGTCATCTTCAGTTGATCAAATTGAGGAGCTATGCAATCTGTCTACATACCCTGATGACGACAAAGAGGATTGTACTTTGGTGTCTGAAGCTGCGCTGCTGAATGAGACCACTTGCAGTCTAGCGACACCGACACAGAACACACAGGAGAAACAGCTGCTGGGGAAATCACAACCTAATAAGATTGTAAAAGGCGATGAGCTGGTGGAAAAAGAACTCTGTCTGAAGCTGCGCTGCTGAATGAGACCACTTGCAGTCCAGCGACACCGACACAGAACACACATGAGAAACAGCTGCTGGGGAAAACACGACCTAATAAGACTGTAAAAGGCAATGAGCTGGTGGGAGAAGGAACTCCGGTGGCACAGCCAAATAATTCGAGCAAATGGCAAGCAAAAACTAGCTAAGAGCCTAAAAACAAATCAATAATGTCTTTGAATCCGAAACAAACATCAGCTCAAAATCAGAAAACACTGAAACCAGTGTCAGGAAACCATTGAGGAGAGCAGAAAGTTCTCACATGAAAAATAAAGATTGAAAATGTGTTCAGCAATGACATTGATGTTAACTTGAATCGAGGTAATATAATGCGCTTGTTGCATTCAGTGCCGGTGCTACGGACCATTAGGTCTGAAGACATTTGCATAGTAGAATATACATCGGAAGACCGTGTTGATTGTGTACTACTACACATCAACTCACAAGCAGTTCGCAAGATTTTGATGGATGCAAAAGATGAGCTCTTGTGTTTGGGGTTTGAGATCTCGGAACATGAGATGTTTGGAAGCAAAATCTCAACAGAGGGAAAAGAGAAGCACGGTGCGAAAGTAACCATGGAACAGCGACGATAGGAATTACGAGGTATTGGAATACTGAATCATTCCCACAGCTGCAGAATGGGAACCCCATGTATGAGACGAGGAAGCACTAGCTAGAGAAACCTAGACTTGATGTTCCAGTAACATTGATCTCTTGGAATACCAGGGGACTCAGTCACCTTTATAATGACTTCCCAGTGGCCCTGACTGATAACTTTGCAATTTGTTTGCAGGAAACTTGGATATGTTCGCCTCCAGCAAAGGACGGTTATCAAATATTGATAAACCCTGCCGAGAAAAATTCAGAAGGACGACCATTTTCCGGTTTAATAACTATGCTGAAGTCAGGAACAAACTGGGAAGTAATTGAAGAAAATAATCCAAATAGCTATGTCCAAGCGACCTTACTTCAATATTCCAACAAACCTAAACATAAAGCTCAAACCTTGCTCTTGCTCAATGTCTATTGCAATCCAGTAAAGATCTCTGCTGGATCATTTATATCCTCGGTGATGAAGATAATTGATAAAAATCAAAGGAGTCGTAAAGACTTATCAATCATCGTGTGCAGAGACTTGAACATCTCCTGGTTTGATGGAAATAAGGAGCTAATAGAGGATAAAACTATAGACGGACGTCATGGAAGTGCAAGAAGAACACAATGGAATGATGAAATGGAAGCACGTGACTGTCATATGGTAAATGGAAGTGTAAATGGTGACATATCACCAAATTACACTTGGCATAACATGGGACATGATAAGATCTTAGATTATATCTGGACGTCAAGAAATGTGTTCGTTAAAATCAACAAACTGTGTATTGCACCAACTGTAAATAGCGATCATTACGTATTGGTAATGTCGTGGCCGCTAAGGTGCAAACATGGTTCTGGTATAGAAGGCCAAGCTTTAGAAGTGAACCATGGGCGAAACAGACTCAGAATGAAAGAAAAACAAATATATAAATTGACTACTGAGATACAGGTGGCAAATAAAGAAACCTGCGATGTGATAGACTATGTGGCACTTTTGCCATGCTTGAGTCTTGGATTTTCTCAAAAACATCATACTGACAAAGATTATAAGCATACTTGGAGTGTGACCTTAAGGAAGGAAAAGAAGCAGTTAAAGAAAGATATATCTGTCAAGACTTGATGGTCGTGTAGGTGATGATACCTCTGTCCCCAAGTCCCACTCGAGCAAACAATCAATATACTGCTCGAGCAGCCCTTAAGGCCACAGGTGGTGAATGTCGTCAGCCGGAACCAGGAATGCCGGAAGATGTCCCCCCCGACCACTGTAAGGCAAACACGCGGGTTAGATAACAAAAATATACCCCGTACACAATCCTCAATGTTATCTACAAGGGAGCTTACCCTGAGTGGTTGTTTGGAAACCAGTGTTGATGTGGGGTGTTTGTCTGAGGGAGCCGGCAGTGTTGACGACAAGGTAGCAGCCTGGCAATGCACTTGAAGGATGGAATCACCACTTGATACGGAACTTGGTACTGTGAGCCAAACAATATGGCACGTGATCCAGAGAGCAGAGTCAAAACCAAGGGGCAATCCAATTGCAGTCCAGGAGGAAAGCCGAGGTCGTGTCCAGGGGGAGCGGTTCAAAACAAGGTACCAAACAAGGGAAATCCAAGAAGCAGTCCGTGGGAGGAGCCGAGGTCAAAGCCAGAAAAAAGCAGGTCCGGCCGAGGTACAAAAGGGAAAGCGGGTCGGAATCCAAGGGCAAAATCCGAGATCAAGAAAAGCAGCGTCACGTCCGTAGTCCGTAGTCCAACCAAGATCAGCTGTGAAGCGCGGATGGGAGTTTGCGCGTCGCTTTTGAACGCTCGCTCCAGTGACCATGTGACCCACGCACGTGATCGTGATCGGACGCTCCCGCGATCACGTGGCTCACACACGCGATTGGTACACACGCGATTGGACACGTGGAGGAAGAGCGTCCAAGTGCCGGCAGCGGAGACGCGGAATGCCCGTGGCGCGTCTCAACGGCAACCGCCAATGCAGAAATGGAGAGCGAGGCATTAACCAGCGCCGCTGAGTTCGGCCAACCCCTTGTCGGCAAACCTGAGGGTGAGGATGTGCGATGGTGCGTGTGGGGACTTGCTGTGCTCTATGTCTCTGCCGTGTACTGATGGAATTACGGGGTGGAACAGGAGGGCTTGTGGATGTGGATGGGGGCGTGACAATATCCAACTTAAAATCATGTTTTGGTGCCAGCGCCTCCAGACCGATAAAACAGAGAAAGCAAAGATATTGAAATTGGTTGAAAGCTTTCTCCTATCAGAGGGATCAAGAACGTGGGGAAGAGATGCTGGCCCTAATTAAAACGAACAACACAAGTGATATATGGAACTTCTTGAATAGAGGCTCTGTTAACCAAGTTGCTTCATTGGCAAATGGCATGGCTGAAAGTGACTGGCTGCTGCATTTTCAGAAGGTGTTTTCAACGACCGAGAGGCCACTGATGAAGGAAAGAGCAAAAGATGAAATTACCTAGGACAAAAAAGAGACTAGCGGCGATATTTGTACTGCCATCATGAAGCTAAAGAACTCAAGAGCGGCAGGGCCGGATGGCATCACAAATGTGATGCTTAAGGAACACAAACATGCGTGGTCCATATTCATCGAAAACTTGTTCTTAGTGATGGCGGAAAGACGGAAAATTCCAGCCTCATGGACTGAGGCGATAATAGTTCCAGTTTTCAAGAAGGGCAGTCGGGACGATCCTGCCAACTATCGCCCGATTGCCCTTCTGGACACTATTTCTACAAATAAAAGTTTCAGCCTGGGCTCTGAAAACTGACACATTTCATGGAAGGCAGACAGGTTTTAACGAGAGCGTCGGCACTGAGATCAACCTAGCCCTGGTGAACCTATTGAAGTTGGAAGCCTTACAGAAGGAGGACAACTTATTCCTGGCCTTTATTGACATGCAGCAGGCATTTGATACTATAAATCGGGAGAAACTATGGCAAAAATTGGAAAACTGGAAATGCCCAAACACTTTGCTGCAGCCAATAAAGGCACTGCATTCGAAAACATCAATCAGAATCAGGTTAAATGAAAGGGGAGATCTGTCCGAGCCGATTGATACCGACAAGGGGGTAAAACAGGGATGTCCCTTGGTAGCAGCCCTATTTAAGTTATATATTGCTGATGTGCCTATTCCCTTAGCAACTACTAATTGTTTTCCACCAAAAGTCAACGGACAACACATAAGCTGTGCAATTTATACAGATGACTTGGTCCTGTTTGATCGAACCCAAATAGGTTTACAGCGGTTGTTGTCAAAATTAGAAATCTACATGGCTGAAAATGATTTAACAATAAATGTGAAAAAAACAAAAATTATGACGCTTGGGCCTTCAAAGGGCAGCAGAAACAACAACTTCAAGTGGCAAGTACACAAGGAAAAGATTGAGGAAGTTGCTGAAATCCGTTACCTGGGGATAATGGTGAACACCTCAATACGTGAATGGAGCTGGGTGAAAGATATATATCAGTGGACGCGAACCCTCGCTTTGCAAGGAGCAAGAATCCAGACTCTGTCCAGAAAATTCACGTTATTACCGATACGCACGTTCTACCGGCAGAAAATAGTCCCTGCAATAACATTCGGGGTGGAAGCAGGATGGAACATTGACCAAAAGATATGGTCTCAATTGGAAGGAATCTTTTGGCGGCGTGTCCTGAGATTGCCAAATTACTCGGTCATAAACATTCTTGATAAAGCCATAAATTGATGGGCTAAAGAAACATCAACCAGAATTGAAAAATGTAGAAGGATTGAAGTAACTATATAAAAATGTTGTAATAAAAGTTTGAAATAATCTAGATGTTACAAAAAAAAAAAATAGACCACCTAGCAGACAGTAGTTAGAACACCATAGAATTTAGACTCCTAGACAATGGGAGAGAGGCCTATGCTTCAGACAGTAGCAGGCAGTGATTAGAACAATTAGAATTTGCAATACCTAGATAACGGGAGAACGGCCAAGGATACAAAGGGCGTCAGGCAGTAGTGGGAACAGCTTGATTTGAGAGACCTGGATAACAGGAGAAAGGCCTACATTTCAAAGAATGGCAGGCAATAATTAGAACACATAGACACCGCAAAAGAGGCCTAGGTTTCAGAGAGTACCAGGCAGTAACTAGAGCAGCTAGATTTGTGATACCTAGATTATGGGAGAAAGGCCTAGATTTCAAAGAGTGTCAGACAGTAATTAGAACACCTAGATTTGAGACACCTAGACAACGGGACAATTTCTAATTTCCAAAGCGTACGACTCAGGCTGATATTCACAGTATTGTCCCAATGTGACGCAGGCTAGTATTAACAATGCTATGTTAAATTGGCACTCTCTAGATGTGACTCAATGCAATATTAGCAATTCTTCAAGAGTGCAATGCAGGCTACGATTCACAGTACTATCTCAATTTGGCATTCTCTAGATGCGACAATGCAATATTAACAATTGTCTAATAGTGCGACGCAGGCTAATATTCACAGTACTATCTCAGTGTGGGACTTTCTAGCTGTGACTCAATGCAGTATTAACAATTCTCTACGAGTGCGACGCAGGCCATATTCACAATACTATCTTAAGGTGGCTTAGATAATAGTCACAAATCTCACCAGTTGTGAGGCTGGTCAGTATTAGTAGCCTGGCCTGATATAATCTGAGTGTAGGTAGAGTGGCAGGGCTTCCGGACTACAGTGATTGCTCTACTCCCCATTGCACAAAAGATTCTCTGCAATCGTGCTTCTGATGTCACACATTGCCCTTTTATAGGCGGCCCACCTACTTTTGTCTGTGGCCCCCCTACTTTTGTCTGTGGCCCCCTCTGTGCCTCTCCTAAATTTGATGCCTGGCGACGCCACTGGTGAGGACCCCATTCCAAAATGGCAGCCATGCCCCGCTCCACCAATGGGAGATTGAGCACTTCTATAAAGTCTTGTCAATGTAGTCCCTTGAATGTAGTCCCTAATTGTCCTCTTCTTTGCGTCTCGTCACAGCCGATAAGTAACTTTTTCTTCTGTATGAGCTGAATATGTGTAATTCTGTAACAATTTATAGTTGCAAGTGTTTGTTAGGTGAATAATTGTATCAAGTAACTATTCTTTGTTGCTTTTAACCCTGAGCGTTTTGCTCGGAGCTTTGTTTATGATTTCACAGCTTGAGCACCCGCGTGGTGGGGCTCGCGCTGCCTCTTTCATTCTCTACAGTCTCTCTGAGGCGAGCGCCTGCTGGCAGCAGTGTTCGCTCACCTGTGGGTGTTCCAGGCAGGCCCCACTTTATACAGTGACTTTTTTCACACGATTGTGACGCGTGTATTATGGGTGCAGCCCGGGGGATACTGCTGTGAGTTTTCACGATTTCCAGCATGCGCACACGTGTGTATTTCGGCGTGGCCCGAGTTTGTGGAATTTCTGAAGTGCCAGTGACGAGGTCCGCGTGAGAGAGCCCTATATCTAACTGTCTCAGGCCTGCTCTGCCTATTCTTCCTCGCCTCTGAAGTGTAGCTTTGGCCTGCTGAGGCAGGAGAAGCCTATACTCGAGGGGTTCTCTAGGGACCAGGGTTGGTTTTTGCTGTTTTGGTCTATTTTTCCCTCTGTGCAGTAATGGCATTATGTCAGCTCCTGGAGGTTCTGGGGTTCTGGGGGCAGCCAATAGTGTATTGGTAGAGGATGGTAGTTCCTTGCAAGGGGTTCATAGCAGGCAGGTTCAGTTGGATCCCGGGCCACAGGAAGTTGGTAGAGATGTGTGTAGGGTAGTCCAAGAGTCAATAGATGGGGCCTTGTGGGATCTTAACACCACGCTAGCTTTTGCCTTTAACCGCCTTATTGCAGGCAATACTGAATTCTGTGCAAGGGGTGCTGCTGCCACTGGCTTAGTCGGGCTCCTGCAGCCACATGTCTTTGGAGGGGGCCACCTGGCCCTAAAACTTCAAAAAGAAATAGTTTCCTTTTGAAGTCACTCTGCTTCTTAAAATAATTTATTTCAGAAGTAGTCCGAGGGCCTCTCTCTGTGGCAGGCGGGCAGGCCTTGCTGGAGATGAGCAAATAACAGAAGGGGGCAGGGCTCGGACTCTGCAGAGGGTTGTTTCCAGTCGTGTTTCTCTCAGCTGCTGAAAAACCCTGCACAGACCAACACTGGTGGCTATTCGCAGGCAATGGCAGGTTGTTCTGTTTGTCTGCTCATAAGGATTGTGCAAGGTGATTGGCAATGGGGTTTCCCTGGGGGTTAACGTTTCCATCAGAACTCTGCCAGCCTTTCCTCGAAACCAGGAAGGTGGCGGCCTTTCAGACAGTGAGGCTCTGGGCTATCTGCCTTATTTTTACATGGGTATATTTAACACACCAAAAAGCCTTTATTGTAGGTATATTATGACATTTTGCAATTATATATATACATGATATATCATGCCTTTGTGGAACATTGAAACACAAACAGGTAACCTTTTTACACATTACCTTTTGGTATGAGCCTTTAAGTCTTGAAGGTACATTTTCAAAATCCCCAGTTCTTTTTTGCACTCTGCTGAATTGCCTTCTGGTATTTGTAGTTTTGCATTCAAGTTGGAAGGGTATAATGTCACAATTGTAAACTTTTGCCTAGAATATTTCTATAAGGATTGATATATTTGTGTGAGTACTTTACTATGCTTTGTGAACTTTTCAAGTAATCTTTATAAAACAGAGTATTGTTGAAAGACAAACGTGGGGTTGAAAGTGGAAAGGATGAGGGGTCAAGTGAGTCATGTATATTTGCCCAGGATGTGGCGGGAGAGAGTACAGCCTTGGAGACTGGAAGGGTTATTATGTTTGGTTCTGGCCCTGTCCTGATTTCCACAGCACAAGTCGAGGATACATGTGTGTGGACAGCATCCACCAACCTTTTTCAGAGGTCAGATGCAACCCCTGTTCGGTTGTTGTTAGGCCGGCATTAAAAAAAGTTTGCTCACTCAAGTGTTCAGCTAGTAAGATTTCTCCCCAGGTTACCATGTTTCCAATGGCGACGCTTACCCACAGGACCACAAAAGTGTCATTAACCGCTTAACTTCTGAGGGTTTAAGGTCCCAGTACTGAGCCCTTTTATGGACATTTCAGTATATTGCATTCAATCCTTTGTAACATTTTTGTTACAAGTAATATCACGGCCAAATTTGAACCCTTCTCTTCCCACATATAGGCGGTCATAACACCACCAAGGATTAGTCGTTTGCTGCAGGAGGTGTGTGAGAAAGTAATGAAAAAGTGATCATAATTTAAGTGTTTTTTCAGAAAATGCCAATAAAATGATGTACAAAGAAGCTTGTGTTATTCTTCTTGCAAGAGCTAGGAACAAATGGTTTGCAGTTCTGAATATGCTATTTTCCGAGCTTTCAAGGACAGGTTGAGTGGAAACAGAGAAACCTATTTTTCATAAGGTTACCATCAGTTTCGTGAGCGGTAGGCGATTTTTCCCTTTTTTTTAATAGGACATGCTTGGACGGAATGGAAGAGGAGGGTAGGAAAGCTCAATGGAAACACAGAAAGGCATACATTTATGAAAAGTAGCCAATATTCCAAGTTCAGGAAGGGGTCATTTGCGCAGGACAGGCAACAACTATGTACCTAAAATTTGGGAACAAATTGGAAACGTGACAGGAAAAAAAAGTATGTGCTGGACATGTCTGCACTTGTAAGATAATGGCTTCTGTGAGTATTGGGAATACATTGCTACATCACTGTGACTCTTCTAGTTAGGCAATCACACATTTTTTGTAATGTTTCACAAAACAAGCAATACCAGGAGCCAAAAACGGAGCCAATGTACACAGAATGTTTATGCTGACTGTCTAAATACACTTACTTAGAATTTGAAAATAAGGAAAACGAATATGGTTAGCATGGCAAGCCTCCATTTTCTGAAAGGGCACAGGCAGACACCTTTTGAAGGCTACGTGACTTGCACAGGCTACAAAAGCATACAGTGCCTAAAGCAGTGACTATATGTAGGTTACATTTGAGAAATGAAAACGTTGTGTAACAAAGGTGCAGTAGGCAATGTATGGAAATGTTATCAAGAAAACAACACATGTCCTACCTTCCAATGTTACCACTGGTGTCCCGATAAAAATGGTACCTCACATGTGTGGGTGCAATGGCCTGGACGCAATGAGAAAAGGCTAAATCACTGGTACATCAAATGCCTTTTGGAAGACTGGATTTGGTCTTGTGGACAACCAACAGATTTGGGCCTGGGGTGTCACAGCCACCAGGGGAAACCGGGAACACCATGCATTTCTGAAAAGAAGACACCCGTGGGAATCCAAAGAGGTCTGACTTGCACAAATTGCCCTAGACTTTTTTACACACACGGCCCGGCAAAGTCCAAAATGAAGCGAAAAAACCAACATGTTCAGACATTTGCCACCAGGAAACCACCAAAAAATGCAGACAACAACACATGTGTAGAGGTGGAGCCAAGTACCCCCACCCAAAGCTCCTCCCCCATGCTGCCTATATGTTGGAAGCTAGAGTGTGATACACGTGCAGTACCAGTGAAAATACCTATATCGAAAAGAATTTTGTAAGTAAGATTCCTATTGAGGAAGCCATACAAGCATTCACAATAGGATGGCCATTTGAATGAAATCCCGGAGGAAGTGTGAAAACTGAGCAAAAGAGAAGCCTGGTGACGTCATATAGAGCAGAGCTGATAAACTCAGAAGAAGAGGCTGAAGAGTATAGACATTCTGTAGGTCTTAAAGAGGAGGTGTTAAAGATGAGCAACATTTCGGGCTCGAGATGAAGATGCTCATGCTACAAGAAATAATGAAGAGGACATCAAGTCATTTTACAAGTGTACAGGTGCAGTAACGCAAGTAGACAAAGTATTCTTAAAGGCTAGCTATGTAGTGAATAGTTTGCGGCGATGCGCCAACCTATATGCATAGGAATGTATGGATTATGGATGATTCCACAATGCATTTTAGCCGAGCTAGATCCAGAGAAAAGAATGGCTTTCAGTGTGTCACAGTTGGAAAAGCAATCCACATTCAGAGGTGAATCGAAGAGAGGCTTGCCTGGCCCAGCACCAGGAAGTCAAGGCCACCGTGAACCTGAATGGTCGTCCAGTAGTTACAGAACGTGTGAAAAGAACAAAACTCCTGTCTTAGATGAGGAGTGAGAACATTGAAGACGTCAGAGGTTCATCATTTAATAGTTTTTTTTTTCTTTTTTTTTTATTTGATTTTATTGAGCATTTTTCAGATAGGAGTTCCATACAGCAACAAAAGCGTACTCAAAAGCTTTAACATAAAACATAAGAGATTACATTCCAAACTCCCTACCCCCTCTCCTCTCCCTCCCCACTTTTCAAACGGGACCCCACTGGGAGCCTTTATGGCTATCGGGAACTACATTTGCGACTGGCAAGCAACAGTGTTCCTCTCGATTATTTGTAAGCCTCAATGAAAGGAGCCCATTCCATTTCTCTGCTTGGTGTAACATCATGTAGCCAGGCCGTAATCTTTTCCATCTCATAGAGGTCCGTAGCCTTTCTAGCCAAAGTTGTTTCCATCGGGAGCATTTCAGATTTCCAGCATATTGTTAAGCATGCCCTTGCTGCCAGGAGTAGGAAGTGTATCATATGGGGCACCCTATTCCACCTATCGTCTTGCAATTCTAGGCCGAACAAGACCAGTCTGGGGTCACTGTCTCTAGGGAACCCCTCAATCTTTCTGATCCAGCCCAGCACTTCCTTCCAGTATGCTTGTGACTTAGGGCATGTCCACCACATATGCCAGTAGTCTGCTTCGGCACCACAGCCTCTCCAGCATATTGGGCTTGTTTGGGTGAACATTTTCGAAAGTCTTTTTGAGTCAAATTGCCAGCTATGTAGCAGTTTCAGTATGTGCAATTTGTATTGTGAAGAGATAAATGTTTTGTGCGTTGCAGTGCAAATTCGTGCCCAAATAGCATCTGTCAACATTGGGCCCATGTCTCTCTCCCATCTCTTTCTAAGGCCCTCCATCTTGTTTCCTTTCAACTGGAGCAAGGCCCTGTATAACTTCGAGATGAGGCCTTTAGTAAGGGTTGACTCGCTTAGGGTTCTTTCCATGGTGGTAAGTTCTCTCTCCAGCTCCTCCTTCCATTTCCCAGACAACAAAGTCCCCTTGAGCTGTAGGAATTTGAACACATCCAGTGACCCGATTTGAAGGCTGGTTTCCAACTCTTGAATTGTTATGTATCCGCTTGGTTTTAACATCTGACCTGCCCTTTCTAGCCCCGCCTGATACCATTCCTGGAACCGTATCGGGTCTTCAATGTCATTATGAATCGGTGGCACCCATGGGGCGTGGCTAACCGCCATGTGAGAAGGACGCGTCTTCAGTCGGCTCCAGCGATGTGCCCAACATTTGGCCGCTAAAACCAATCTTTGCCGCAACAATCACTCCCTAATTTCACCCCAGAGGCAGAAGTCAGCTGGCGGCGCTGTCTGCCGAGGTTTTGGACGTCTGGAGGACTCCGCCGATTAGAAACACTGTGGGCCTGGGCGAAGCGATCCGGCACGCAAAATGGCGCCTGCCCAACAACCGCGGCAGTGATCGGCACTGATCGGCCTAAGTACCCGAAGGCTTGAGCCCGGCGAACTCTGCAGGGATCGGAGCACGCACGACGATGGGCGGGCGAGCTGATGTGGAAATTGCTGGCGGTGTGTAGCTCTGGACCGAAGGTCTCGAGGCGGGCCTGAGCTGCGTGACACAACACAAGACCGGGGCGGCGGAGGCCAAGAGAGACGCCCGCACTGCAATCACCAGCTCAAGCGAGGACAAGCACCAGACCCGCACGGCCTGACACTTGGAACAGGGACCTGGGGAGTGCGCGGGGCTGCGTGGTAGCCCCTGGCCATAACACGCCGCAAGAAACAGAGGCCGCAGCCCACAGGAGCCACCGAGACAGGACGGGTCGCCCTTCGCATACCCACAAGCGGCGCACGTGTGCAGCCCTACGCTAGGAGACAGGGCCAGTGGTCGGCACACTTAAGCACCTTACCTGAACTATCACCCCAGAGGACACGTTGATAACCCTGGGGGCTCTCCACTTCAAGTCAGGCCAACTACGTGGCTCACGCTAGACGGAGGCGCCCCGGACAGAGGCAACAACATCGCCGCACTAATTAACACTCACCACATGGGTAGCAGGTGCGAAGGCTTCTGCGAAGCAATGGCCACTAAAGGGGCCAGGAACAAACAGAGGCAAACAACAATGGAGACCTACGCGGCCACGGGGGCTGCGGTGGCAGATGCCATTCCTGACCATGGAGCCGCAGTGAGCACCGGGCCCCCCGAACCGGCTAATTCTCAGCTGCTGGAAGCCATCATGACGTTACAAAAAACAATGGAGAGTAAAATCGACGCAGTTGCTATAGACTTAAACGTGCTGCGGCAGGATGTACGATCCATAGCGGGCAGAACCGAAGTGCTAGAGACTCAAGTTAAAGAAAACACAGAGGCAAAGACGCTGCTCCTCAGGGAGGTGGACATTCTAACTCAGAAGGTGAAGAATTTAGAGGACAGGGCGGACGAGGCGGAGGGGCGCGCACGCCGCAACAACATCAGACTCACCGGCGTACCGGAGGGAATCGAAGGGAATGACCCCACTAACTATGTGGAGGACCTCCTGATCCAAGAAATTGGAGCTGGCAACTTGTCCCAAGGCTTCACCATCGAAAGGGCTCACCGATCCCTCACCAAGAGGCCACCACCCGGAAACCCACCCAGGCCAATAATAGCCAAGGTGCTTCATTACAAAGACAGAGAAACGATTCTTGCTTTTTCCAGGTCGGGCGGCAGCATTATCAGGAACTCAGTGAAAATTGCCACCTACCCGGACTATAACCTCCAGGTTCAGAGGAGCAGAGCCCAATTTATCCACACCAAAGTCAGACTGAAAAACGCAGGCCTGCGGTACATGCTCCTATATCCCACCAGACTGAAGGTCCTGGTCAACAATAAAGCCCATTTTTTCGATACACCAGCGGAAGTATGTGAGTGGATGGACAGGGAACAAATCCCAGACATCGAAATCAGACAGCGTCGACCACGGCAGTCGGCGCCCTAACCACTGCCACATCTGCCCGAAACCTGAAGGCGGCAACACACTGCATGACACACTAAATGTGGCAACACAGAGTCAATCGGAGCCACACTGGAGACCAACGGCGAAGTAAGTCACCTGCTGAGCCAACCTCTCTCTTACCCCCAGAAACACTTTTGGGTGATTAACCCACCCGTAGGGCACCTGTAGACCTAGGTCGAACAGAGCGGAAACGGGATAGTCAGAGGGGGGGCAACCCCACTAGACTGGTTTTATTGTTTAAAAGTTCAATGGTTAATGTTTTTGGGATGGGGAACTCATATGCTACATTCCTGGGAGTCCGTCACGGCGAGAGGAACCTCGCCAGACCGGTTCTATGTTCGGGGATCTCACAGTTACGGGGTCAAGTTTGGGGACCCAATGTTACTGAGGCCTTGAAGACAAAATGGGGAGGGACACGAAAGGGTAGAGCCCATGTTGAGAACTTTAGTCAGACAACACCGAGACCACAGGAACACTCAATAACAGATATATCACTTGTAGGGCCTGGACCTAAAGCAGAGGACAATCAACAGATACCACGACACCCATGGCTGGAAATATTAACGTAATAACGTGGAACGTCAGAGGCTTGAATAGCTTTGTTAAGCAACGCCGGATATACACTTACCTGCGTAGATGTAAAGTGGGAATCGCCATGCTTCAGGAAACACACCTAACAAGGGACAAACAAGAGTCTATGGCCACAATATGGCGAGGAACCCTGATTGGCTCCCCCTACTCTTCATACGCTAGAGGGGTCCTGATATAGATAGACCCATCCATCCCTTTCAGAGTTGTGAACACCAAGACAGACAACGAAGGCAGGATGGCACTGGTGCATGGAACCATGGATGGGAGGGAGATATGTCTGATTAGCACGTACGCACCTAACCATGACACCACAGCTTTCTTCCACTCCCTATATTCTCGGATTGGCCCCTATGTTGACTGCACCGTGATTTGGGGGGGAGATCACAACTGCACATTAGACCCCACGAAAGACAGGTCCGACTCTAAACACTCCCGCCCCTCCCCCCCAGCCAAAATACTCTCTAAGCTAATAACCCAACTCGCACTCTGTGACCTGTGGAGGGAACAGAACCCCGAGAAAAGTGAATACTCCTTTTTCTCCCCGCCTCACAAGGTCCATACCGGATTGGACTATATCTTAATAAGCCAGGGGCAGCAAGCTAGATTTAGAGATGCACGTTACTTGCCCAGGGTGCTTTCAGACCACTCCCCCATGCAGGCCACCTGGGAGATATACCCACCTAAACCCCCAGTTCCCACGTGGAGACTTAGTGCCGAGGCCCTACTAGATACAGCCTTCCGAGAACATATAAGAGACAGTACTGAGGAATACTGGCAGAACAACCTAGATAGTGTGGACTACATCGGAACGGCTTGGGAGGCTTATAAAGATGTTATGAGAGGAGAGATGATAGCCACAATCGGGGGTACCCTGAAGTCCATCACAACCTCCCTAGTGGGCGCTGAAAAAGAGCTGAGTGTGCTGGAGGGTAGGGCAGACTCGACCCCGGAACATATACAGAAAATTACAGAGTTGAGACAGGCCTGTCTGTCTCACTGGGAGTCGCTTGGGAAACTGAGCTATGCTAAACACTCTGAAAGGACGCACGCACTGGGGGACAAACCTGGTAAACTCTTAGCCTGGCTCTACAAGAGAGAAATCCCCAGGACACCCATGTGCACCATACTCAGACCCGATGGCACCACAGCACATACCCAAGATGAGATCAACTCGGTCTTCTCCGAGTTCTACCGAGAACTCTACTCCAAGACCCCGCCCCCCGCTAACACTGAAATTGAAGATGCCCTGGGTAGTATAAAGCTACCTAAACTAGACACAGAAATGGCCGAAACCCTAGAGGAGCCAATTACCCCAGATGAGGTGATGGCTATAATCAGATCCCTACCCTCTGGAAAAGTGCCAGGCTCAGATGGCATACCAGGGGAATTTTATAGGACATATGAAGATGCCCTCGCCCCAATGCTAGCACGGGTATTCAATGAGGCGTATGAGCGTGGCATCCTCCCCGACTCCATGAGAGAGGCCACAATAATCCCTTTGCTGAAGCCTGGAAGGGATGGAATATACTGTGGGTCTTATGGACCACTTTCTATGCTGAATGTTGACTGCAAAATATTAACAGCACTTCTTGCAAATAGGCTACGCAGAGCGATCCCCCAACTGATCCGCCAGGACCAGACTGGCTACGTGCCGGGGCGCTCTATTACCGAAAACCTGCGTAGGTTACATCACATTGTATACGGCACTGAGCATAGCCCCCGAAAATACGCGGTGGCATCATTGGACGCCACCAAGGCCTTCGATTCGGTGAGATGGGAATGGTTGTATGCTACTATGGGCAAAATGGGGATCGGGCCCGCCTTCCTGAAATGGACCCAATTGGTCTACGCCTGCCCCACCGCCAGAGTGCGCACCAACAGGACGTATTCTGATAAATGGCCCCTTCACAGGGGCACCCGGCAAGGATGTCCACTGTCTCCTATGCTTTACATTATTGCGGCCGAGCCTGTAGCAGCATACCTCCAACAAGAATACGGTGACGGTGGCATTGAACTGGATGGGGTGACTCACCTCGTGTCCATGTACGCAGACGACATGCTACTGTACTTACACAATCCAGAGCACCTCCTGCCCTACATACTAGAGACCCTAGATTGTTTTCATAGACTTACGTGCATTAGAATTAACAAGGACAATTCTTGCCTTTACCCCTTGGCTGCTTTATACAGGGAGGAACTTAGATCCCTACCCCCACTAGACCTTAAATGGCAGGCGACATCCTTCAGATACCTGGGTGTCACCATACACCGCAACCCCATGCCGGAACATATCCTTAACACAGTCAGAGCCAAAGACTCCCTTGAGAAGTCCATGGTTTTTTGGGGTAAACTCCCCCTCTCTATGGCAGGGCGGGCAGGTCTTCTCAAGATGGTAGCACTCCCCCGACTATTACATTTCTTCACTAACGTTCCCTTTAACATTCCCCCCTCATTTTTCAAAGACCTGAACAAACTCTGTAGGAGATTCCTCTGGCAAGGGGGTAGGCACAGAGCGGCGCTGGAAATTCTCCAAAGACCCTTTGAGAAGGGAGGGCTGAAAGTCCCTAATTTCGAGCTGTACTACCTGGCCAGCCAGCTTAGGCACATGACACAATGGATGGCCGACGAAACCACCACGGATACCCGACTTCTCCAGCCGGCCCTGCCTACATTGCTACTTCGGGATATACTATGTGTTGAGAAGGAGGCTCTACGGCATTACCCTTATCTAGCTAAACTTGGGACCCAACTCTGGAAGCGTGCCTGTGGAAGAGTGGGGTCGGCAGACCCACTCTCCCTGCAGATTCCCATCGCCGCAATCATGGCTAAACACCCATGGGGGCACACGGAAATACGCACCCTATGGGAACCCTGGGGGGTAGCGGTGCTGGGGGACCTCACTTGTGAGCAGGAACTAATGTCATTCACCGACCTCAGCGAGTCCGCAGGCCTACCCACGGGCCAGTTTCTGCTCCACAGAGCAGTAATCCAAACCATAAAGAAGAGTTGGACTGAGGCCACAGACCAGGTCATAGAAAACGAGACCATCGAGACAATGCTCGACACTGCTGAGGGAGGCCACGAAACCTCCAGACTATATGAAGCGTTGCTGCAGGGCACAACCAAAAACGAACTCAAATGCAAAAGTAGATGGGAGACCGAATTGGGAAGAGAGTTCGAAGATAAAACATGGGAGAAGATAACCCACTACCACAAAAAAATCTCTAGGAATGCCCGCCTACAGCTCATCCAACTTTACATTACCAACAGAGCCTACCTCACACCAGAAGCCATATCAAGGTTCAGGGGAGCCACAGTCCAGACATGCCCCAAATGCAATATGCCGAAGGCTGGAATGACTCACATGTTCTGGGGTTGTCCTGCTGTTCAAAGGTTCTGGGCCCAGGTGAAGGAAAAGGTGGCAAATGCGGAAATAGTAGTTGACATTCTGGACCCTGCAGCCAGCATATTGGGGAGCTACAAGCGAAGCAGCAAAAACAAGCCCCTCAATAATCTCAAGGACTTAATATATATAACGGCGAAAAAAGATGCATAGCCATGAGTTGGAAAAGCGCAAGAGACCCAAGTGAAGCCCTCTGGTGGGCTGATCTCAAAAGATGGATAACGGCTGAGACTGCTGCATGGGAAACAGCAATCCAAGTACAGAGATTAGAATCCAGCGAGGAACTACTCCGGTGGGTGGCATTAACTGTGCCACTGCTTCACCCAACTGCGCAAGATAGCGCCTCAAATAGCACAGACAGTCCAGGCCCGTCATGGGGCCAAAACGAAGATTGAAGTTCTAACTGTGGGCTCGGAGGAGGTGGGTGGCGAGGGAGGGGGGGAATTGTTTTACGTTCCTTTGAATTACTCATACGGCAATGATTAACCATTGATTTTTTGCTTATACTTTGTTGTAAAGTTAATAAAGAAATTTAAAAAAAAAAATGAATTGGTGGTGCCCATACACAACTCATGCGAGATGGCCAAGTTGTAAGTCCACGCATTTTCCCCTTACTCCAACACAACCTTAGCAGGGAGACCATTGCAAAACAATTGATGACACTTTTCGGGAAGGCTTTCCTAGGGGCCCATAACCATTCCTCTAACGAAACTGTCTCATGCGATAGTTTTCGATAGCCACCCATTGCTTTTGTTTGTCTCCCTGCAAGTGCGACACCAGTGCTCTGAACTGGGCGGCTCAGTAATACATATACATTTCCGGTAACCCCACCCCTCCCTTCTCCTTTGACTGTGTCAACACCTCATACGCTACCCTCTGCCTTTTTCCCTGCCATAAAAATGTACAGATCATCCCTTTTACGTCAGTGAAGTGGACCTATACCAATCGGAAGCATTTGGTATAGGTACAGCAACTTTGGGAGCACCACCATTTTTAAAGCGTTCACTCGACCCAGCCATGATATAGTAAGCTTGGCCCACCTCTCCAGATCATTGGCTATATCCTTTAGAAGGATAGGCAGGTTTGCCTCGTAAAGTTTATCAGTAGTTCTCGTGATGTTGACTCCTAGATACCTAAGACCCTGGTGGTTCACCGGTATTCCCTCCATGAGTGAGGCGTTCCCACCCTCACATTCAGGGGCCTTGTACAGAAAGAGAATGGATTTGTTGGTTTTCATTTTAAGTCCCGCTCCCTTCCCGAATTTCTGGATTGCTTGCAGGACTTTCGAAATATCTTCCTGGGGTTTTGCCAAATATAGCAGAATATCATCGGCAAACATGGCCAATTTGTACTCCGCTGCACCTACGCTTATCCCTGTGATCTCTTTATTTCCCCTAATCTTGTTCCCCAGCGGCTCCATGGTCAAAGCATACAAGAGTGGCGAAAGGGGGCACAATCGTCTTGTCCGTCTAGTCATAGCAATTTCGTCCAACACTTTGTTGTTTACCACCACCCTCCCCTTCGGAGATCTATACAAGGCTTGGACACCTCTTATGAATGTTTCCCCAAATCCCATGTTTCTCAGCACATCCCAGAGAAAACCCCACTCGACTCTATCGAACGCCTTCTCCGAGTCCATGCTGAGGAGTGCATGGTTTCCTTCAATTCCTGCTGTATGTTCCATGATATCCAGGGTCTTCCTCATTACGTCAGCTCCCTGTCTATCTTTTATAAAGCCTACCTGGTCCGGGTGGACCAGGCGTGGCATAACGTCCTCCAAGCACGAGGACAGCACTCTCGTGTAAACCTTGGCATCTGTGTTCAGGAGCCATATGGGCCTGTACGATTTACGGTTCATGGGGTCCCTTGCCCCCTTAGGGATTACTGCTATGTGTGCTACTGAAGACTAGGGTGGTGCCAAACCCTTCTCTCGTATGTGATTGAACAAACTCGCTAGGTGTGGGCCCAGAGTGTCTGCAAATTGTTTATAAAACCTCATGCTATATCTATCCTCTCCAGGAGCCCCCCCGGTGGGAGCCTTTTTATGGCTGCCTGCACCTCTTCTGAGGTGATGTGTGACTCCATAAAGGACCGCTCTGCGTCAGTCAGATGTGCTAAGCCAGCCGCTTTGATATAATCCTCCATTTCACCTCCTTGACGGACCCTCTCTGAGGTATAGAGAGTTTCATAGTATTTCGCAAATTGGCCTGCTATTTCTTCTGATGACCTCACCAGCCCTTTTTCTTCTGTTTGTATCCCATCAACCCACCTTTCCGCTTTCTGAGCCCGGAGTCTAGTGGCCAGCATCTTGTCGGCCATGTCTCCTTTTTCATATCATTTTTGCCTTAAGAATTGGAACTTTCTTATTACCTCCCCATTCCCCAGAGCCTTCAGTTCTTCCCGCTTTCCTTTGAGTGTTACCAGATGTTGCCTGCTGTATGATCCCTGAGCATGTAATTTCCCCCCTTAGTTTGTCCTCCAATAGCTTCCGTTCCCTCTTACGTCTAGAGCCTTCTTTCATAAGATGACCTCCACACGTTTTACCCGCCTCCCATACTGTGGTCATGCCTACCTCTCCATTCTTATTAATCTGAAAGTACTCCTCCACAGCTTCATTGAGTTACTGGGCATATATCTTGCTCAGCCATAAGGAGTCATTACATTTCCACCTGGTGTCGCTGTGGCCCATCCCTTCTATCTCTATGGAGGCTATGACCATATTGTGATCTGTCCACGTCACTGGTCGGATTGTAGGGCCCTGCACCCTGGATCTGTGTTCTTTATTGATCAACAAATAGTCAATCCGTGTGACGGTAACATGGACCTCTGTTTCAAACGTGAAGCCTTTTCTCCCTGGGTTGCATGCCCTCCAGAGATCAACCAAACCCTCCTGCTGCAGGGTGGCTGCAAACTTACTGACCTCTACTCGAGTGATGCTCTTTTTCTGAGTCTTTGTCTGCTGCCTATCCATTTGGTGGTCCGCCCAGGTGTTATAATCGCCCCTACCACCACCAGTTCTCCATCGTGTCTTTCCAGGGATGCCAGGGCTGCTTGGTTAAAGGGAGTTTGTCCTTGATTGGGTGCATATACCCCTACTAGAGAGATTTGTGAAGTTTCCCACTCCCCCCGCACTATTATCCATCTACCATCTGCCGACCGTTCCACCACTGGGTTTTCCACCCTTACCCTTTTACTCAGCAGGATCCCCACTCCCCATTTATTTTGGTTTCCAGATGCCCAGAACACTTGCCCCAGCCCTCTACCCCTCAATGGTCCTCTACCCTTCAGATAGGCCTCCCCGATATTTAGTCAGTTCGTTCTGTCACTTTTTATGTTGGGTCCCATTGTCGCCTTCTGCTCTTTTTGCCCCTGTTCTGCGATTGCCAAAGCCTCTCCACCCTTCATGGAATCCTGTTGGTGTTGCTTACCCGTCTGATTCCCGCCCATGTTTCCCCCATAACAATAAACTTGGTTAACCGTCCACGCTGAACCGTAGCCCCGGATGGGTGCACTGGTCCCAGGGTTTGAGACGCCCTCCTTAAACTAAGGGCCATCAGGGTCTTGTACACCACCCTCCCCTGGGGACACAACTAGTTATCCTGTCCTCCCTTCCCATTCTTCTTCCCTCAGAACTCTATTTCTGTGTTCAGAAATCGACTTTGATGTTTGGATACCCATGTCTCTTGCAACCCCCACTTTTGTACCTTTTTCATGGCAGCTTTGATGGCGACACAGGGTTCAGTCTAAAGTATTTCCTTCCCACCTTCGCCCTACTTTGTCTGCGCGGGGCTCCTTCTTGATCCGCCGATTGAGACAGCAAGACTTCTTGATCGCCAGCAGGCACCCTGGTGCTCATTTGGTCTGTTAGGCTCTTGAGGACTTGTTTCGCTTCTTCGGGCGTGGTGATTCTGTTATCCTCCCCTCTGAATTCAAAGGTTAGATCAAATGGATATCCCCATCTATATTCAATTGCCTGCTCCGTGAGCCGCACAGTGAGAGGGTGGCAAGCCCTTCTTCTTGCCAACGTCATGCTTGAGAGATCTTGATTTTTTTTAAATTCTGGAGCCTTGCAATTCGATGTCCTGTTTCTGCTTTGCTTTGGTGAGGATTTCAGTTTTTTCCTTGTAACTGAGGAACTTGACCACAATTGAACGTGGACCCCCTACGAATGCCCTGCCTCCCCTGTGGGCTCTTTCAAATGTTACCACCTTTACTCCTTCATCCTCGAAAAGATGGTTAATTATATCTTGTACCTTTCTTTCCACTTGCTGCAGGGTCTCCCCATCCTTTGCCGGTAGGCCTAGGATTCGCAGGTTCGACCTCCGTTCCCTGTTCTCCATGTCATCCATCTTGAGCGTGATTTCTTCTTCTCTTAGTTCAATGTCCATCATCCTAGCATTGAGTTTCATTTCTACTAGGTCCACATTGGCCTGGTTGTTCTCTATGTTCTCCACTTTCCCGTCTATTCACTCCACTTTGCCCCTTATTTCAGATATGGACATCTGTATGTCCGATCTCAGCGCCTTGATCTCTGCCATCCCACAGCTTCCTTGATGTTCCCAGCCAGTGCCAGGCTGTAGGCTCTGGGCCCACTGCTTGCTTGCCAAATGTTCTAGGGTTTCTCACATTATGCGCCCAGGGACCCGATGGGCAGTTATTCTTTGCCCGCCCCTATTGTTAGGACCTCACTCTCTCTTATTGTCAAGGCCTTGTGATGGTTTAACATGCTGTTTGGGGGGATTACCGTTTGTTTCACGGCTTTCTGAGTGTCCTTTCTGGAATTCCACCCCTTTGTCCTCTCCAGAGGCCTTCGTATCGTGTCTGTGTGCTCTCACTGCAGTTTTAGCCCTCCGCCTAGCTCACTGCTTCAGTTCTCTTCTAGTGTCCTACCCGATTTCCTTAGCTGGCACACCCCCACTTTGTGCTGCTGTTGTCTGCACTGCCTGGTACACGTCCTTACAAGGCTTCACTTTTTCTCCGGGTCAGGGCTCCTTTCTTTCTGCCAGTGAAATAGCGCTCCTGCACCTCACTCCCTGACTCACTGTTCCCTGGGTGTGCCATGCCTTGCTCCCGTTTTCTTCCAAACTATCTCAACACTGTGTCAGTGGAAGCGGATGCCCAGAGTTCGCTCACCTGTCGGGGTCCCAGCCTTTTCTCCGCTGACCGGAGCTGGCGACTCGTCCCGTCTTCTGTCTATACCCCACGGCACTGCGCCACATCCTTATTCGGGGATTCTCGCTCAGTGGGTCTGACCGATCCTTGCTGTCAGCCTTGGATTGCCTTCCTGGGGAACTCTGCCTTGGGGTCCCACCGCGTCTCTCCCTCCCTAGAGACGTGTCACTGATGGCCCCATGTGATTAAGTCTCTGCTGCTTTGCGGCCGCACTCCGGATGCTCTGTCCACAGTCTCTGGTTCGTGCTACGCTTCCGGACCCCTCTATGATTTTGGCGGCGCTCTCCTCACCCACACAGTCAGTTTCAGTTGCTCCTCGTCTTCACGGTTGCCCTCACTGGTATCAGGGTAATCGTAGTCGCCTCCCGGTGCAGCTTCACGTTGTATGGGAGCTTCTTCCGATGGCTCTTCAGAAAGTCGCTGTTGCTCCTCTACCCCTGCGGGGTCCATTGTTTTCACCTGCCATTTTCCAGTGAACCATGGGGGGAAGGGCCCGACCTTGGGTTTGCGTCCTTATACCTCTCTGTTTTCAGTTGGAAAACAGCTTCTCTTCTTCCCCTCCAGTTCCGAGGCAAATTAACTTTATTTCAGTCCACTTTGGAGGTCATGATACACTCTTCATCTCTCTTGCCCTCTCGAATTGCAGAGCCGAGCCTCAGGCGGCCATCGCCTTCTGCACGCCCTGGTGGTCTCATTTAATAGTATTTTAAATGCAGAAAGACTCTGAAACGTAGTCTGCAGTTACGTGGATGGATGAAAATAGATACTGAGTTGAGCTGTATCGAAACCAAGAGACAAAGTATGCCTATACTCACTCTTATTCTCAGGCGCAGAGAACACTTCCAAGGCCAATGTTCAATGCCTTAATTGACTGGCAGAAGGCACGAGTGATGATTGACTACAGGCTAATTGGTGGGAAGCTATGGGTATGACCAGCCCACCAGCACCTGGATATTATCCTGCGTGCTGCTTGCGTAGGTGGAATATTACAGAGGTGTACAAGGGTGCCAACCAATAATAGAGGGACACGTAGTAGAGAGCCCTACAGTTTGTATAGCCAATGGGACGTTGTGTATTTGATGACTTTCGTAGTGACCTGCACTAGGGGAGGGCTTAGTTGCCCCACCTGATGATAGAGACCCAATCACCTTTCCAACAAGTATGGAACGTATACCTAGATGCTCCCTTTAAGCCAATCACTTTCCCAAGTAGGTTTTTGTAGATTGACGTCAATATTGACAAGTTTTTGGTATATAAGCTATGTTTTTTATGAAATGTATTGAGTGAGAAGATCCAGCATGTTCGTTGATGTTCGTTATGCTCCCTGTTTTAGATGATTGATATTAAAACAGATGCACTTTGCCAACTTCCTGAGTCAGTTTGATTATTGATGTTTGAGTATATTCTGCATTGCCATCTATCTGAAAGTATTGATACCTCATCTTAAAGGGCTTGTGTAGGCCTACAAGTTCACATGTCCTACCTTCCCATGTTCCCACCAGTGTCCTGACAAAAACGGTACCTCACATGCCCTACCATCCCCATGTCCAGCGGCAGTCCCAGGGAGCCAGGGTCACCATCCATCCACGCAGGAAAAAGCTATACCACAGCATGGCCAGAGCTCCAGGATGGCCTGGGGTGCTGCTCCCAGCTTTGGGCGCCTTTCTCCAATGTGTGTCTGTGCTCTAGCACTTTGAAGCATCCTCTATGCGCTAGATGGAATTACCAGTAAATATCATAGACCAAATAACCGGACAGACCTAAGGAAGATGGTAAACTACTGTTTTAATCTCAATGAAAGAAAGTGGGGAGAAGTAATAGCTATCACAATAGATGCATGCGTATTTCAAACCTTATCTTGTTTGTACAGACTTTATGTACCCTCATACGTCATTTGTGACATCATCCAACGTGGCATTTGGAAAACCTACTAACGGGAGGGATTGGATTAGGGGAACATGTCTACTATCTCAATGTCTGCTCCTTGTCTGTAGGCCACGCCTTGAGCTACTTCTACATACGTAGTATACTGATTATAGCTAAGAATATGGCAGCGGGTTGGTAACTGCAACATTGTATAAAAAGGTGCATGGTAGGCTTTATGATTGGTCAACAACCCCATCCAACCTTGGACATTTGGCTTGTTTAGCAGGACATGAGTAGAAATGAAACCTAGGTGCTCGAGATGCGTCAATTAATTTCTTGTTTTCCCAATTAGTCCATCATATGTCATTGACCTGATCCTTAGCCAAGGCCTTATGTTTACAGCTGACCTCATAGTCTGCTCACTGTTCTGGAACATTTGAGCAAGTATGCGCAGACCACTATCTCCATCTGGGATTTTAATGAATAACCCCTGTTTTCGACTTCTGAGTCATGTGTTAGGAGACCACGATTTTGTCCATTTCAGCCTCTTATTTAGGACTATTTGATTTTATTAAACAGGGTACCATTACCCTTTCTGGCCTTTAGAGACTTGATCACTCCACCTCACGTAGGATTTTGCCCTCATGATTGTCTAACACTTGGCACTTGCAAATGCCCTTGTCTCTCATAATCTTAGAATATGTCTTCTTCTGCACATGGTTTGTCCATTGGACCCCCTTTGTGCTTTGCACCCATCTCTCGAAATAGCCTCCTTAATCCCAGGCCAAGGTACTCCCTTATTCTGCACACAAAGACTTCTTCTTCTTCAGTTTCAATTTACAATTTTAGGATCGTCTTTTGAGGTAAAAGGGTTGATTCTTAACACAGGCCGCTGTCCATTTTCTTCCAATGGCCGTCCTAAACATTGTATGTATACCTCTTTTTAGCAAGCTTCTATGTACCTCTTCTACCTTGCATTACAGCGTATTTATAATTATTGGTCAGCACGTTATTTCATCTTCTTATATACATGATTACTTCATCTTTAAATACATGTTTCTCTTAGTGCTTCACTTACGTTATCAGTTTTAAGTATTTTCATATCGTTTCGGCATAGGTTCATACATCTTCTTTATGACATCCTTCTGTTGTCATCAGACTTTACTTACAGTTCATCCATATTACTCTTAAAAGCATTCTGGCATCTTGGTAGTGGGCATCCTTCCCAGTAGCATCCTTCCTCTTCTTCCACATGAGGGTATATTCTGAATGGCTGTCCGAGTGCCTATCGTCTTTCATACACTCGACGCGGTATAGGAATGTTGCATGTATTCCCAATTGTAGTTCTTCGTCTGCTAATCCAATAGGATGGTGGTGAGGGGGCGGGTACCAGAAGCGAGGCATCCACCTGCTCCTCCACAGGTCCACTGCTCAGAGGTCCAGCTGCAGTCTTTGGGAGCCCTGGCAGGGTCACCATCAATCCCGGAGGAAAAAGCTGTAACACGGCATGGGCAAAGCTCAAGGACAGCTTTGCAATATGGGTCGATTGTCCACAAGTCCGGCCACAGTCCCAGAGTGCCCCGGAAGGGTCCCCATCACTCCCTGGAGGGAAAAGCTGTAACGCAGCCCAGCCAGGGGTCCAAGATGGCCGGCGTGCTGCCCCTGGCCTTGGGCGCCTGTCTTCCATGGGGGTTAACCATCCCCAAGCCCAGCAGCGGTCCCAGGTAGCCCCAGCAGGTTCCATCCCTCTCCAGAGGGAAAAGCTGTAACGCAGCTCAAACAGAGTTCTAGGATAGCTCGGGGTGATGTCCCCGGCCTTGGACTCCTGTCTCCCATGTGGGTTGACCACCCCCAGGTCCAGCTGCAGTACTATGGAGCCCTGGCAAGGTCATCATCCCTCCCCAGAGGGAAAAGCTGTAACAAGGCACAGCAAGAGCTCCACAATGGCCGGGGGTGCTGCCCCCAGCCTTGGGCATCTTTCTACAATATGGGTCGATCATACACAAGTCCAGCCGTGGTCCCAGGGAGCCCCGGGAGAGAGTCCCAATCCCTCCCCTGAAGGGAAAAGTTGTAATGCAGGGCAGAACAGTTAGAGCTCCAGGACGATCAGGGGTGATGCCCTCGGCCATGGGTGCATGTCTCCCATTTGGGTCGATCGTCCCCAAGTCCAGCGGCGATCCCAGGGAGCCCTAACAGGGTCCCCATCCCTCATTATATCCCAAGCCAATTTATTAAGACCACTTCTGGCACTTGAAAATATTTATGTTTTGGCAATAGCTCTTTCAGTTCGGCAAGCTCTGGGGATGATAGCACAACGAGTGACCCTGCCCTAAATGGGACCAATAGAGGACAGACACAAGGGACAGGAACATTTAACAATCGATGTAGGCCTCACCAACACAATCAAGGCCAAGGAGGTAGAGGCACGCCATTGTCTAATTTTTTAGATGGAGACCAGGTGGCATGGGAATACGAACCCTGCCAAACAAGAAGCCGAACAGCCTACAAATAAATCTTTTCTCTTATTTGTCGGCACCTGATGAGATTTTGGTGCTGTAAAAAGGGTTAGGTTTCGTACCAACAAACAACTATGATAGCTTTACTATGAGGATTGAGATACAGCAGTTATTAAGGAAGATACATTTGAAACAATACTTTTCAGACAATCCTTTCGAGACACAGGACATTAATAGTGGGTTCCATAAACCTTCCTCATTTTGCCACCCTACAACCAGTTTTAGCCCTGAGTCCATATTATTTGAAAAAAGAGTTTTGGCTGAATTAGAAACATTAGAAACCAAAACCAAAAAAGAAAATGTTTTTCAAAATCTCTCTAGTAAAGAACAAATAGCGGTTCAATCATTGAAGTCTAACAAGACTATAGTGATGAGAAAGGCCAACAAAGGAGGAGCCATAGTACTTCAAGATAGGGAAGTATTTATCACTGAATGTGATAGTCTATTGGGTGATACTTCCTTTACAAAGAAATTGATCTGGACCCTACTAAAAGATTACAATCCCTCATAACCATGAAGGTGGAGAAAGCCAGTGAACGCCAATGGATAACGAAAAGGGAAGCAGAATGTTTGATCATGACTAACCTTATTGTACCTACATTTTAGACGTTACCAAAAGCCCACAAAACCTTGGACAACCCACATGGGAGACCGATTGCTTCGGGTTCTGGCTCAATGTTGGAACCTTTGCAGATCACTTCCTCAAAGGCTTTGTTACAGAGATGCCTTCTTACTTACGTGACACCACGAGTGTCATTAATTTGGTAGAGGCCCTCCATTTGATGCTCAAACCGAGGTACTTGTAGGTTTAGACATCATTTCTATGTACACCAAAATTCCACAGGATGCTCTGCTTAATATGATAGAAGAGTTATTATTCAACAAGAGAGAAGGTGGTATTATTCTTTAAACAGATAAATGGTGCTTCAATGGGCTCAGCAGTGGCTCCCACATTAGAAAATCTGTACGTAGAGAGTTTAGAATGAGGGAGAATTGTATCCAATGAAAACCTGTTCAATGACCAAATAAAATTGTGGAAACGCTACATCAATGATGTGCTAGTGATTTGGCACAGAGATGTAGTGAGTCTTGACGCTTTCTTTGACTGGTTTAACAAGCAGAACCTGTATTTGAAGTTCACTAGTAGCAGTAGCAAGGAGAAAATAAACTTCCTAGACGTCACCATCTATGTGGACAATGAAGAGAAGGTATTACAAGTTAAACCTTTTCACAATGAGACAGATAAAAACTTTCTTTTTTTGTTGTAAATTTAGTTTATTACAAACTTTACTTTTCATCGATATCACTCACATTAAACACTAACTCAACCATCACGCATCAACTTTCAGATATCTGTCAAAGGTTTCCCCCCGGCTCACCTGAGTTCTCTTCTTGTGGCGTTCCGCGGAGGACTCCTTCTCCCGGCCGGACCGGGACTTGTATAAGTGCGCGCGAGTCGAGTCTGACTCCAGCGCGAGCGTTCAAAGTTCCAGGAAGTCGCGTGTTCCAGGACGTCCAGGAAGAGGATCGAAGAAAGGTAAGAGATACTGAAAACAGGGGAAAAGGGAAGAAAGAAATAGGGAGTTGGCCAGGAACTTGGAAGGGTAACGCCGAGCAGCACACACACGTCGAGACACTACCTAGAGATAGCGTTGAGACGCACGGAGGCGCGGGGGCGTTGCCCATTTATAGAACGTGCCGTGTCCGACGTACAGGCTAGTACGGACCAGGGCACTGGGCACGGCCATGTTGGAAGTATCAAGGAGCACACTCTCCGTCTGGACCAGGACCAGGAAGACCAGAAGGGACTATGTCCATGGTTCATGACAGCATGCCTCCTCCGAAACCCTGTCCCATCAGGCTTGCCAGGGTGTATGAGATGGAATCTTCTCAGCAATCAATGTTATTTAATGGTATTACGACTGCAATTTCGATACGGTTTCCCGTAATAATTAACAAAATGTGAATAATCTCACCTTGACAGATCGAGTAGACCGCCAGAGAACAACCAAGTGCAGCCGTGAAAGCTACCCTAGGACAGCCCTGTCCTCTCCGACCCGGAGTGGGATTAACCAGGGGAGAGAACAGGGTCGCCAGAGAAACCCTTGATGGGGAAGAAAACCCCGGTAGAATCTGGAAGTGTTGTGGATCCGGATGGCTGATGAATGTCTTCTATGAGTGGCTGTGGAAGATGGGCAGGAAGGCTTCGTCTGGATGAACAAAGGAAAATGGTCAGAGTAGTTTCGTAAAGAAGGGAATGGGAAGTGGAAATTTAACAGCACAGTAAAAGGTGTCTCACCAGCGGAGGCAGGAGTGAAGGAGAGGATGATTGATTTAGGGCATCGAGGGAGAAGGGATTGGGAGACGAGAGGTCTAAATGAAATAATACTTGGGTCAGAATCAGAATCGGGAGAAACAGAACGGAATTCTGATATTATGGAACTTACAGCTATCGGATGTTTCCACTGAGATAAAATCAGGGTTGGCGTAATCGTGACGCTGATGGATATCTGGGCTCGACGAGAAATCCCGAGAGATAGCGAGACCGGAATGGAAGCGAGAGTCTGGAGACAAGAGCTTGAGAGACAAAAGGGTTACAGGGTTAGTCAGAGAAGTGAAATAGTAGAGGCAGAGATAATGAAGTCCCTAGAGGCGAACTCACGGAGCGTCTGTTGAAACAGAAGCGACGCGAGGAGTTGTCGGCTTCCGTGTTTGATAAAGGATCACGTGAGCAAGCCGGAACGTCTCGGAGAAACGTGAAGAGTCTAGACCGCTTCCTTCAGAACGGAAGTCATCTTGAGAAGGATTCTCGGGAGTCGCGTAGAGAAGAGTACCACACAGCCGATTGCGAGCCCATAGCGACCACCTCCCACAATGTGTAACAGTATACCCCCTCCTCCTGGGGGGAGAACCCGGTTTATCTGGGTGACACAGAAAGAACCGTCGAATCAACTTAGGAGCATGAACACCAGAAGCTGGTCCCCAAAATCGTTCAGCAGGTGAGTAGCCTTTCCAATCTACCAAAAACTGCAGTCTACCCCTCCTGTAACGAGAGTCACAAATATTGGCCACTTCATATTCAGATCCAGTAGCAGTGAAGACCGGAGGCGGAGGAGGGTTCCCCGATCTCCGAAAACGGTCCGGAACGACCAACTTGATTTGAGATAAATGGAACACCGGATGAATCCGAGACCAGGAAGTCGGGAGGGCGAGTCTGACTGCAGCAGGCCCAACCCAGGATAAGACTTTAAAGGGTCCAAAATACCTGGGAGATAATTTAGAAGGTACAAGATGCCGGGGAAGGAATCGGGATGCCAGCCAAACAGAATCTCCCGGGATGATAGTAGGGGCTGCCCGACGATGCTTGTCTGCGTTCCTCTTAGCCCGATCTTGAGCCTCTTGAAGTGATAGTCTGGCTAGCTTCTGACCCTCTTGTATATCTGAGATAAGACTGTCAACCCCAGGGCAACAGGAAGCAGGAATAGAAACGGTAGGTACAAATGAAGGGTGATACCCTTAAGAACAATGAAAAGGACTGGTGTGAAGTGCAGAATGCTTGGCGTTATTGTAGGCGAACTCCGCAAATGGGAGCAATTCGACCCAATTGTCCTGGGCTGCTGAGATGAAACATCTCAAATATCCTTCCAAAGTTTGGTTTAATCGTTCCGTCTGCCCGTTAGTCTGGGGGTGGTATCTGGAACTTAAGGCTCTCTTGATTCCCAGAATGTGACATACCTTCTGCCAGAAAAGAGAGGTATATTGGGGACCTCGATCCGATACAATGGTATCTGGGAGTCTGTGTCGAGAAAAGATTTCGGAAAGAAATATCTTTGCTATAGCCGCTGCTCCAGGAAGTTTCACTAATGGGGTGAAATGCGCCAGTTTGGTAAAGTAATCGATGGTGACCATGATTGTGGTTTTATTCTCAGAAGAAGGTAGGTCCGAAACAAAATCGGTGGAGATTATCTGCCAAGGTCGGTCAGGAATAGGCATTCTTGAAAGTAAGCCCAGAGGAGACATCCGAGGAGACTTAGACTGAGAGCAAATTGTGCAGGCTGCAACATAATCACGGACGTCTGCCTTTACTTCTGGCCACCAAAAATGTCGTTGAATAAGCTCCAAGGTTGAGGCGTATCCTCGATGGCCAGCTGCTCGGGAGTCGTGACACATTTGTAGAACTTCTTGTTGTAATGAAGGAGTGGGAATCAGAACCTGAGCTCCTCGAAAATAATGGCCCCTCTCTTCAGTGAGCTGATGGTTAGCGGCGATTTCTTCACATAGGAGTTTGTTCTGATTAGTGGCAGTCAGTACTTCTTGAAGAAAATCAGTTAGGACTGTGATAAATCGTGCTGTGGGGAACATCTTTTCAGAACAGAAATTAGAAGTTGGAGAATCTTTTCGAGAAAGAGCGTCGGCCCTTAAGTTATGTTTTCCAGGAAGAAAGGTGAATTTGATCTGAAAAGGAAGAAAGAAATAGGCCCAGCGAGCTTGTCTACTGTTGTTAGTCAGGGCATTCTGGAGTACTCTGAGATTTTGGTGATCGGTTCGGACTTTGACAGGAAAAGAAGATCCCAACAGCAGATGTCTCCACTCTTCGAAAGACCGCTTAATTGCTAAAAGTTCCTTCTCAAGGACCGAATAATTCAGTTCTGCTGCGTTGAATGTCCTAGACAAATACGCGACTGGTCTTTCTTCCCCCTGGTCAGAGAGTTGTAACAGCACAGCTCCCATTGCGTATTGAGAGGCATCAGTCTCCACGAGAAACGGCTTGGTCTGACCAGGGGTGATCAAAATAGAGGCAGAAGTGAAAATTTCTTTCAGAGTTTGAAAGGCACTTTGGGCTGCTTCGTTCCAGAAGAATGTGACGTTCTTCTTTAGTAAATGTGTAATGGGCAGAATGATTTCAGAAAAACAGGGGATACATTTCCTGTAGAAATTTGCAAAGGCTAGAAATCGCTGAATGTCTTTAACACAGGAGGGAGTGGGCCAATCTAAGACTGCGGACACTATCTTTGGATCCATAGATATGCCCAGGCTAGATAACACGAAACCTAGGTAAGTAACTTGCTCCTGATGGAATACACACTTTGAGGCTTTGCAGTAGAGATGGTTTGATTGGAGTCGACCCAGAACTATGTTAACATGATTGATATGGTCTTTCGGGTTGGAGGAATAAACAAGAATATCGTCCAAGTGTATGATTACGAAATGAAACAAGATGTCAGCGAACAAGTGATCCATGAATCGTTGAAACACTGCTGGTGCATTCACTAGACCAAATGGCATCACATGATATTCAAAGTGTCCGAACGGGGTACGAAAGGCTGTTTTCCATTCATTGTCATGATCTCTGCTTCCAAAAGATCAGGACTTGCCCGACTCCCTTGGAAGCAGACCCATAACACCGGTTCCGAGTGCCAGCCAGTCCCAATTGGGACCTTTTGGACCCTGTCCTGGCGCCAGTGGCACCAGGCTCATAAAGATGCCCAGTCCCAGCGCTGGAAGCGCCGGGCTCATAATGCTTGGGTGGACTTACCTGCACCAGATCATGCTACTTACTTACCTGCCAGTTGAACCCCTGATCCTCTTCTGTTTGGGACTACTTTTCCTGTTGGGTGGGGCAGGAGCCACTCCCTAGGTTCAGAACACTGGAACTCTTCTGGAAAGCAGGAACTCTTTTCTTACCTAGGCGTGGCTGTGGAAGGAGACACCTAAGCACTACAGGAGGCTATTTAAACCACACCCGATGGATGAATCTTGCTTTGCGTTATTCTGCATTCTCTGCAGCAGAACGCTCATCGTGTCTTCTGCTTCTGATCCTGGGCCTAAGGGAACAAAGGCTTACCATCCTGGAATCCAGTCTTCAGCAGCACCTGTAAAGACAAAGAAAGAACAGGTTAGCACTACGGTCTTCAGTGGCAGCGCATCTCTTACCTGGTCCATCGGCTGTCACCAACGCCTCGCGCTGCATTCCAGATTCTGAAAGACAAAGGCTTACCTACTCTTCGCATGCTCCGGAGGTCTTCGCACTGCATTCCGGCATCTGAAAGACAAAAGCTTACCAGCTCTTCGCACGCTCCGGAGGCCTTCGGCGCTGCATCCCGCATCTGAAAGACAAAAGAAGGTGCGTTTAAAGACATTGGGCAACTTTATTACTCACGTGCCATTACTCCTTCCCACGCCGAATCCAGTGGGTATTCCAGCACCCTTCAGCTTCTCTAAAGCTCCGAACTTGTACCTGCAAGATAAAAGGGACAGTTAGTGCGCATCGTGAAGCAGGCTACAAGCGCTTACTTACGTGCTTCCAGGCGCTTCTATTCCTCATGCGGGTTTCGATCCTCAACTCTCATCAGCCCGCCATCCGCCATCGCCGGAACCCTGCAAAACAAGAGATATCATTACAAAAGACTTTTAAGACATTTGAAGTGCCCAGAACTTACCGTTCGTGCAGTTAACGACGGACAGCAGTCCTCTGAGGTCAAGAGGCCTGCAACCTTATCCAGTGAAGAAACTGGTTACGGCACCCTGCCCCGAGGCAGATGGAGAGCTCGGCGTTCACTTACCTAAGGTGAGGGTGTTAACCTTTGGGGTTCTACAGGACAAGAGAAAGGGAAGAGGAGAGAGGCACCCAATAACCCCAGTTCATTAATCCCATATTTTCTATCTGCAGACATCTTACTCTTCGAGTCAGACATACAGTGCACAGAGGTCCAGCCCAAAGAGCCAACCGTGTGTTACACATCACCTTTGAAGATACGGCATTCACCCAGTCAAGACCGGCGCCTCTGTGGGAATCAGGTGAGCGTTACAGAACGCAAAGCCTATCGTAAAACTCCCACCCAGGCGCTATGGAAACCTCGGATACCGACCAGCTAGCCCAGTTACTTGGGGAACTAAGAGCAGAAGTGCATGCAGCCAGTCAGGAAACGAATGCTCTAAGAAGGAAACTGATTATTTCCAAGGAGCGAACAGACGATCTCGCTAGACAATTGCTACAGTCACAAGCCGGACAAACTCCGTTACCCGCATCAGGGGCAAATATTCCTTCAACATCCTCTACGAACCCAGTGCAGTTCAACCTACCCGGGAATGTACCTCTGGCTCCGCCCGAACGATTTTCTGGTGACCCAAAGAGGTTTGCAGTATTTATAAATCAGTGCCGGTTGCACTTCTTATGCCGGCCAGCAGCCTTTCCAACTGACCAAGCTAAGGTAGTTTTCGTGCTTTCGTACCTTAGTGACAATGCGGCAGACTGGTCGATCCCTCTAGTTAATCAAGATGATCCGGTTCTCCATGATTTTCAAGCTTTTCAGCTCAGTATGGAAAAACTGTTTGCAAGACATTCACAGGGGCATGCCTTGGACAATGAGCTCCTTTCATTGCGACAGGGTAATCAAGACCTTTTGGCTTATATTGCGTCTTTCAACAGACTGATAGTGGAAACTCGATGGCCTGAGGACAAAAGGATTACGCTGTTTTATAGAGGTCTACGTGGAGAGCTCAAAGATGTGTTAGCCCAAGTAGTGAATCCCCCGCAAGACTGTTCGGACTATATTGACTTAGTCGTTCAAATTGACCACAGACTGCAGAACAGGAAGGCCTATCGTTCCAAGTTTGATGCTCGAGTATTTTCCAAACCACCAACTCCTACCAAAGGAGTAGACACTCCGGGGAACCCATGCAAATAGGGGGCCTGAAAGGACCACTAACACAAAAGGAGCGGGAAAGGAGAAAACAGCTGCAATTATGCCTCTATTGCGGAAACTCGGGGCACTTTCTTCGAGACTGTCCGGTGAAACCAGCCAAGAAGGCAGTAGGAGCTGGAGTTACCAGGGTCACAAACTCTGAGCAGGGAAACAACCTCGCCCGACAAGAATAGAGGTCCTCTTGCCGAGCGTTAAAACCAGTTCCGTGACCTCGCATTTCGTGATACCTATGGTCCTCATTAGCCCTGAACATCCGGATCGATTACATGCGATTGAAGCTTACGTCGACAGCGGTGCCATCGGCAATTATGTGGATCTTGAAATGGTTTTGAGGATGAATCTGACTCTTTGTCCAAAGGCTGTAAAGGACGTCATTACTACGGTGGATGGTACGGAGATAGCCTCCGGACCAGTAACGCATACCACCCAAGAAGTGACGCTAGTAAGTCAAGATGGACACCATGAGAAGATCGTGTTCGATGTGATCAAGGCCCCTCAGTTCCAGATTATTCTAGGAATTCCTTGGTTAGAGAAGCACAATCCTCAGATCGATTGGCGAGCAAGAACGGTTCAGTTTCCAGAATGTGTCTCTACTTGTCACCCTCGACCTGGTGTTGCACTGGCAGCAATTTCCTCGTAGGCTCCCCAGTTACCTCCTGAATACCTAGAATTCCAAGATGTTTTCCGGAAGGATCAGGCTAACTCTCTACCTCCTCATAGGTCTTATGACTGCCAGATAGACCTGATACCTGGATCTACTCCTCCTTGTAGTAGAATTTATGCCCTCACCGAGCCTGAGAATCTTCACCTCCGACAATACCTGGATCAATACCTAGCAAATGGGTTTATTCGTCCTTCCAAGTCCCCTGCTTCCTCAGCTTTGTTCTTCGTTCCAAAAAAAGAAGGGGACCTTAGAACTTGTATAGATTATCGCGCCCTGAACCAGATCACCGTTAAGAATAGATATCCGTTACCTTTGATCCCTGAACTCCTGGACCAAGTCAGAAAAGCATGCATATATACAAAGCTGGATCTTAGAGGAGCCTACCACTTGGTACGAGTAAAAGAGGGCGATGAATGGAAGACGGCCTTCCGCACCAAGTATGGGCTATTTGAATATCAGGTCATGCCCTTCGGACTTTGCAATGCCCCGGCCGCCTTTCAATATTTTATGAACAATGTCCTCAGAGAGCTCATAGATGTGTGTGTTGTTGTTTACATTGACGACATCCTCGTTTATTCTTCATCGGAAACTGAACATCGGAAACACGTGAAAATGGTCCTCAAGAGATTGCGTCAACACAAACTTTTCGCTAAATTGGAAAAATGTGTTTTCAACGTGACTGAAGTTGAATTCTTGGGATTCATATTATCACCTAGCGTAGTGCTTATGGATTCAAAGAAGGTCGATGCAATTCTCAAATGGCCATCGCCATCCTCCGTAAAAGGTGTTCAAAGCATGTTAGGAGTCGCTAACTTTTACCGCAGGTTTATCCCCGAATTCTCTCGAATAGTCCAGCCCATCACCGCCTTGTTAAAGAAAAACAAACGTTTTGAATGGTCTACCGAGGCGGAACAAGCTTTCCAGAATTTGAAGACTAGATTTATCTCTGCACCGATCTTAAAACATCCTCGCCCAGAACTCCCCTACATCGTTGAAACTGATGCTTCGAGCCTTGCCATGGGGGCAGTTCTATCACAAAAGGACCCAGTAACCAATCAGTTGCATCCCGTGGCATTTTGGTCCCGCAAATTCTCGCCTCCTGAAATCAATTACACTATTACTGATAAGGAACTTCTAGCTATCAAGTCCGCCTTTAAGGCTTGGCGGCATTATCTTCTGGGGGCCCGACACACCGTTACTGTGATTACAGATCACCGAAACCTGCAATATTTGAAAACCGCAAAAGCTCAATCCTCTAGGCAACTCCGTTGGGCACTATTCTTTGCCGAGTTTGACTTCATAATTACCTATCGACCTGATACAAAAAACGGTAAAGCTGATGCCCTTTCTCGGATGGGAGTGGAAGAACATTTGATCAATCCTAAACCTGTACCTATCATTCCCGAACAAAGAATTCTAGGTGTAATCGCCACACAATCCATAGAGGAAGTTAAGGATAAAGCCAGGCTACTGGTAACTCCAGCAGACATACAGAATTGGCATCTGCAGGGAAAGGACTTTACGGTGAAGGACAACCTATTATATTTCCAAGAACGGTTATACCTGCCCAGCACAGATTTACAGAAAAAGGTAATTTCTTGTTATCACGATTCTTTAATGGAAGGACATCCCGGTATGACCAAGACCTCGGAAAAGATCAAGCGCTACTTCTGGTGGCCGTCTTGGAAAAAAGATATCAGAGACTTTATAATGTCCTGTGGAGTATGCGCCCAAAACAAGAGTCAAAAGGAAAAACCAGCCGGCCTCTTACACCCTATTGACATCCCGCCTCGCCATTGGCATACGCTTTCTATGGACTTCATCACTGATCTACCTCCATGCTCCGGATACAATACGATCCTAGTAATCGTGGACCTATTCTCCAAGATGGCACATTTCATTCCACTCAAAGGCTTACCAACAGCAGCAACTCTGGCCCGAGAATTTCTCGAAAACATCGTCCGACTGCACGGTTTTCCTTCAGTTCTAATTTCGGATCGAGGTAGTCAATTTATTTCTCATTTTTGGCGAAGTTGCTGTCGGTCGGCTCAAATTGATGTGAGACTTTCGACCAGCCACCACCCTCAAACCGACGGACAAACCGAGAGGACCAATCAAACTCTGGAACAGTATTTGCGCTGCATGCTACAACAAACTGAAAAAACTTGGAAAGATATCCTTTGGATAGCCGAATATGCCTACAATAACTCTGTCCACTCGGGAACTGGGAAGACCCCGTTTTTTCTTTTATACGGTAGTCACCCTCGAACCTCGGAGTTGGATCCACTCCAAGATCTTGGAACACCAGCAGTAGACCACCTGCATTCTACAATCACCCAAGCCTTTAAGGAAGCCGTTTCTCACCTTCAAAGGGCTAAAGAACAATACAAGAAAGGAGCAGACCAACATCGGAAGGAAGCCCCCCAATATCAAGTAGGAGATCAAGTCTGGTTATCTACCAAATATCTACCTCTAAAAGGACCACGCACATTCAACCCAAGATACCTTGGTCCCTATTCCATCACTACCATAGTAAATCCAGTAGCGGTCAAGTTGGACTTGCCCCCTCACATGAAGATACATCCGGTCTTCCACGTCTCTCTATTAAAACCCGTGCAACCTCAAACCCGACTAACTACATCTCCAAAACCTATTCTAGTTGATGGAGAACTCGAGTTTGAAGTCAAAAGCATCCTGGATTCCAAGATCTCCAAATCTAAACTATTTTACCTGATTGACTGGAAAGGCTACGGTCCCCAAGAAAGATCCTGGGAACCTGCAGAATATGTCCACGCGCCTCGTCTAATCAAAAGATTTCATCGAACATTTCCTAACAAGCCCAAACCCCCGGAGAAGCCCGGTTTGGGAGGGGCCTTGAGGGGGGGTGCTGTCATGATCTCTGCTTCCAAAAGATCAGGACTTGCCCGACTCCCTTGGAAGCAGACCCATAACCCCGGTTCCGAGTGCCAGCCAGTCCCAATTGGGACCTTTTGGACCCTGTCCTGGCGCCAGTGGCACCAGGCTCATAAAGATGCCCAGTCCCAGCGCTGGAAGCGCCGGGCTCATAATGCTTGGGTGGACTTACCTGCAGCAGACCATGCTGCTTACTTACCTGCCAGTTGAACCCCTGATCCTCTTCTGTTTGGGATTACTTTTCCTGTTGGGTGGGGCAGGAGCCACTCCCTAGGTTCAGAACACTGGAACTCTTCTGGAAAGCAGGAACTCTTTTCTTACCTAGGCGTGGCTGTGGAAGGGGACACCTAAGCACTACAGGAGGCTATTTAAACCACACCCGATGGATGAATCTTGCTTTGCGTTATTCTGCATTCTCTGCAGCAGACCGCTCATTGTGTCTTCTGCTTCTGATCCTGGGCCTAAGGGAACAAAGGCTTACCATCCTGGAATCCAGTCTTCAGCAGCACCTGTAAAGACAAAGAAAGAACAGGTTAGCACTACGGTCTTCAGTGGCAGCGCATCTCTTACCTGGTCCATCGGCTGTCACCAACGCCTCGCGCTGCATTCCGGCATCTGAAAGACAAAGGCTTACCTACTCTTCGCATGCTCCGGAGGTCTTCGCACTGCATTCCGGCATCTGAAAGACAAAAGCTTACCAGCTCTTCGCACACTCCGGAGGCCTTCGGCGCTGCATCCCGCATCTGAAAGACAAAAGAAGGTGCGTTTAAAGACATTGGGCAACTTTATTACTCACGTGCCATTACTCCTTCCCACGCCGAATCCAGTGGGTATTCCAGCACCCTTCAGCTTCTCTAAAGCTCCGAACTTGTACCTGCAAGATAAAAGGGACAGTTAGTGCGCATCGTGAAGCAGGCTACAAGCGCTTACTTACGTGCTTCCAGGCGCTTCTATTCCTCACCCGGGTTCGATCCTCAACTCTCATCAGCCCGCCATCCGCCATCGCCGGAACCCTGCAAAACAAGAGATATCATTACAAAAGACTTTTAAGACATTTGAAGTGCCCAGAACTTACCGTTCGTGCAGTTAACGACGGACAGCAGTCCTCTGAGGTCAAGAGGCCTGCACCCTTATCCAGTGAAGAAACTGGTTACGGCACCCTGCCCCGAGGCAGATGGAGAGCTCGGCGTTCACTTACCTAAGCTGAGGGTGTTAACCTTTGGGGTTCTACAGGAGAAGAGAAAGGGAAGAGGAGAGAGGCACCCAATAACCCCAGTTCATTAATCCCATATTTTCTATCTGCAGACATCTTACTCTTCGAGTCAGACATACAGTCACAGAGGTCCAGCCCAAAGAGCCAACCGTGTGTTACACATCACCTTTGAAGATACGGCATTCACCCAGTCAAGACCGGCGCCTCTGCGGGAATCAGGTGAGCGTTACATTCATCCCCAGGAGCTATTCTGATGAGGTGGTAAACTCCTCTGAGATCGAGTTTAGTGTAAACCGAAGCCCCCCGGACTGCCTCTATGATGTCAGATATTAAAGGCATGGGGTACTTATCAGGAATAGTAATCTTGTTGAGACCTCTGTAGTCGATACAGGGGCAGAGTTCCTCAGAATCTTTTTTGGGAATAAAAAAAAGAGAAGCGCCCGCTGGGGAGATTGACTCAGAGATTAGAGCATTGCGTAAATTGGCCTGGAGATAGTCCTTTAGGACTGCCTTTTCTTTTTGGGACAAAACATACATTCTGCCAAAGGGAATGGGTTGATCTGGAAGAAGGTTGATATGACAATCGTCCCTCCTATGAGGAGGTAGAGTGGGAAATATGGGATTCTCAAAAACTGACTGAAACTTTCGATGACACAGAGAGATGATCTCTAGTTGGTTTATGGTGGGACCGGTTGGAAGGTTAGACCCTTCAGTCGGAATGTGAATACCCACTGACTCCTGGGACAAACAATGATTTACACAGAACTCAGACCCTAGGAATAAAGTACCCGCTGACCAGTTAATATAAGGGTTATGGAGTCGTAACCATGGGAGACCCAAGATAACAGGAAAGTGAGCGGCTTTAATAAGGTCAAAAACCAAAGTTTATTTATGGTTGGCAACCATACAAGTAACCGGTTTGGTCTGTTCCTTGATCGGGCCGGAGCTCAAAGGGCTCCCATCCACTCCTTGGATGGGAGTAATGATGGATTTGGAAACAAGTTGTATCGCGTGCCTCGTGGCCCAATCATTGTCCAGGAAATTGCCTGCGGCTCCACAGTCAATCAAGGCTGGTATGCCCGCTAACACTCGTTCTGAAAGAATCATGGATAGAGATACCACCACCATGGTTTGGCAAGTAGCTGTGTCAAGCGACATTCCCATTCGATATGGGGAAATAGGATTTGGAGCCACTACCGTTCTTCCCCTTGAGGTAGGGCTTTGAAGTTTCCCGATTTAGGATTTGGGGTACGTCGTGGAGGAACCAAGTGACAATCCTTCAAGACGTATAGTGAAGAACCACAATACATGCACAGTCCACCAGTCTTTCTTCTTTCTCTTTCTGAAGTGGATAGTGGTCCCCTCACAGCTCCAATCTGCATGGGCTCTTCATTTTGGACGTGTGGTTTATTTCCTGTCAGATAATATTCACTAAAGGATCGGGTACCTTTGCTCTTTTTCCGTTCATAGGATCGTTCCTGCAAACGGTACTCAATTTGCATGGTTAGCGTTATCATGTCTGCTAGGTTGGCTGGGCGAGGAACTTTAGAAATCTCGTCTTTCAGCTCGTCTGTTAATCCCCTACGAAAAAGAGTAAGAAGACCCTCATCCGGCCATCCTAATTCGGAAGATAACTGCTTAAATTGGGTGATATACCCTAATAGGTCCCCTCCGCTCTGTTTTAGGTCAAGGAGTCTTTCCTGAGAGGATACAGTGATTTCTTTCCTCCCAAACATGGATTTTAGACTGTTAGAGAAAGCAGTATAAGAATCAAGGATTACATTGTTTGAGGTAACCAAGGGCGTGGCCCATGCCAATGCGGGCCCAGATAAGTGAGAAATCACAAACCCCACCTTATCTTTGTCCGTTGGGAAAAAATGAGGTTTAAGTGTAAACTGGACCGTACAGCTATCAAGAAATTCTTTGAGCTTGTAAGGGTCGCCATCATACATTATCGGTTGTAATGTGGACGGGGGAGAATCAGAAAATGCTCTAGCAACTTGTTGTCGTAATTGTACATTGTCCTGCTTAAGTGATTGTACCTCTAAAGACATGGCCTGCATAGCGGCCATTAATTGCTGCATTTGTTGTTCCATAATGGTCTTCGTCTGTCAATATATATTTTGGGTGTCTCTTACTGTTATTTAATGGTATTACGACTGCAATTTCGATACGGTTTCCCGTAATAATTAACAAAATGTGAATAATCTCACCTTGACAGATCGAGTAGACCGCCAGAGAACAACCAAGTGCAGCTGTGAAAGCTACCCTAGGACAGCCCTGTCCTCTCCGACCCGGAGTGGGATTAACCAGGGGAGAGAACAGGGTCGCCAGGGAAACCCTCGATGGGGAAGAAAACCCTGGTAGAATCTGGAAGTGTTGTGGATCCGGATGGCTGATGAATGTCTTCTATGAGTGGCTGTGGAAGATGGGCAGGAAGGCTTTGTCTGGATGAACAAAGGAAAATGTCAGAGTAGTTTCGTAAAGAAGGGAATGGGAAGTGGAAATTAAACAGCACAGTAAAAGGTGTCTCACCAGCGGAGGCAGGAGTGAAGGAGAGGATGATTGATTTAGGGCTTCGAGGGAGAAGGGATTGGGAGACGAGAGGTCTAAATGAAATAATACTTGGGTCAGAATCAGAATCGGGAGAGACGGAACGGAATTCTGATATTATGGAACTTACAGCTATCGGATGTTTCCACTGGGATGAAATCAGGGTTGGCGTAATCGTGACGCCGATGGATATCTGGGCTTGACGAGAAATCCCGAGAGATAGCGAGATCGGAATGGAAGCGAGAGTCTGGAGACAAGAGCTTGAGAGACAAAAAGGTTACAGGGTTAGTCGGAGAAGTCAAATAGTAGAGGCAGAGATAATGAAATCCCTAGAGGCGAACTCACGGAGCGTCTGTTGAAACAGAAGCGACGCGAGGAGTTGTCGGCTTCCGTGTTTGATAAAGGATCACGTGAGCAGGCCGGAACGTCTCGGAGAAACGTGAAGAGTCTAGACCGCTTCCTTCAGCACGGAAGTCATCTTGAGAAGGATTCTCGGGAGTCGCATAGAGAAGAGTACCACACAGCCGATTGCGAGCCCATAGCGACCACCTCCCACAATGTGTAACAATCGAGGGGTGTTTAGGTTGGATAGTGGTTCCCATGTTCTCTCGCTAGGAGGATAGCCTTTCCACTCGACCAGGTATTGAAGCCGACCCCGTTTGTACCTGGAGTCACATATTCTGGATACTTCATATTCCAGCTGATTGTCCACAATCACAGGACTGGGTCTGCCGGTTTTCCGGGTGGAGTGGATGTAGGGTTTGAGTAGAGAAGTGTGAAAAACTGGATGTATTCTCTTCCAGGAATCTGGTAGCTTGAGCCGATAAGAAACAGGATTGATGATTTCTTTTATGGAAAATGGACCATAATATCGGGGGGCTAACTTGTTAGGGCGTAGACGTCGTGGTAATAGTTTCGAGGACAACCAGACCTGGTCACCAATAGAATAGGAGGGTGCTGGTCTTCTTTTGGAATCAGCATATCGCTTAGTGCGAATCTGGGCCTTTCCCAATTGTTCCTTGGCTTCCTTGTGGATGTTGAGGAGAGTTTCAATCCAGGAATCAAGTGAAGGTACTGGAGTTGGATGTGGTAGAACTGAAGGTAACACGGAGGGATGAAAACCTTGACTGCAATAGAAGGGGCTAACGTTGATCGCTGAGTGATCTGAATTGTTATAGGCAAATTCGGCCAAGGGTATAAGGAGGGACCAATCATCCTGTACCTTGGTTGCGAAACAACGAAGATATTGCTCCAGGGTTTGATTAACACGTTCTGTGGCCCCGTTGGTCTGTGGGTGATATCCAGATGAAAGAGCGCGTTGAATCCCTAGAACACGACAGAGATGTTTCCAGAATTGTGAAATATATTGCGGTCCTCGGTCCGATATGATCTTGGAAGGGAGTCCATGAAGACGGAAAATGTGTTCTAGGAAAATTCCTGCGAGCTCTGAAGAGGAAGGAAGTTTATAGAGAGGCGTGAAATGTGCCATATGAGTTAACAAGTCTATGGTTACCATGATGGTCGTGTAATCACGGGAAGGTGGTAATTCCATGATGAAGTCTGTAGCTATACATTCCCATGGTCTTGTTGGCAGTGTAGGTTGCAATAGAAGGCCCGCCGGTCTCTTATTGTCGTGCTTATTCTGACTGCAGACAGTACAGGTTTTGATGTACTCTTGTACCTTGCATTTCATTTCCGGCCACCAAAACTGTCTTTGTATAAGACGGAGCGTGTTGGTTACACCACGATGTCCAGAATGAAAAGTATCATGGCAGAGAGTTATTATTTTATGTTGAAGTTTCGGTGTGGGAATGACTAAGGCATTGTCCTTGAATAAGTATCATTCCTTGATTCTTAAGTTCCAGGGATTCTTCCTAGAGACGTCCTTCCAGAGGTCAGAGGACTGGGTTTTGGCTCAAATCTCTTCCAAGAGGTTGATCGCTTGAGCTGTAAAGATTGTGTTGGGAAACATTGTAGGATAGGTCCTATCTTCAGTGGTTAAATAGTCAGGACGTCGGGACAAGGCGTCCACAATCACGTTTTGTGATCCAGGAACATGAGTGATTTGGAATTGGTACTGGGCGAAGAAGTAGGCCCACCGCGCCTGACGACTGTTCCTGCACTCCATAGATTGGAGAGTTTGTAGATTTCTATGGTCCGTACGGACCTGGACTGGATATCTAGCACCCAGGAGTAAATGTCGCCATTCTGTGAAGGCTTGGCGGATTGCCAACAGCTCCTTTTCCAGGACGGAGTAATGGGTTTCGCTGGTTGTTAGGGTTCTAGAGAGGTAAGCCACTGGGTGGTCCATCTTGTCCTCAAGCACCTGTTTCAAGACTGCTCCTGTGGCATGGTTGGAGGCATCCGTTTCCACTATGAAAGGGCGATCTAAGTCAGGCTGAGCCAGGACGGGGGCTTGCGTGAATCTTGTCTTCAAGCTTTCTCTTGCGAGGAAGACCAGATGAAGGGAACATCCTTCTTCAGCAGAGCAACGATCAGTTGGACGAGCTCCGAAAAGGTAGGAATGAACTTTCGATAAAAGTTAGCATGTCCCAAGAAAGACTGAACCTGTTTCAGCGATGTAGGAGCAGGCCAGGCCAGTATGGCCTTTACCTTTGAAGGGTCCATTCCAACTCCTTCTGGGCTGAGGATGAATCCAAGGTAATGAACTGAAGTCAAGTGAAAAAGACATTTCTCAGGTTTGACCAAGAGCTTGTTTTCATGGAGCCGTTGTAGTACCGCCATGACATGTTCTTCATGTTTCAACGGATCCTTGGAATAAATCAAAATGTCGTCCAGATAGACAATGACAAAGAGAAAAAGCATGTCAGAAAACACCCTATCCATGAAACGTTGAAAAACTGCAGGGGCATTAGCTAATCCAAAGGGCATGACTAGATATTCAAAGTGACCAAAGGGCGTTCTAAAGGCGGTCTTCCATTCGTCCCCTTCCCAGATACGGATTAAGCGAGAGGCACCCCGGAGGTCCAAATTCGTGAATATTACAGCGCCTCTGACAGCTTCCAGGATATCTGAAATCAGAGGCAGAGGGTACCGATCTTTGAGGGTGCATTGATTTAGACCACGGTAGTCGAGGCAGGGGCTGAGTTCCTTGGAATCCTTCTTAGGAACGAAGAACAATGAGGCACCCGCTGGAGATTTTGAGCGTCTTATGGTGCCATTTTCCAAATTGATGTCCAGGTATTCTCGGAGGGCCTTTTTCTCAGGTTCTGAAAGGATAAACATTCTGCCAAAGGGAATTACTGCCGAGGGATCTGTCTCAATGGCACAATCTTCGGGTCTGTGAGGGGGTAAAGCCTGGACTATGGCAGTCGAAAAGACATCAGTATATCCTTGGTAGACCTCTGGGACTTGTACAATGTTGGAAACCATGAGTGAGGTTTTTTGCTCTCCTGAATGTTCAATAGCTGGTGTTAAGGAGAGATCCAGGGATAAACAGTGGGACATACAAAACTCAGAGCCCAGAAACAATGACCATGCTGTCCAATTAATGTACGGATTATGTCTTTGAAGCCAGGGCATACCCAGAACCATTGGGTAATGGGCTGATTTGATGATGTCGAATGTAATCTGCTCCTGGTGGTGGTTTATGGAGAGACGGACCTCTTTTGTCTGTAGGGTTATGGGTCCTGAAGAGAGAGGTCTCCCAACAATTGCTTCTACCTGCTGTTTAATGTTCTGTGACTCATATGGTATTTTATGTCTGATAACCCAGTCTTGATCAATGAAAATTCCCATAGCTCCACAGTCCACCAGGGCCAGTATGGGATAGGTCTTGTGCTTGGAGGGCGATAGAAAGGCCTGTAGCACCACCAGGTTATTCTGCCCAGGAGAGTTCAAGGATGCGATTGATGTGGAGCAGACATCTTTCTCCCGAAACCTCGCTCCATCTAGGGCCGGGAGCTGGCGTTTCCCGAACGCCGTGGAGGGGCTAAAGGACATTCTCTAACGAGATGCTTGTCTGAGGCACAATACATACACAGGCCGGTGTGAATTCTTCTCATCCTTTCTTGTGGAGTAATTGTCCCACGAAAGGCGCCTATTTGCATTGTTTCGGAGTTGTTATCAGGGATTGAGGCAGGATCGGATTTCACAGTCGACTCCGGAGGGGTTCGTTGAAAGGCAGTCTTAGCCTTTTTCCTTTCAGCCCTTCTTTCCTGGATACGAAAGTCTATTTGTAAGGCTAGATCTACCAAAGCCTGAAACGAACTGGGGCGAGCCACTCTGGCTAATTCATCCTTGATATCGTCATTTAGACCCCTGTGAAATAAGGTGAAACTCGCTTCAGGGCCCCAATCAGCCTCCTTTACCAGCTGTTTGAATCTGGTAACGAACGTTAGCATATCCTGGGATCCTTGCCGAAAATCAAGTAGGCGTTCCTGGGCGCTGAATACTTGTTCGGGGCGGTCAAACATAGACTTGAGCGCCTGGATAAATGCATCATAATCGTCCAGGAGGACGTCTCCAGAGTTCACTAGGGGAGTGGCCCAAGATAACGCATTCCCTGTAAGATGGGAGATTATGAAGCCCACCTTGGCCCTGGAAGTTGAAAAATAATAGGGCTTGAATGTAAAATGCACCAAGCAGGAATCCAGAAATCCACGTAAGGATTTTGGCGAGCCATCGTATTTGTCTACCACTCCACCCAGTATCACGCTTTCCTTATTGGCAGAGTCACGTGACAGCACTAATTGTTTCAAGGCTGCGTTCTCTGCCTTTAAGTTCTGTACCTCAGTTGTTAGCTCCTGCATGCCGCGCATGAGGTCCTGGACCGCTTTCTCCATAGCGGTATCAGTGTTGATCGTTTGGCGTCTCAATCTGTAAAAGGTTTCCCCCCGGCTCACCTGAGTTCTCTTCTTGTGGCGTTCCGCGGAGGACTCCTTCTCCCGGCCGGACCGGGACTTGTATAAGTGCGCGCGAGTCGAGTCTGACTCCAGCATGAGCGTTCAAAGTTCCAGGAAGTCGCGTGTTCCAGGACGTCCAGGAAGAGGATCGAAGAAAGGTAAGAGATACTAGAAACAGGGGAAAAGGGAAGATGGAAATAAGGAGTTGGCCAGGAACTTGGAAGGGTAACGCCGAGCAGCACACACATGTCGAGACACTACCTAGAGATAGCGTTGAGACGCGCAGAGGCGGGGGGCGTGGCCCATTTATAGAACGTGCCGTGTCCGACGTACAGGCTAGTACGGAACACGGCACTGGGCACGGCCATGTTGGAAGTATCAAGGAGCACACTCTCCGTCTGAACCAGGACCAGGAAGACCAGAAGGGGATATGTCCATGGTTTATGACAATATCCAAAGTTCGTCAAGAGTTTCTCAACAATTAATCATTAGGTTGTTAAAATGTTGTCAATTACTGCACAGACTAACATAAAATATTTCCCAGACAAGATGCCCTGCCACCACTCCTTCAAGTCATCATTTTTTGGTGCATATTTGTCCAGAAACAAACTTCTTTGGATTTTCAACATTAAACATTCAATCACCAGATGTTTTACTGATTCCACAGCACTTGCGCAGAATCAACAATGATTATTTAAAATGTAAACTTGATGTCTCCTGAATAACAATTCTTTTGTTGGATAAAGATTAAGACGCAACCGCATAAATTTATCATGATGATACCTGCATGGAAACCACTCCAAATATTTAGCGATGTTGTTCACTCCCCTAGCTTCACATCCCAGATCCAACGTTGTGACAGCTTTTGCTCTTCTGTTCTGCTTGTCAATCCAATCGCCGTATATCAATTTTATTTTTGCCGCACAAAGATTATTTAATAATGTTTCCATGTCAATATCAGCATAAATCAATTGGACATTAATTTTTTCATACCAGTCCTTTAGTAATCCCACAAATGGCCTTTCAACATGAAGATCAAAGATCTTATACGGCGGAGCAGACTTCTTCAAAGACAATTTTTTTCATCATGGCGACTGATTTCCACAGAACAGTTCCGAACATGGACTGCAGCCCCAGCTCATATCGAATAGCTGTAATCGGAACACATCCTGGCAAGCGGAGGACTTTACACCAAAATTGTCCTTCCAGTGCATCCCACACTGATCTTCTGATGTTCAGCTTCACTCCCAAACGTGATTGTAGCAATCACCTTCTGACAGTAGAACATTAGGACAGGTTTCAACATGAATTTTCCAAAATTAGCGTGCAGTTTCATTCCTTGAAGCGTCAGGTTTTTCATTCTTAATTTCAGGTCCTGAGTCCAATGCCATTCTCTGATAGATTTGTTAAACAAGATACCTAAATATCGAATGGATTCAATTTTCTCTAGTTGTTCACCAGCTGCATGCCATACAAAGCATTTGCCTTTAGACCTGAGATTTGAGCCAAAGGCAATGATTTTCGACTTGGAGACATTTAACTGCAGATCTGTTTTCTTCAGAAATAATACCAAATTACTCAATAGCCTCTGAAGGCCCTAGTAGCCTTTGACAGCTTCCACCCTAAGCACCCCTGTGAGAATGGACATGTAGGGCAGTTTTTACGGCTAAAAGGAAACAGCACTACTAGGAGTGAGTTTGAAAAAGAAGGACAGGTGCTCAGTACAATTACTTTTCTAATCGCATTAAGAAAATAATAAACAAAAATTGGCATATTTTGTCCAAGGGTACACAACCGAATCAGCCTAGATGTGCCTATATGGGGTTAAAAATATGTCAGTATAAAACTTTTATTGCGTCTAGAGTAGGAGATATAAAACGATAGTAAACGAATTATCAGATTTTTAAATCAAGAGATTGACGTTAATCAGGAGGGTAAACATCAAAGGAGAATAATAAATACATAAACAAGAGACTCATAAAACATCAATAATAAAAAATTGAACTGATTAAAATTGATAGAAATTGTAAACAAAGTAACAAAAAGGACACCATTGCATAGGTTTTTGGAGTGGTTATAAAATTGTTTTTGGTAATAAGAGGTGATTGTTGGTGCCTGCTCAAATTAATCAGTGTGGTATTCTGGATAAAAATAAATAGAATAAAAGATCTGGTCATTAATGACAGTCGAGATTTGCTTATCATCATGGGGGACACTCCTCTTCTACACCTATGCAGGACACTGCTGAGATACACACCCAAGATAAGAGAATATCGCGTGGAGTGGGTTAGAGGCATGACTAATAAAACACTCATGCCATGGCCCCAGGAGGGATCGTTGTCAAAAACAGTATTGTGACATATGATAACATATTTACATGCTACTTACAAGGGGAAGACGTTACAGAAAAGATTGGCTGTTTTAGAATTGTGGAAAATGTATCAGAGCGAGAAAGAAGATCCACCTGAGAAGGAGTGAATGCTTAATTCACATAAGGAAGAGGATGCAACGTCTTCGGTTCCTCTTTCACCTTCTGAAAACAAGAGTACAGATATTGATGAACAAGGATTTTATCTTTTAAAGGAATTGAAAGCAGAGGCGGGGTATGTTAATCCGACATATGAGCATTGATGGGGTTTGAGAAAGGGAAGAAAGAGAAGAGCTGGAAAAGAAAGAACACAATAGATCGTACAAAGAAGAGTGTTCCTATAATAGAAGGGATGCCCCTCTGCGCCCCTCTTAAGGCCTTTTTCCTCTTCTCTGACATTGATTTTGCATTGTATCTGCTGCTAGTGTTACCCTTGCCCCACCCCTGGATATTCATGCACCCCCCTCCACCTACATGAATAATGGGAGAAAGTGGCACAGGCAAGGTGCAAGGGTGGTGGCATGACAGGGTGCACAAGAGTCCAGACAACAGAGGGATGGTAGGGGTAGGAAGAAGGAAGAGCAGTGTAGAGGGGCAAGTAAGGCGACAGGAAGAGGTCACACACATGGGTACGTGTGGGGATGAGTAGGGTGGGGTAGGGAGAGACAAGCTGCAGTTGCTAAGTGTATGAAGGGTTTAGGGAAATATCTTCCAGCCAAAAAAGAGACTAAAGGAGAGGCAGGGAAGAAAAAGTGAACGAGGATGGAAGTAAGAGCGGAGGCACTGGGGGACCTGAGGAGACTGAAAAGGGTGATCATGCGATTATTGGAGAGAGCGCGAGTAAGAGAGAAAGTCTGAGGTCAATTCATTGCAGTGTTGCAGGGGGTTCTTGCACCTCCCCTCCCAGAGTTGCAGGAGGTGCCCTCGCCCCCGAGTGTTGCAGACAGTGCCTACTCCCAGTGTTGCAGACAGTGACAGCTCCTCCGCTCAACCTTTAGGCGGTGACTGTCCTGCCAACTGTGCCAGCCGTGGGTAAATCAACCTCCGTTGACATCATCAACCTGGGCCAGGAGTCACTACCATAGATACAGTCTGATGCAGTATGGGATTTCTTCAAACCCCATGCAACAAGATGGAGGCCTCCTTGGCTCAATCAGTGAGCGAGGGATTAATCAATGTCAGTACAGCTGTGTGGACATTAGCCACACCGCCGCCGCTGATAAGTACTTAAAGTTTTCCATGAGCCCAGGACTTTTCCAGCAACCAGCATATATTTTATGACACCGTGTGGAGGGTGGGGGACAGAGTGCAATTTTCTATGCAGTTCGCTGCAGGAGAAATGGACAGAATCTGGTAAGCCTCTCTTATATTCAACTACTCAAATCACAGTTATCGGACAGTGAGCCTCAGGCATCCAGAGCCAATGGCCTGAAACTACCCATTATTAGTACGCCTGTCACTTCGAGTGTGCTTTCAATCAAGCAAACTTAGCAACGTGGATAAGCAAAATGCTTCTCTTGCGATGTTGCAGATAATCCAAATTCGAATGAGAACACATAACAACAAAAAACTCTTATCCACTCCTCCCATGTCATGTGGGAGCAGTGGAAAAGAGTATTTTGTTCTTATGTGTTCCCATTTGAATTTGGATTATCTGCAACACTGCAAGAGAAGCATTTTCTCAATACTCATAGACGTGCCAGCCAATTACAAAAAGTAAGCAAAACATCAAACTCCCGTCTGACTACCCCGGGGCTAGGGCCGACTGGCCTCTGCCTCCTCCACCTACCTGCAACTCCTACTCCGACCTCGACCAAGTTCCAAAGTAAAGTGTAGGCACTGCAGCTGCAGCTGCAGCTTCATGAAGTGCAACATTTTCCCAGCAAGGGTGTTTCGGCTTGGTCACTGCCACTTAGCCCACGCCTGCGCATAGTGAGGGCACATACAGAAATTACAGAATGTCACTGCTCAATCAATGCGCAGACGTGGGCCAAGGCTGTGCGATCCAGCCGCCCTGCTGTATGTGTTGCTCTGCATTGTTTTACTTCCATGACAAATGCATTGCACTTGAGTGCTGCTTATTGTTTGGTACAGCACAGGGACAAAGTATGGAAGAGCTACCTTAAAGACGTCAGTAAGCCCCAAAATTGTGCATTTTCTCTGCGCCCAAAGTCTGCTATGCTTATTCTCATTGCAAATCCATACACGTAGCTTACTGTGATTTTCAAAAGAAAGACAGCAGATTTCAAATAGAGCGCAAGACTCGCTTCAGCTCACCTGTACCCTGCACCGCAAGTCTTAGAGCCCTGGAAAATCATGAGCTCCTCTAAAGCGGCCGGGATGTCGCAGTGTTCTGGCGATACTGTGCATGTGGGGCAAAATAAAATATGGTGACCATGTGCGTGTGGGGCGAAATAAAAATAACTACTGTGTAACCAGTGCTTAATTTGTGCCGGTGTTTGCCAGTGCAGAACACTGGCACTCGTTTTTGGGCACCGGTACTTCTCAGCTGAGCAGAGCAGGCCATTGGTCGCCAGCAGCAGCAGCAAGGCAGAGGCCTCTCTACTCAGCTGATAAGTGCCAGTCAGCATTGTTTATTTTTTATCAGGTCAAGGCAGGCCCGTTTCTTAATGTACATTGCAGCTTCTGCTGTCAAACATAACAGTTATGCAGCTCTTGCAAGAAGTGTCAGGAGTGTATGGGAGAAAGTGCAACACTGTGGAATCCTAAAGGGGTGTCCCCAGTGGTATCCCTTTACACTCTGCTTGGAAGAGGGGTGATTCTGATTGGTTTATAATTCAATGTCAGGGGCTTATTAGAGTCACATCCCGCCATCATTAAATTCACTTTAAATGTGAACATGGTGGTGCGCATGAGTGCTGAATGGCCTTTTATAAAGGGACAATGGGGCATCCCAGAAGGGTGGCGTGTGAGTCCCCAGCACACACTGTGTGTGCCTTTTATGTACCGTGGGAATGCAGACTGGTCTTAGAAGATTCCTACACCTTTCTTGGTCTTACGTTTAAAATGTCTCTGTTTCCTGATGCAAGTCCTCATTTCAGCCTCTGCCCCATAGGCAGCCCGGTGGTACCTCAAGACAGCATCATGCCTGTGTTCCCCGGAACACCCTCTCTTCCCACCACCCCCTGCAGGAAGTTACAAAGCACACGGTGTGCAGGCCATGCCCAGGCAGCAATGACATGCTCAGCACCAGCGTCAGTTATTAGCCTGCTGTGAGGGTCCGGGCTGCTCCTATTTAATTAAATTACCTCTGCAGTTGGCTGCTTTGACTTCTAACTTTGCCCGTACCTTATGTTTTTTTAAAAATAGAAATATTACCATCACACGGGGTGCTGCGCCATGCGCACCAGTTTATTTATATTTGTTGAATTTTTGTTATTTTCAGCGTGACCTGGCTGCCATTGCCAGCCTGACTCGGGTCATGCCAACTTGTATTTATGGTTTTTATGAACTTCTGCATGTCCGTGCGGCGCAGACTCAGTGAGCCTTAGACACACCCTGCTGGTACACACGGGCAGACAGAGGAGTGAGCAGAGGCCCAGCTGGCGGCATTAAAAGCAAGCTTGTTTTTCAGTGTTGTAGACCGTATTGAAAAATTCCTGACCCCGAGGTTCAGTGACAGCCACTTAGATGCTCAAGGTGAGCGCGAAATGACTGACAATAGTCCTAAATCAAGATGAGTATGTGCGCTGTCAGCGTTAGGGGATTGAGGTCCACGGGCATGGCATTTTAGTACGACAAATATGCCCCTTAAGCAAGAGCAGTATGTGCACTGACAGAGTTGAGCTGTGCAGGTCAGGACTTAGGTCCCCTGGCAGAGCATTTTAGTTTAGATGGCTGCCAAAAACACAAGAGTCAGGTGCATAATTCTAAACATGCTTGTCTGGAATGGGGTTGCAGGAGCTGCAAGCACAGATTTATTCAGAGCTGTGATGTGTTAGCCTTGGAGAACCATTGTGTGTCCTGTGGTGCACGTTACAATCAAGGGGCCTTGCAGCATAAACGAGTGCACTTGATAATCACATCATGGGAAGAGGACGCCTCACGATTCAGGAAGTGCATAATGAAGGATCAGGTCATTGAAACATTTATGTATGGTGAAACTAGTCATGGAATTGCCTTGGAGGCTACATGAAATGGTTGGGTAGATGGTCTGAACAGTTGTAGTGGGCTCTGGTATTGCAATGTGTAAAGGAGGTTCCAAATATAGCCTGCACTCCAGCCGCCCATTTTGAAGTACCAGGAACGTTCACACCGAGATATGTGACGTATGATGAGCAAATAAATGAGCAGAGAGCCGCATTAGGGCTCTGCCCAGTGCCTATCAGAAGAACAATACAGAGTGAAGTACCAATAACCAGACAACCATGGACAGTAAGGTATCCATTGAGAAAACCTTACCAGCAAATGACACGAAATGGAGATTGCTTAAAAACTGTCCCAGAAGAAACTCAACAGGCTTTAATTGAAGACGAATGGTGACGTCACGAGGGCCCGGACAGACTCACAAATGAAAGAAACGACAATCAAAAGATGACGCACAGAGGAGAAACGTTATGAGTAAGGACATCATGAACTTAGAAGGAGAGACGATGTTGAAATATAAAGAAACTTAAACTGTTAAGCAGGCTGAAGCTATTCAACCAGATAACACCTGTATATATGCTTGTAACCACAAGAAGCTAAGAAATCAGTGCGGCTTGCTATGCTTAGTAGAAGAATAGAGCGGCAAGCGCCACCTATATATCTACCTCAACAAGGCACACTATATAAGTGCGAGTCCACTTTACACAAAAGCAGAATTAACCCAGGCTACTAGAGGTCAAACAGGACAGGATTCGTACTCCAGCTAAAAGCGAAAAGAGACGGCGGAATCGAAATTTAGCAAGAGCAGCTCATGCCTGGGAAGTCAAGGTCAGACCAAGAGAGGGAGGCGGACAGTAGCTTCGGAGAATCGAAACTTAAGAACAGAGCACCCTGCCCCCTGAAGGTTGAGATAAGGAGGCCAAGGCAGGTGGCAAGCCGAATAAAGAATTAAATGCACAAATAGAAGGAAAACCAAGCAGATTCAGGGTGTGCTAGCATGTGACCAGCCAAGCGAGAAGAGGCACCTACGCCTGGCTGTCTCCCAAACAGAAGATACCATAACTTTTCCTGGCAAGAAGCTACAGTTTCGAGGCCGACCACAGCCAACTAATTGACACATAGCACTAAAGTGCTGATTGATGAAGGAAGGCTAGGTGAATCTTGGGGCATCCCGCACCTGGTTGACCATTCTGCGTGCTGCTAATTAAAGTGGAGATTTATGCATGGGGTTGAAGCCAACCCAATCATAGCGGACCAAATAATCTAGGGTCCTATAGATAGTATAACCAATGGGACGTCGTACTTTTAGTGACGTCCACCGCAGTCATTTATGAAGGAAGGGCATAGACGCCCACCAATTGATGTTTATCCAATCCCCACACTCCGGTACCATATACAGATATAGCACCTATATTCAAGTTAACTTTTGCAACCAATAGAATTGCATGACAAGCTTTTGAGTGTTACACGTCAATGATGATGAATTTTGGGTAGAACTGTTACTGTTTGCATGAAGTTTTTGGGAGTTGAAGCGAGATGGGCTATCGCATCACTGTTGATTTCCATGTTTCCCTGTTTTTTGTACTTGTCATTAAACTGACTCCCCTTTGTCAAACCATTGAGTTGTCCTTATTGATTGGTGTTGGAGTAAGAAATCCTACACCCCCATCCACCTCAAGGTGCAGCTATCTCGTCTTAAAAAGTACTGCAGAGCGAGCTCTGACTCTATGGGCCGGTCAGGGGTATCTCGCTCTCCCAGTACACTTGGTAGTAGAGGATGGTTGGTGACCATCGATTATTGATTATTGATTAAAATAAGACACCTATTGACGGTCGACATAAAGTAACTCTAGGTCTTTGGCAATATCACAAGTCCTTTGCCATTCGGCTGAGTAGACCGTGAAGCTTCCCGTAGACAATGGTAGCTTAAGTAAGAGACTGCAGTTGGGGCCTGCAGGGACCCGTTTTCCCAACACATCCCCTCCCATTCCTATGGGCAGCTGATCGGGTGAAAATCTGAAGGAGGCGGTAACGAAGGTGGTGATCCCGAGGGTCCAGAGACAAACAATGAGAACGGTGAGTGAAGAAAAAATTGAGTGCTTTGGCAAACAGTGTACGCCTTAAGAACAAGTAAAGGGAAAAGGTAACAGAGGGAGGAGGAAAAACAAAATAGTCAGAAGTAGAGAAGACTATATATATATATATATATAATTTATTTATTTATTTATTTTAATTCTTGTAATGCGCCAACATGCCCGTAGGCCTCAGGGCGCACATAAAACTGGACGAACATACAGACACAAATGGCAAAGAAAGAAGAAGGGTCAAAGAGTTATTCCAGATTGAAGAAGTGGGTTTTTACAGCATGTTTGAATACAGTGTAGTCCTGAATCTGCTGCATCTGGGCTGGAAGTTTGTTCCATAGAAGGGGACCTTGAGCATCAAGAGTGGTACCTCCAAATTTGGCTGTCCCGTATTTTGGGTGCTTGAGAATAGTGGCAGAGGATGAACGAAGGTTCCTCGTGTTGGGTTTAATGCTAACACGGGCTGACAAGTAAGTAGGGCTACAGAGGCTGAGGCATTTGTGGGTCGTGGTCAGTATCTTGTGCGTTATCCGATGTTTAACGGGAAGCCAGTGAAGTTTTTTCCTGAAAGTGGAGATGTGTGTACGACGGGACTGATTGAAAATATTACGCACAGCATTATTCTGAGCCACTTGTAATGATTGGATGTTGGAGGCTGTGGTGCCCGCTAGAAGGCTGTTGCAATAATCCAATCTTGAATTGATCAATGCAGTGGACAGAAGAGCACAGTTTTCTTCCAAAATGAATGGTCGAATATAGCCTATTCTTTTATTTATGAGACCGCAGCTAGATTTAATGCTGGAGACATGGGACTTCATAGAGAGTTCTTCGTCAAGAACGATGCCCAGGGTCTTGACTTTCTTCTGGACAAGAATGGTATTGTTGGCAATATGGAAACTAGCATATTTGGAGTCGAGTTTCGCCCGAGTGTTTTTAGATGCCACGATGAGGAGGTCAGTTTTTTTGTCGTTCAGGGCAAGAGAATTGCCGGCCATCCAGTCTTGTATGGCTTTGTATATTTTATTGATGGTTACTGTATCGCTGCTATAGGAGCCACTCCGCTGTATGACCACCTGAGTATCATCAGCGTAGTTCGTGTATTGCACTCCTAATTTGTTTAAGAGGTCAAGAAGGGGGCGGATATAGAGATTGAAAAGCAGAGGCGATAGACAGGAGCCCTGAGGATCTCCGCATGTCTGAGATATAGGAGAAGATTGATTATCGCCAACACAGACCCTCACCATTCTGGGACCCAGAAAGGAAGCAATCCATCTGGATGCAATTACAGAGCAGTTGGCGACCTCTCCGAGCCTTGACACCAGTAAGCTGTGATCAACTAGGTCGAAGGCTGCGGAGAGGTCTAATAACACGAGCAGAGCAGCTTGATTATTATCAGCTATGCTAGCTAAGGTGGATTTAAGATCTAACATTGCTGTCTTGGTCCCGTGACGAGCCCTGTAGCCCGATTGACGGGTACCCAAGATGTTATATTTTTCGACATGGGCTTGTAACTGTAGGTAGGCAAGTTTGTCAATTATCTTGAGAACATATGGTACGTTGGTAATGGGCCTGTAATTGTCGTCGTTCGCTGGGTCCAGATTTTCCTTTTTCAATAAGGGAGTAATCCACGCTGATTTTAACAGTTCCGGTACCAGGCCCTCATCAAAAGAGAGATTGACCAGTTTGGTAATCCATGGGACCAGAGTTTCTAAGGACTCCTTAAGAGTACTTGTGGGGCAGTCGTCAGCAGGAAAGGACGTGTCTTTAAGGTCCTTTATGATTTTGAGTACTTCATCTTCATAATGACTCGAGAACAATTGAATAAATAGAAGTTACTGGGGTGGACACCCGAGAAGAGAGAGGTTACCAGGGTGGACACCTAAGAAGTGAGAGGATTCGCCTTATTCCTGCGCTTTAATATAGCGGCCAGAAGAAATGTGTACCCAGAATCCCACATAATGGGGAACAATTAGGCTACCACCACGTTTAAAGACGTCATGAAAGGGGTTTGTTTAGACTCCATGAAGGGGTTATGATTAGAGGCAGAGATATCTGTGTCCAGCTGGTGTCCGTCTAGTCTGTTAAGTGTCTGTCTTACATGTTTTGCTGTGACGTCATATGTGAAATTTTTGTTAAGGGAACTGATTTAAAAAATGTGCGCGATTCGATAGCTGAGACAGAATCGCACATGAATGGATGTTTTTTAAGCAAATTGGTAATATAAAAAAATTTAGTGGAAAATTTGGATTGGGGCTTGCGGCGTTTGATGCTCGCTCATATTATTGGAAGTGTTGAAGTTGCATGAAAGCATTAACAAGTGTCATATAAGAGGAAAGAGAACAGATTTAAGCATGGAAGACATAACCCCATTAGCACACGTATGCAAGCAGTTGCCAAAACATGCACCCAAGCTAAAGAAGTATAGAACGAGTGGGTTAAAGGTACTGCCCACAAGATGTTTATGCCATGGCCACAAATTGGGTCTTTATCTAGAGCCGTCTTACAACATATGACGACATATTTGCATGCCACATATACAGGCAAGAAGCTAGAAAAACGCTTTGCTGTTCTAGAACTCTGGAAGATGTATGAACAAACAAAGGAGGAAGAGCCGCCAACAGATTGGATACTAAATGTATGCACAGAGGCGGGTGAGACGCCTACCGCGCCACCTGCCCTGCCCGAAACGAAAACTGAAGAAAGTAAGGACGAGGGATTATACCCATTAAGGGAGCTTAAAGCAGCCACGGGGTACATTAACCACACATATGAGTCACCTACATATAGTAGTGACAAGAATCAAGGGAGAGATAAGGACAAGAATATTACCTCCGCAGTCCAAAGGGATAAGGGGAGATGCAATGACGAAAGAAAGGATCAGGCACAGACAAGTGCCTCTCTCGACGAGAGAGAGAGAAAGAAATGGAAAGGAAGTGAAGACAGAACTGATGAGATAGCATTCGCAAAGGACAAATGGATGGGAGGACAAATCTTATTGAAACTCGATGGGAAAGGCAGTGATGACATAAGACCAAAGGAGAGGTTAGATGAGTCACAGAGAAAGGAGAAAGGAGAAAGAGAAGGAGTTAAGAGACGAAAGGATAAGAAGGAAAGATAGACTAAAGCGAGAACAGTTATATCGCGAAGAGCAAGAAAAACAGCTCGATCGCAACCCGAGAGCAGCCTATGATCAAGACAGACAGAAAAAGCATAGGTTAGAAGAAGAGCAAAGAGTATGTGAAAAAAGGATAAGGAGATGAGGAAATTCGAAGGGCAGATGAACGTAGAAATGAAAAGAGAAGGGAAGAAGATAGGGTCAGAGAAGAGGCGAGGAAGCGCAAAGAATTTGATGACGATATCGAACATAAGCGGAGACAGAGGGCACGCAAACTCAAATATTTGGAGAGGGAAGTTAAAAAACCCAATCCAGTTGTAGATTGGGAAGACATTGAAGAATGCTTTCCTGCGTGCGATTCTGTACCAGGCATGTCTAGGGCGAATATTGAAGGTAACTTCAACACGAGAAGCATCGGGGAAGTGATCGACAGAGTATATGATGAAATGGGGCTAGAACAAATACCCCAAGGAGAGGGGGAGGATGAGCGCTTGGAAAGCACTGAACTGTATGACACTGAGGATGTCACCCGAAGTAGTGGGAGTAGGAAACTGTCCCTGGACAGATTAGAAATCAGTAGAAGCGATGAAGACACACAAAGTTGCGTGAATTGGCAACAAACAATGCCCGACTCCGAAGGGGAGGAGCACGAGGCAAACGAGGAAGGGAGACGGCGCGAAAGACGACTCCCTAGGGAAAAAGGGATATGATGGTCAGACACTAGCGAGTCCGCACTGAGGGCATCAGAGTAAGCCGCACAGTCTGGCCGACATGAAGGAGTACCTCATGGTCAGAGGGGGGTGTCGTCACCGCCCTATGTAGACAGACTAAGGACATTGCCAGGTAGACAGCGATGCAGGAATATTACCCCTCCGCTAGACAGGATAACTATGAGAGAAGAGAAAGAGGGCTGCGCATTCCAATTTCCGCTACTATAAAAAGGGGGAGCAAGACGACAATATATTCCACGGCCACACATGGATCGAGAAAATTTGAAAAACAAGCTTCCAATGCTGACATCGGGAGCCAGAAAGTGGATACACGAGTTAGAAAAAATGACAGGAGGAAACACGCTAGCTATAGGGGACATCAAAGGTCTCCTGATCACCATTCTTGGTGAGAGAGCAGACGATGTGTAGACACGGGCAGGGTACCCTGGCGTAACCACAATTAACACTGCGCATGACGGAGCGCCATTTAACAATTGCACAGCAGCAGTATGGAAAGCGCTATGAGTACTTAACCCAGATACTTCCGATATGGGAGCTATAATGACTCAAAAAATGAAGGAGTCGGAAGATCCGTTAATTTATATACAGAATTTCCAAGACGCGTGGGTGCTCAAAACGCATGAATCTTGGACGAAATCAATACCTGTGTTTTATCATATATTGTGCCTAGGGTTGCCAGAACCGGTGCAGAAACAACTCAAGAAATTGGTAGGAGTTGAGGGTAAGCCTTGGGCTGTAATACAGTTGACTATCGCACATTACTGTAGGCTGTTGCAAGAAAAGAATTGCAAAAAGGTGAGAAAGCGAAGCTGGTGCAAAACAAATTATCAAAGTATGCTCTTGAGGGAGCCATGCTAACTAACACAGCTGAACAGAGCATGCACCAGGTGGCTAATCCACAACAGAATAACCAGGGTAACGTGGGGTTTTACCCATGGGGAAGAGGATTTAGAGGAAGGGGATGGCAGAGCAATCAGGGAGGTTTCCAAAATAATCAAGGAGGCTTTCAAAATGTGCAAAATGGTAACCCAGACATGTCAAATGGACAAATCATCTGACCACCGCCAGTTTGTTGGCTGTGTGGAATGACAGGGCATTTGGCGCGCACGTGCAGAGGTCAAGGCATGATGCAGAATGGCCAAGGAATGGGAGCAGGCACGGCAAAACCACCTGCAGTTTTACAACAGGGCGTTGCACAGAATCACAGGGTGCAGCAACAAGTGCCAGGAGCGCAACAAGGGGCGCAACCACAAAAAATGGGGAATTTTCCACAAGGACAACCCCAACAGGCACCGTTGCAAGTGTCACACACGATGAGCACAGGGCAGGCCCAGAACCCTGGAAGGGGAAGCAACACTAGGAATGGGGAAAATCTGCAAGTGCACAGTGAGCCAAACTTATATATATAAACCAGAACAGCTCACTGGGAACCCTGATGTGCTCTATCCTATCAGTGACACCAGATACTCAGAGTTTTACAGGAGCTCACAGTTGAGTTCCCTTTACAGACGCACTCCCAGTCTCCATAGGAAAGTGTGAAATGAATGTACCTTTATTATATTCACGTCAGACCCTGCTAAACATTTTGGGTCGAGACTTAATGACAAAATTGAACATGACAATTTCGTTCACGGAGGAGGGCATAGTATGCTCCACTCCAGGAATGCACTATTCAAATGTATGCAAAATGATTAGAGCATACTCAGGACACATAGCCATGAGAGCCATACCATTGGAGCCAGAAATGTTCGCATATGACATGCTTGTGCTCATGGCAGGATTGCCAGGCCTTACAGACAGAACCATGAGAACCCCTGACAAGTTTTTATTTAGACCACAGATACCTATGCATGAGGAGGAGGGACACGTATTTCCCTTGATGATACACACAGCAGCAGTGCGAGGGAAAGTAGCATTGGTTGATGGGTATGATGATGAAGGCAGACAATGGAGCGCGATTATCGCCATCGAAGAAGGGTGTCGAGTGACGGAAGTCACTGATGACGGTCTGTTTGAAGAACAATCAGACACGGGAGAAACAATGGTGGAAGTAAGTCTCATCTTTTGGGTAAAGATGATAAAAAGAGAAGTGCCTCAGAGAATGATGTTGGCGCTAAAATGTCTAGAGTATTTTGATGATGATATAGCTAAAGTGCCTGTCTCAGTATGGAATACAGGACACTATGACGTAGGCCTCTTGAAGGGGGTGGGAGAAGTGAAAATTAAACTAAAACCAGGAGCAATTTTACAGAGAGTCCGACAATATCCCATGTCCAGAGAGGCAGATAAAACGATTTTTAAGACAATTTCTGTTCGATGGACCAGGGCATCTTAGTGACGTCAGAGTCACCATGTAATACGGCAGTTTATCCTGTCAAGAAATTAAAGGGGGGGTCTTGGCGTTTAATCCAGGATTTAAGGCCAATAAATGACATTGTTGAGGCCGAGTTCCCTCTAGTCCCTAACCTATCTACAATTCTATGTAATATACCCGTCGAGGCAAAATATTTCACGGTGATTGACTTGAAAAATGCCTTTTTCTCAATCCCGTTACACCGTGACTCACAAGATCTGGCGTCATTCAAGTTCAGACAAATGCGTCTGAAAAGCACGAGGCTGCCACAGGGGTACTGTGAGTCTCCGTCTATTTTCAACAGAGTCCTGCAGATGGACTTAAGCAATATTGCATCAGAAAGTATCGTCTTGCAGTATGTGGATGACATCCTAATCTGCAGCACCACAGAAGAACAATGCAGGCACGATTCTGTTCAGCTACTGACTATACTGGCTGAGAAGAGTTATAAGGTTGACAAGGAAAAGTTACAATGTTGTCAACAGGAAGTGCTGTACATATGCCAGCTAATCTCACATGAAGGCAAGAAGGTGACCCCAGAAAGGGCTGAAGCCATCATGAACACGGCTAAACCACACACGATAAAGCAAATGCAGAGCTTTCTAGGCCTGTGCAACTATGTTAGGGCATGGGTTTTTGATTACAGCTCTTATACTAAGCCTTTACTTCAGGCTCTAAAGAATGCCAAAGTGACAAAGGAAAAGATTGAATGGTCTGAGATAATGGAGAAAGGGTTTACTGAAATCAAGAAAGCTATTTGTACAGCTCCAGTTCTCGGAATTCCCAATTATGCAGAGGAATTTTACCTGTTTTCGCACACAGATGGCAGTGTTATGACGGCAGTGCTCGCTCAAAGAACCTCACTGGGGTACAAGCTCTTAACATATTACAGTGGGAACCTGGACCCAGTAATGAAAGGCCACTTCCCATGCGAACAGAGTTTAGCTGCTGCAGCATTCGCCATAGAGAAAGCGACAACCATTGTAATGGGTTGCTCAATGACATTGTACGTTGAGCAGTCATTATTTGCCATTTTAGAGAAACAAAAGGGCACATTGACATCTCAGGGAGCTTGCCTATGAAGTGATCATATCAAACCCATCGATTAAAATAGTCTGATGTAGGATAGTGAACCCAGCTATGTTTATAGCAGAGCCAGTCACTGAAGGAGAGCCGATACATGACTGCACGAATAATGAAGACTTCTTTGATGAAATCCCCATGGTAAAGGAAAATGCCTTGGCAGGAGGAGAGATCGTCTTTATTGACGGGTCTTCAAGGATCGACCAAAGTGATGGGCAAAGATACACAGGCATCGCTGTGATGAAACACATAGCAAATGGAGAATTTCGAGTACTGGTTAGTGTGCGAATACCATCTCATTACTCAGCACAGGCTGCAGAATTATTGGCGTTCATACTTGCCATTGAGAATCACGCAGACCAGGAATTAATGGTGTATAGTGACTCTGCCTATGTGACGTCAACAGTGCATGCAGGCTTAGCACGCTGGAAAAGGAGGTGCTACCTCTGAGCAGACGGCATGCCAGTGCAGCACGCAGCCTTATTGGACAGGTTGATGAAGGCACTACAGCTCCCAGTGGGCATAGCGGTCGTGAAATGCGCCGCCCACACGAAAGAGACAGATTTTGTCTCACGCGGAAATCACGCAGCAGACACGGAAGCCAAGTGTATGGCATCCAAAAGTGAGACAGTTATGGAAGTGGAAGTGGCATGCACCCATGAAAGGATGGTGGTTGCACAAACCACACCGAAAGCCTCCAACGATCTTGGGCAAACGCAACTAATGGAGCTCCAAGGGGAGGCACCACAAGAAGAGAAAAACTTGTGGAAACGTCCAGGGTGTTCTTTAAACCCCTCTGACAGCTTGTGGTGACAAGACAGCACTGGTAAACCAGTAATGCCTGTAGCCCTACTAAAAATAGCGCTGGAACAGTTGCATTACCCAACGCACATGACAAAGGAGAATCTAGCAGCAACGCTCGCGGTAGACTGGTTAACACCGAATTTAGCTGTGCATGTTGCATTCTTTATGGTGAACTGCATAATCTGTCAGCAATTCACCATTGGGCACACATTAAAAGTAATGAGAAGAGTCATCCCCAGGCCAAATGGCCCTTTTCAGCACTTGCATGTCGATTTCGTCGACATGATTCAAGTATTCAACGGGTACAGATATTTAATTGTCGTGGTGTGTCCATTCTCTAGATGGATAGAAGGAGGTCCATGTACACACCCAAACTCTACCTGTGAGGGCAAATATTTAGTAAGGGAAGTGTTCCCAGGTAGGGGGTGTGTGAAGTGATGAGATCAGATAATGGGGCTCATTTTGTAAATGCAGTCTTTGAGCAGATCAGCTTGCTGCTTAGTATAAAGCACAAGTTCTCATCGGCGTATCATCCAGAAGGTAATAGGATCTGTGAGAGGCTCAACGGCTTGTTAAAGGAAAGGATAGCCAAGTTGAAGCTCACTCTAAAGAGGCATGGTTGCACTGCCTTCCTCTGGCATAGTATGCTCTACGGAACCAACCTGGCTCCGACCATCATTTTACGCCACACGAGATAGCCACAGGAAGAAGAATGAGAACTCTCCTCACACCCCGAGATAGAGTTAGATGTGATGCCCAGTCGACAGGAGAGGTTCTAGGATCTGAAATGCAAAGTTATCTGAACTGCATGACATCTTGCCTTACTGTAATTTCAGACCAGCTGCAGCGACGATGAACAGGGTGCAGTGCAGCGCAGAACACAGAAGAAGACACTGCATCAGACTCAGTTAAAGGTCTACGTGTTCCACTCGTCTTCCCTGGAGGTTTAACGGACCATTCACAGTTGAAGACATGACTCCATCCGCAGTCAAGCTGCAAGGAAGAAGAGCTTGGATCTTTGTGGGTTTTATCAAGCCAAACATCGAAGGAACCTCCCTGCCTGCACCCCACGGCGAAGAGACTACAGACAACGGGGAAGAACCACAGGACGTGCAGACAAGATCCATGACGAGGAAAAAGGATGCATGACCAGCAAAGTAAAGTGACAAACTTTGATCAAGGATATTTACATTGGAAACAGATACAGCATCCGATTCATCCAAAGTCGAGACTTTGTTTGGAAACACTTATGGTGTCCCACAGTAGAGACATCACAAAGGACGTGGTCATATATTTCAACATAGTGTTAAGATCAGACCCGTCACTGGTAGGGAGACCCACCACTGTCACAGACTTTCTCCAAGATCCTGAAAATGAAAAAAATAATAAGACAACTGCTTACTGTCATTGCTGAACAATTTATAGTACTCCCTGAGTACAATGAGAAGGAAACAAATGTGTCCACCACAGGCGGAAATAGATGAACTCATCAATACACTTTTCTTTCGCATAATCGAAGACTGTCCATCTATTATATAACAACTGATACATTAACATTCATTCGAGATCCAGCAAACACTGAACATTTGAGCCATCTTTTAAATAAAGTAATTATTTTGGTTGCACTCCACGTGACCGGACAGTGCAGACATTGTTTACGTCAAGGAAAGAACGTATAATGCTGAATCTCAACAAAGAGAGGACAAATGTCCCTGTCACCAGAAGACATTAGATTGGCGCACAATGTCCTTTTTCGCCTAGTTATGACTTTCCGGAATTGGTGGGGAGGCCTATCGAGGTTGACATCCTCACCTTATCAGAGATCCAGCCAATATCGCACAGATGGAATGCTCCTGCATGGAATAATACTCCAAGTAGAACTTTCCAACCATCAGAGAGATTATCTGAGGAGATTCTGAAGAGACCTTCACTGAGGGACAGATCGAGGGATTAGAGTAAAGAACCTATTTGTTATATTTGTTGTCATTTTTTCCCATTTCTTTCATACTGACCAGTGTCCAACATGTCCTCAGGACTGAAGTAGATTCGAGGAGTGGACTGGGAACTTACGTACTTTGAACATGCACAGTAAAGGTGACTCCTCAAAATAGTATTTTGATCTATTTTTGCCATAGTTTAGCAAAGGAACTGTATCCTGTATAAAGAGACAATCGTCACTCGCAAGAGGGGGGACACTTGTGAAGCATCTGACGCTTTTTGACACAGAACTCGAAGAACGATAGTGAGAGGGGAAACAATAACATTGACCTTTGGCGAATGATCGAGATGGGGGCCCAGAACAGTAACCTGGTCCTCCCACAAGCAGAGAGGCACCCCTGCTTCTCTGGAAGAAAATGCTGTCGCCTTACATATCGAACTATAATGTCTTTATGCATTATATTCATCATTATGTTACTGTCATTAACAATCAGAAATGCATTCTTTATTTGTGCTCGAAGCGTTCCGATTTCAGTGCACCCACCTGATGATACATGCATGAAACCCACAAGAGCATCCAGACCTTATATAGACATTCCAGTCTCTAGGAGATCTGATGGTAGAGTAAATGAACTTGAAATGAACGTGATTAATAGTGATATACACACACTTATGGTAACGAATGAGCAGGAAAGCTGGAGAGAGGGTCAGCAGGAAATGAATGAAGGCAAAACACTGACAACTACATGCACATACACACTGAATGCACACAAACCAGGCCTAGCGTCAATGACCAAAGAACCTCAAACGAAAACAGCAGAGAAAATGAGACTGCCTACCGCAAAAACTTTCACAGGAAATAACGAGAAAAAAACGAGAAGAATTAAGAGAGAGGCCAACAGAAGCAATCGTGTGAGAAGCCCTAAAGAAAACAGAAGCGGCTACAGAAAAACTCTCTGCAAGGACACAAATGTTAGTAGACCTTCTATTTCCACTCATAGCCAGAGCGAGAAAACGACAAGCGGAACTGAAGAACAAAACTACGACAGAGGCTGTATTACCCAGCATATATATTCCAACACAAGGGAGAAGTACCAGGCCTACCATACAGCCATACACTGGACCAGTTGGTTAGCATGGGCACTTGCACGCAGCAGAGAAAAGATACATGAGGACCAGGAAAGAGCAACCAGACTCATGTCTACTGAAATGGCGCAGATGAAGAAGCCTGTACCATGGACCAGGATACCTGAGAACCCTCCAGCAAGGAAAAGCCATACAGAGGCATTTAGAGATGTAGTTATAGCGAACTACAGGAAAATATTAAGAATCAAGAGAAGTCTACATGAAGATAATAATGAACTAAACGATTACCTGGACAGCACAGCACATCTAGGGAACAACATTTGGTACCAGCACAACGAAGAAGTTGGAAGATGAAATTCAGAAGGAGAATGCTTTGTTTGTGCACTTCTACCACACAGCATGGGGAAATCCAAGATCTTCGTGGCAGTAGAAATTGATGTCCCGACAGCACACTGTCTGTCACACGTAGCAATGTGAAACACCAGAGGCCAGTTTATGGGAAGAGATGCCTCATTGATATGGGCAACTGAAACAGATTATCCAGATGAAGATGATTATGTTCAGGACATTAAGACAGGAAATAGAGCCCATACTAGGAATCACGTGATCAGGTACGAGAAAGCTGAAGTTAAAGGATCAGGAATAAGATGGGAAGTAAACCTGAGACTGAACGTCCAAGGAAAAACCCCAGAAGAAGCCCACATTTGTAAAAACAGAAGCCAAATGCAGATTTGGGGAACAGTACTTTCACCAAATGGATGGGAAGACGGAGTAGTGATCTGCCGAGCATGGATGGTCCTTGGAGCCTGCAAGGAAGCAATAGAAAACTCACAGAGACTGTGAAATCCACTATGGCCAAAACTTACAAAATTACTGACATGGGTCGAAGACAGAGGAGGACCCTTGCAGATAGTGCCACTAGAAAAGCCGAAATTGTGCTTCAGGAACAATGGCACATGGAAGATGGGAGAGAATCAGAACTGCGGACAAATTTTTGAAGCTCCAGGAAGGACTCATGGGACTGCTGTAATTATGGATCATTATTGGGCATGTGGATCCAAAGTATACATCAGACTGCCGAATAACTGGGGAGGCATATGTACAATAGTGAATGTCCACATTCCAGCAGTAGTGATCCCAAAAAATGACCTGAATATTGAGTTTCCTGAAAGCAGATGCTCACCTGAGGAAGAAGAGATCTGTGTAACTGACAACTCGAGTGAAGAGAGAAAATTATTTCTCTGCCAAATCAGAAGAAGCGTTTCATGCAATTCCGTATGAACACATGCTGTTCAGCTTCACCTCATCAGTGTTCGCGACAATCCTCATGCCAAGATTCCAAGTTGAAGCAAATACTAAATGGTTGCAGATAACCAGATGGGAGTAACTGCAAACCATCAACTTGACAATAAAAGGATACAACACAATCAAGGAAGAGTTAAGAGCCATCCGACTGATGACTCTCCAGAACAGATATGACATACGGCACTTGACATGATCACAGCTATGGATGGAGGAGTTTGTGCAAAAATTGGAGAATCATGTTGCACATTTATACCTTCTCACAACGAAGAAAATGGAAATTTAACAGAGGCCATAGGTATGCTGACAAACCTGCAGAATCAGATGATTAATGAAACCGACGAAGTTGATGATGACAGCTGGTTTGGATCACTGTTTTCATGGGTTCCACAATGGATGGCAGATACATTCAAGTTCTTGGGAGCCCTGCTAGTAATGATATTACTAGGACTTTGCGTTGTCAAGATAATAATCTCGCAATGCCAGAAAACTTCAAAGAAAGCCATAGGGATGAAGATCATGATTGAGGTCAAACCAGGATGGAAACCCAGAGATCTAACTGACGATGAAATAAGGGACTTTGTGAAGGCAAGCGAGCATGTGCCGGAAGGTACGAAGTTTCTTTACCCCAGGAAACGCAGAAATTATGAAGGAAAATTGATCTGTTGCAGCCCAAATGGACAATGTCAGCTAATGACATGGAACAAAGACAAACATGTAAAAACAGCAGGAAGCCTGAAAGGAGTGATAAAAGAGACATTCCTTCAAACCATCATGTACAAACCCAGAAGAGGAAGAAGAAATGGATACAGAAGAACCAAGTAAGATGAATCCAATAGAGGAAGCGGAAGTGGTCGATGAACCGACTAGAGGGGGGAGTGTAGAGGATGTCCCAAATATAGCCGGCACTCCAGCCGCCCATTTTGAAGTACCAGGAACGTTTATACCGAGATATGTGATGTATGATGAACAAATAAACGAGCATAAAGCCGCATTAGGGCTCTGCCCAGTGGCTATCAGAAGAACAATACCGAGTAAGTACCAATAACCAGACAACCATGGACAGTAAGGTATCCATTGAGAAAACCCTACCAGCAAATGACACGAAATGGAGATTGCTTAAACACTGTCCCAGAAGAAACTCAACAGGCCGTAATTGAAGACGAATGGTGACGTCACAAGGGCCCAGACAGACTCACAAATGAAAGAAACAACAATCAAAAGATGACACACAGAGACGAAACGTCATGAGTAAGGACATCATGAACTTAGAAGGAGAGACGATGTTGAAATATAAAGAAACTTAAACTGTTAAGCAGGATGAAGCTATTCAACCAGCTAATGCCTGTACATATGCTTGTAAATGCAATAAGCTAAGAAAACAGTGCGGCTTGCTATGCTTAGTAGAAGAATAGAGCGGCAAGTCCCACCTATATATCTACCTCGACAAGGCACACTATAGAAGTGCGAGTCCACTTTACACAAAAGCAGAATTAACCCAGGTTACTAGAGGTCAAACAGGGCAGGATTCGTACTCCAGCTAGAGGCGAAAATAGACGGCGGAATCGAAACTCAGCAAGAGCAGCTTGTGGCTGGGAAGTCAAGGTCAGACCAAGAGAGGGAGGTGGACAGTAGCTTCGGAGAATCGAAACTTAAGAACAGCGCAGCCTGCCCTGTGAAGGTCGAGATAAGGAGGCCGAGGCAGGTGGCAAGCCAAATAAAGAATTAAATGCACAAATAGAAGGAAAACCAAGCAGATTCATGGTGTGCTAGCACGTGACCAGCCAAGCGAGAAGAGGCACCTATGCCTGGCTCTCTCCCAAACAGAAGATACCATAACATTTCCTGACAAGAAGCTACAGTTTCGAGGCCGACCACAGCCAACTAATTGACACATAGCACTAAAGTACTGATTGTTGGAAGGGAGGCTGAATGAATCATGGGGCATCCTGCACCTGGTTGACCATTCTGCGTGCTGCTAATTAAAGTGGAGATTTATGCATGGGGTTGAAGCCAACCTAATCATAGTGGACCAAATAATCTAGGGTCCTATAGATAGTATAACCAATGGGACGTCCTACTTTTAGTGACGTCCACCGTAGTCATTTTTGAAGGAAGGGCTTAGACGCCCACCTAATGATGTTTATCCAATCCTCACACTCTGTTACCATATACAGATATAGCACCTATATTTAAGTTACCTTTTCCAACCAATAGAATTGCATGACAAGCTTTTAAGTGTTACATGTCAATGATGACGAATTTTGGGTATAACTGTTACTATTTGCATGAAGTTGTTGGGAGTTGAAGCAAGACGGGCTATCGCATCACTGTTGATTTCCATGTTTCCCCGTTTTTTGTACTTGTCATATAAGGAGCTGCTTTGACAGCAGAAAAAAGAACCAGTTTGTGGTCCCTACACGGGGACCCAAACCAAAGAGTACTCTATGCACTCAGTCTCTTTCTTTTTCCCAGCCTAGGAAAAAGGACGAGAAGAAAGAGAAAGAAAACAGGTCACTGTAAGGTGACCATATTGTTGTGGGACAAGAATGGCAGCACGGGCCAAAGGGGGTAACCTCAGGACCCGATGCCCAAAAGTACAGCATATTATGGTTACTGTAATTATGATTGTTTGTTATGACCATAACTGCGCAATAAAATCCCATGGCCTTTTATTGCCAACACTTACCAAATGTCTCACATACTACCTGGGGGGGGGGGGAAGCATGGGGCGCGTTGTCACCCAGGTCATGTTACGACTCTGCCTGCATATGGGTCCACTGGTTATCGTGAAACATACCCAATCACTGCTATAATAGAGTTAGAATCTGGGCTATGAAATAGGGGGCTTCTAAAGAGCTACATAACATGTATGTCCAAGGCATGCAATAACAGAGAAGGCTGCAAGTCAGGTTTGCAGAGCACTGTCAGAGCCCTGAAGCAAAAGCATTTTCACAGTTACAAAAGTTGCAGTTGTGAGGACAGGAAATTGGACATCATCAGAACTACAGTATTAATGGTCCATTGATATGATATGATATGATATGATATGATATGATAGGATAATATGATATGGCATTTATAATATGCCTATACACAAGTGTTTCAAGGCGCTTCAAGGCACGACAAGGCAATGGAGGGGAACAGAGGGAAGACAGACAGCGATCTTACTAGGCCAGGTGACATTGAAGATTGCACAAGTGCTGGGGAGGGGAAGAAGGGCAAAGTGCAAGGGGAAGTGCAGTACATAGGATAGACAGTAATAAATAAACAAGAAATGAGAACAATAAATAAGAGGTGCGGCCAGCTAGTGGCAGGTGCAAAGTAAGTGCAGACATCAGGTGACGAGTGTTGGTAGGGGCTGTAGGGATACAGAAATGTATCATCATGCATGGCACTGCGCTGTTGCAGGTGCACTGGCAGACCTGTGAATGGGCTCGAATGCTAGAATAGGAGGCGGTGCTAATCAGCATTTAGCTTCAGACTTTTGTAGGAGCTAGTGCATGAAAAGAGGGGAATCCTGTGCGCCAGGAAGGATTATAGTGCATATACAGAGCTAAGTATGGGTTCCACGTCTGAAATCACTGCCTGCTGCCGTTAGGAGAGTAGTGTGTCAGAGTTGTGTGCACACCCCAGGTTAACAGAGGCACTGCAGGCCAGAGGCAAAGAGGCTTTTGTCACAGGCTTCTTGAGGTGAACTGGCAGAGCCATGTGTTATCCCCACTCCCTGAACAGCAGCTGGAATGCCAGGCAGTGCAGTGGGATAAGAGTGAGGTTGGACTGAGGTTTCCCTTTCTGCAATAATATAGTGGAGGTGCCACTGACTTCAAAACATGAACTCCCTGCACAAGTGTTAGTATTGGGGAAGGGGATGTTATGTTGCTTTGATAGCTGTTAAAAATCAGACAGGAGCTTTATGCTCTTGTTCTTGTGTGTTTCAATGCATGATATTAGTGTTTAATTTGTGGGGGTGATTGTCAGGGCTCAGCCGTGGCACTTATTGTCTCAGACTCATATTGATTATGAAGAGATGATAGCCAGAGACTCCATCAACCCCAATGAGCAGGTGGGAGCTGTAGTTTAACCCCAAATGTGTCAACACTGTTGGGAGTAACTGTGGGTGGTGGCAGCATTGGTGAGTAACTGCCTGCCTTCCGTGTCACAAGCGGGATAGAACATATTTGGGACCTGGCACTTATTTTCTTACAAATTAAGCACTGTGGGTAACTACGTGGCCACGTGATTGTAAAGTACCCAAGGACATTGACAGGCCTGATTACACAAAAATTCAGACTTGCGCAATTGACTTGTCCAGAGATAGAAGCACTGTAGAGCATTATTCCACATGGCCTTGCCAATCAATCGAAAGACAAAAAAAGAAAAGTGATTAGCAAATCCCCTGAGCGCTGGAAGGCAGGTCCAAAGCAAAACAAGCACTGGCAATACAAACAGTTTAGGCTTTTGTGCAGGCATGGAAAAGCATTTGCCAGGCACTGCTGTAGAGGTATTAACTGGCTATCAGGTGCAAAATGGTACGAGTACATTGGTATCTAATAGCACGCCTGTATAACCCCTAATTAACCCAATACTAAGCTGGTGACCACCGTGCGCCTTGTCTGCCGTGTGTGTGCTGTTTTTTTTCGTTCGTAAACAGAATGAAAAGCAAACTGGACAGAAGCAACTCTTGGTCAGAGGCCTCCCTTCTAGGGGGGGGCCGGAGCAGATTCTTGGGGGGGCCTGGCCCCCCTGCCCACTCTGTTGGAGCCGGGCCTGATGAAGATCCTGTTGCTTTAATTCAAGATATTCAAGAGAGATGCCATCTCGAGGTGAGGGAACCGTGGGACAAAACTATGGCATTATTTTACCACATTTATTTGCCAGGAACTGCCCGAGCCAGTGCAAAGGCAGATGAATAAACAGGTATGGATGGAAGAAAAGCCATGGCCAGAAATACTCATGCACCATTGCCGATTGTTACAAGAAAAGAATAAGAAGAAAACCGAGAGTAGAAAGTGTGAGAAAGCAAAGTTAGTTCCTAAACATTTTTTAAAATTATCCATAGAAGGAGCAGTATTGACGAGTAATGAGGGTATGGCGACACAAGAGATGCGACCAGTGCAGCAAAGAAATGTAGTATACCCTATGGATCAGAGTGGGTACAATATCTGGCAAAGAGGGAATGGACCCAAGGGAGGAGGACAGGGTGGATTTCAGAAACCTCAGGGAGGAGGGGAATTTAATGACAGACAGCTGCAACAATGTTGGAATTGCAGGAGGATGGGACATATAGCCAGAACATGTAGAAGTAGAAGGGGCATGCACCAAAATTGGCAAGCTCCACGAAAGGGGATGGGCTATTTTCCACACCACAGGAATGTTATACCCAAGATCACACGCAGAATCAGGCACGTGTGCTGCAACCAGAGCAAACACAGCAAGCTCCACTACAGATGTAATTGCCACAAGGGCAATCACAGCAAGTGCCTAGGCAAGCCCAGCAGATACAGACCCAGCAAGCAGAGACACAACGGCCTTGGTACCACAATGGAACACAAATGTAGGTATGCCGCAAACACCCACACCTAAACTAGGGAGTGTGACTGTGGTGAGAGGAAATCCTTTCACAGGTACATGGATGAATGTATATCTACAATAGGACAGCCCACAGAGTGATCTGATGTGTTCAGTACTATCAGTTACACCGGACCCCCAACAGGAACCACGGGTGAAGGTAACGATAGGAGGCAAGAGATTTTCGCTCCTTGTGGACAATGCAGCAACTTGTTCCTGTTTCCGGGAGGGAAATACCCAATGTCAGGCATTGCCATAAATGCGCTGGGATTCTCTGGGGTGTTCAGTTTAGTTCCTTTAATAGGCAAATTACCAATCTCTATAGGAAGACATGATGTGTTTATGCCCTTATTATATTCTCAGCAGACACCAGTTAACATACTAGGACGTGACTTGATGACAAAACATAATATGACAAGGGGCCTCATTACAAGTCACCCGGTCCGGAAACAATGGTGGTGGAAAATCTGCCGCCACTGTTGTTTCCGGACCGGCTGATTCAGAGTCCTGCAGGCAGGAGGTGTCACTCCCGCCAGTTCTGACCTGGCGGGAGTAACACCACCCGCCTGCAGGCGGACATGGAAACACCGGCTCTGTCATAGACGGAACCAGTGTTTCCATGGTCCCCATCCCCATGGAGTCCGCTGGGACTCCATGGGAATGGGGATTTACATAATTCAACCTCCGGAATTACCGGGTCACCGGGGTTGTAATGCCCCAGTGATTACGGCAATCACAGAGGCGGAATGGTATTACGTGTCTGGCAGCAGCTTGCCGGTTTTTCTGGCACGGCTACCGCCATATTCGTAATGAGGCCCAATATCTTTTACTGACAAAGGAATAGTGTGTTCACTCCAGGGATATATTATATGGATGTGAACACATTTATATTAGCCTTCACAGGCTAGAAAGCATTATGAGGAGTCCCTTGGGATCCAGAAGTATTTTTGTATGCAGTGACTTTTTATTATCATGGGTACCTAAGTTGGTAGGTAAGATATTGGGAATACCTGAACATTTTTTGTTTAGACCAGAAATACCCATGGATGATGAAGAAAGACAGGTTATCCCTTTAAAGTTACAAGCAGCAGGGGTCAGAGAGTAAAGAGTGTGTTCACGGAACAGATGATGTGGGTAGAGGATGGATAGCAGTGATACCCCTCGTTGAAGGATATAGATTGAGCAACTTAACAGACAAAGAGCGTTTTAGTATTGTTTATAAGTCTCACTTATTGGATTAAAGTGGAGAGTATGAAAATACCAAAGAGAATGGCAATGGTAAAAAAGAAACATTTGTATTTCCAAGAAGATTTGGAGAAAGTGACAAATATTTTATGGACTACCAGTCCATATGACGTAGGCCTATTGAAAGGACTAGGCGCACTTAAAATCAAGCTTAAACCAGGAGCAATTTTGCCACAAGCAAAACAATATCCCATGTCCCGAGAAGCGGATGAAGGTATATTTGAGACCATTTTGGCTTTAATGAAGCAAGCGATATTGGTGCCACCCGAGTCCCCATGCAACACGGCTGTGTACCCAGTGAAGAATACAACTGGGGGGGTCATGGAGTTTCATTCAGGATCTTCGCCCCCTAACAATATTGTTGAAATAGAATTTCCTTTAGTTACAAATCCTGCCACAATATTATGTAATATTCCATCTAAGGCGAAATATTTCACAGTTAAAGATTTTAAAAATGCATTCTACTCAATTCCCCTCCATGAGGACTCACAAGATTTTTCTTCCTTTTTGTAGAGAAATATTCATCTGAACCATACTCGTTTGCCCTGTGAGTCCCTATCGATCTTTAACAGGGTCCTTCAGATGGACCTTTGCAATGTACAGCTCGAGATTGCAATAATACAGTATGTAGATGACATATTGGTTGGCAGTGAGACAGCGGGAAGGTGCAGGCAAGACTCAGTGCCACTCATGACCATATCAGTAGATAGAGGATGCAAAGTGGACAAAGAAAAGTTACAATATTGTCAGAAAGAGGTCCTGTAAATGGGACAGCTAATTTCTCAAGAGGGGAGAAAAGTGACACCTTAAAGAGCAGAAGCAATTTTGAAGACTTCAGAATCTAAGACAGTGAGGGAAATACAATCGTTTTTAGGCCTATGTAACTATTGTAGGGCCTGGTTTTTCAATGATAACACCTATATTTGACCACTTTTAAAAGGACTTAAAGAAGCGCATGTAGACAAAAGTAAGATAACATGGACAGATGAAATGACTGAAGGATTTGAGGAATTAAAAAAGGCAATTAGTACAGCCCCTATGCTAGGAATTCTAGACTATCATGAAGAATTTTACTTATTTTCTCATTTAAATGGAGAAGTCATGACCGCAGTTCTCACACAAAAAAATTACATTAGGACATAGACATAAACCATTGGCTTATTACAGTGGGATTTTAGATCCAGTTATGAAAGGGCATTACCCTTGTGAACAAGCTTTAGCTGCTGCTGCATTTGCAATTGAAAAGGCTTCAAGTATTACAAAGGGGTGTTCAGTAACGTTATTCGTTGAGCACACAATGTTTGCCATTCTAGAAAAACCCAAGAGTACATTGACCACACAAAGAGCATCAGGATACGAGGCAATTATCTTGAACCCTGCAATCAAAATTGTTAGATGCAGAATAGTGAATCCAGCAACATTCATATTGGAACCAATAGGGGAGGATGATTATGTACATGATTGCACAACGTATACTGTATTTTATGATGACATTCCCCATGTTAGAGAAAATGCTCTTGGAGGGGTGGCGGGGAGTTCTTTTTATTGATGGTTCTTAGAAAAATGTATGAAACGACTGGTGAAAGGCATACTGGGTCAGCAGTAGTAAAGTTGAACCGAGAGAGTGAATTTGAAGTAGTCAGAAGCACGAGATTGCCTTTGCATTGCTCAGCACAGGCTGCAGAATTAGTGGCACTTATCGCTGCACTCCAAGTATACGAGGAAGTGACAGTGTACTCTGACTCCGCTTATGTGACGTTAACTGTGCATGAAGGTTTGTCATGCTGTAAAAGAAGGGGTTTCCTCCGTGCAGACAGCACTCCAGTGCAACATGCAGCCCTATTGGATACTTTTATTGAGGCATTGAGACTCCCATTGACTTTTTCAGTCATAACATGCACAGTGCATAATAAAAGAGCATACATAATTTCTCATGGAAATGAAGCCGCAGATGTAGAAGCCAAAAAAGCAGCATATTTCCCAAATATTTCTGATTTCGAATTAAGAAGAGTCAAGCAAATGACAGGACGATGCATGTTGATAAAGGAGGGCTTTAACATGGTGTCTATTGTTCAGTTAATTGAAATACAAGGTCGAGCCTCACAGGAGGAGCAAGATTTATGGAGAAAGTGGGGGTGTTCTTTATCCACCACTGAAGCAATTTGGAGGCAGGATAGCACTGGAAAGCCAGTTATGCCTCTAGCATTATTGAGGGTAGCACTGGAGCAGCTTCAATACCCTGCACATATGACTCCAGCCAGTCTTGCTGCTACAATTGCAGAAGTTTGGTTTTCACCAAAATTGTTAGAACACGTGGCACCATTTATTGTGAATTACATTGTGTGCCAGAAATGTAGTGCAGAGCACAGTTTGTGAACAGTGAGAGGAGCAGTTCCTAGACCCAAATGGCCCATTTCAGCATCTACATATAGATTATGTGGATATGTTGCAGACATGCAATAGGTGTAGGTACATGCTGGTAGTGGTATGTCCCTTTTCTAGATGGATCAAGGCAGGTCCATGCACACACCCAATGCCACATGCGCTGTCACGTTCTTTGTGCATGAGATGATCCCAAGATGGGGTTTGTGCGAAGTGCTGCAGTCTGACAATGGACCACTTTTTGTAAATGAATTATTTGAAAAAGTAACTCTTTTATTAGGTATACATCACAAGTTCTCCACTGCCTATCACCCGCAGGTCAATGGAATTTGTAAGAGATTGAATGTACTCCTTAAAGAGAGGATAGCAAAGATTAAGATAACTTTGAAGAAGGGGTGGTTACACTTTTTGCCCCGTGTGCTATATAAACTGCAAAATTAGCCAGGGTTAGATCACCCTGAAGAAGAAAGCTAGCTAACTGATCCAGACTGCTTATTGAAATAGCCAATCTTATAAGCAGGGGACCAGGTGCTGGTGCCCAAATATATTAATCTCTGGAATAAGCCCCACTTTGAGGGACCCTATGAGGTGGAACTAGTTACCCCCACAGCTGTCAAACTACAAGGAAGATGAGCCTGGCTGCATCTGCACGACATCAAACCATAAAAGGGAGAAACTTCGACACCTCTTGCATCTACTAACTTGTGAAGCAAGAAAGAAGTTCCACGCATGCAGACAAGATCAGCAACCAAGAGCAAAGAAAATAAGTTATGGAACAATAAAACACCCTTGAAATTAAGATAGGCATTTCTTAAATCGAATAACGAATGAATGGACTTGCAGCTGTCCTGTAACTTTTTTAGATAAATTAAAGGAGCAATGTGTTAATGCACCAAAGCCAAAGGACAAGAATACATTTCTTCTTCTATGCTATCCATCATAATAACATTACACACATTCTTGTATGCTGTGTATACCTACATATTACAGTCTTACCCAGCTCCGATAAGACAACATGTGGGTATTGTAACATAGTGTGGCAATCCTAAAAGCAATAACATTGTTTTCAGGATTATAGTGGCAATCATTTTGCAGTTCTTGATATAAAAGCATGAGTTACAGAAGATAACACAATTACAAATTGAATTCAATAAAATGGGAAGGTTCCAGAATATGAGAGACTCACTACCATCGCGAAAGTCGATAATCTTTTCGGGAATAGTAATTTTGTTTTATGATTTGTTTTTTTCTTCCTTATAATTATGGCATTCAGGCACATAATTATTAAAAATGCAGACACTGTGCGGGACAATGAAACATGAAACATCATTTATGGTCCCTAACAAAAGCATGAGCAGCATTTTCCTTAATTTTACTAAACAAATTGCTTGACGTAAAAGAGATATTGGAGAAGATTGTGAAGGCATACATATCTTGACAATTCAGCTCTCTTAAAGAATAACCTATGGTACCAGCACATGAAGGAAGTGGGAGAGGAAGTGGGAGAGAGAACATCAGATGAAAGCTGCTATGTGTGTTCTCTCATCCCCTGCGCCATGAACGCAGCCAGAACATTTATTCCAAAAGTGATGCCTGCACATGATGCGAACTGCCTCCGGCATCTGGCAACATGCACAACCAGAGAACAATTCAGAGGAAAATGGGCAACCCTATGATGGCCATCAAGGAGAACATTTCCATATGTAGATACTTATGTGAAAACACAATGGATGGAAAATGGGATGGGTTGGACAAGCAAAAAACATGTGTATCCATCCCAGATTGGCAAACGAATAAAGGTTGTCGAAATGAAGAGGATGGACTGTTCAGACATAGTGGAAAGATCAGGAGTATCAGGATGCTGGGAGAGACCAGGATGCTGGGACGAGTGGCTACCAACACAGGATGGGAAGAAGGAATGTTACCTTGCCCAGCACTCTTATTTTAGAAGTAAGCATAGTGCAATAGTGAATGGCGTGTTTAGAGCCATGGGCCAAGTGCTCTACTTACATGGGTTGACAATGAAGCAGGACCGTATCTATAATACCACTAACAAATGCAACAACATGCTTCAAAAATGAAGGTCTGGGTCCTGGTTGGAGAAAATAAAGGATGCAAACAGGTGATCAAAGTGCCAGGAATGAATGGAGGAACTGCTGTGCTGATGTATTGATATTGGGACTGGCATCTATATTTATGCCAGGACTTCAAACTGCAGTAAATGCAAAGTGGCTGCAGATTACCAGAGGGGAGCTGCTGCAAACGATCATAGCCATAAAAAAAGTATGTAATGCAATCAGAGAAGAACTGAGGGCCATTAGGCTTATAACCCTCCAGAACAGGTATGTTCTGGATTTAATTACAGCAATGGAAGGGTGCATGTGCGCCAAGATCGGGCTTTCTTGTTGTACATTCATACCTTGGAAAACTGACAAAAGCAATAACTATGCTGATGAAACTGCATACGAAGATGGAGTATGAAGCTGATGAGACAGCTGGAGATGACTGGTTTTCGACTCTGTTTTGGTGGATTCCAACCTGGCAAATGTCTTCAAATTACTTGGAGCAATACTTGTGTTGGTATTGCTAGGATTCTGTCTCATAAGGTTCCTTTTGGGACAATGCCAGAAAACTGCAAAGAAATCTATTGGGTGAAGATTATGATTGATGTGAATGGAGATCATACACCACAGACCGAATACACCACCCGTGAGAACATAGAGAAGAGTTTGCTGGCACACCCAGGGATGAAGTTCTACTACCCTAAGGATAACAAGAAATATATAGGATGTTGGGTACTCTGTTGACCAACTGGAGAATGCTGTCACATGATCTGGAGTGTGGATGAGCATATAAAGAATGCAGGTGACCTGAATAGGGTGACAAAAATATGGATTCCGAAGAAACCTAGATGTGTAGAGAGGATGAAGATTGAAGAAGAGGAGGTGGTTGAGGACTCGACCAGAGGGGGAAATGTAAAGGAGCAGATGGGCATGTTATCTCTAGCTCCCGTCCCCTCACCTCCGTCATACTGGACCAGTAGGAGAAAAACTCTATGTGAAACATCAGGTATCATCCTAATACTGCATAGAGTGTATGAGAGACGATATGCACTCAGACAACTGTATTGAATGTACCCTCACACTGAGAGGGTAGAAGGATGTCTGCACGCACAATTGGCCCTCATACAACTATAAGTGAAATCTGACAAGAGCAGAGTGACGTCATAGAGGAGAGATACTGAGACCCACTGAAACGATATGCAAATACTCACAGAGTAAATATGTAACTGAAATAATAAGAGAAACATGTAATTGAATATGAAGAAATCATATATGCAAATGAGATAAAGTAACATGCCGATTAATAAATGTATATACGCAGAAATGCAAGGTAGATGAGACATATAGAAGCTTACTGCAGAGGAACGCATAACATGGCTAGAGTGGCCATAATGGAAAGGTGGACGTCGGACTTGAATTAAAACCATTCAAGCTACCTCTGAGAAAGACCAAGGCTGCAGAGTCAGGAGACACAGGAAAAAAAGCTTTGTGTGAGGAATAAAGAGGAGTCTATTGGCTTGGGATCAAGGATGTTATTTCAAGGAATAATTGCAAGGCACAAAGGGAGTCAGAGGAATAAGCCATGTACGTAAGACATATTTCTCTTAGATTAAGCAAAGGAGAAAACATCTGCGAGGGCCAAGTATTAGACAATTAAAGATGCAGAAAACCTATGTAAGATGGAGTGAGCAAGTCTCCAGAAGCCAAGAAGTGTAATTACACCCTGCACAATTGAATTAAATAGCAGTAAAAAGAAGGTCGGATGGACACATTTGTGGTCTCTTCACACGTGATTCAGAAGTTGAAAATAAGGGCTTTTCATTAAACCCAAATGATGATAATAGAGTGCCTAAACTCCCTTGAATGTCCCAGAACAGAGAACAGGCTTCAAGGTCAACTACTAAGTAGAAGCCTTGGCTTGGAGCCTGACCGATGAGAGACGATGGACTAATTGGGAAAGTGGGGAGTAGTCTGACATTGCTTGCAGCACCTGAGTTTTGTTTTGCTTAGATGCTGCTAACGAGCCAAAAGTCCAAGCTTGGCAAAGCATGCCAACCAATCAGAGGGTCTATGTAGCAACATGCTATACAATGTTGCAGAGACCAACACACTGCCCTTTTTTCTGCTATAAACAGTATTATACATATTTAGAGGTAGTTTGAGGCCTGCCCACCAGATAAGGCTTTAGAAATAAATAAATACATAAATAAGGGGCAGCCAATGAAGTTATTAATGCTTATGTATACTATTGGTACATATGTTCCCATAGCCAATCCCTCCCTTCAATAAGTTTGTAGTTTTCCACATAGGATGAAGTTATAAATGATGCACATCGAGGTATAAAACCTTTGTATAATCACATTTGGTTCTGAGTGTGTGAATTACTGCCTGTTATTCGCCAGATTGCCCTACTTTATTTTATGTTGATAATAAAGTAGTACCTTGCTATATTCTTTGAGTCTGTCCAGTTATTTGGTTCCGAGTTCATTATTGGAAATTCCATCTAGCACATGGGATGCTTGAAGGTGCTCGAGTACACTAGCCTTGTGGTTCCTCCTTCAGCACCAAGGAGGATACCGTTCTCCAGCCAGCGTTCACTCATATTGTTGTGTCGGTTTAAATTTCCCAAATTCATGTAGGTTTCTGTAACAACTAGAGTGCGGCTTGCGCTCTGGGTTTCCATTGATCCGCACTTCTCAGTTCCTCCTCCTCCTTACAGTACTTTCACACTTAGGAAAATAACTTGGATGAGGTTTTTGGCGCAGTGTTCTTGGAAGTCGTGAAGGAAAGGCAGTCCTTGATGTCTTATGTGCAGCACCTGGGCAGATATTTTCAGTGTCTTTCTTTGGTAGGTGAGGGGAGGGATAACAATATGCATTAGGTAATGGGGAATGGCAAAAGTACCCTCAAACGAGAAAGGGGATACCATGCCTCATCCGATGATGCCATGACACCCACTCCTGGGTTGCCTTCACCTCCATTTGATCCTCCCTCATATAGCCGTACCCAGGGTCAGGATCAGGTAGTGGCTGCTGTCTCACCATCAAATTCATCACAGCATGTGCACAGGGATGCCCAGAAAAGGTAGGGTAGGGACATATAATGGGCAGTAGTATACATTAAACATCATGAAACTCACAACTGTGTGTTTGTGTATACACTGTTGGAAGGTTCAGCAATACCACAAGTGACAGAATAGCCTTTTCGGTTCACATTCGTTTTATTTATAAAGTTTAGTGAGGAAACACAGAAATCTGTCACTCCTCCCCAAGTGGTAGCCTTTCCCTTCAAGGCTAGGGAGGTGAGCCAGCTCCACAATACCATCCCTAGGGGTAGAGGCAAGCAGGGTCTCACATGCAGACACTCCCCCTTCAGGGACAAGGACTCCCGTTCTTGTGAAGAACTCCCTAGAAGCCATACCAATGGTACACTTTTATAACCGTTCAGTAAAGAGAAATATGAAGAACATTCTAATTATCCCTTTAAGAGAAAGACTACCTCATATGGAGACAAAGGGAAACCTGTTTTGAAGAATACAGAATCAACAAACAGAAAGAAAGGACTACAATGTTGCACCAGCGAAGGCCTATGGCAGCACAACAATGGAAACATGTGGAGACTTGGAGGGAGCTAAGATTTGAGTTTGCTCACAGGCGTGTGTTGCGGATGCATGGCGTCCTATTCCAGAGCGGAACCTTGAAGGAGATTCTGACGTGTGGCGTCAACACGAGAAGGGACGGAGAGAGACTAAGAGAAAAGCGAGGCATCCTAACCAGAGTCAAGAAATAGGTGGTGGCATGACCCAGAAGAAACAGAGGTGGATCTGTCGGTCCGTAAACAATGGCGAGACCACCGTGGAGCAGACACAGACAGTGCCGACAGATGAGAAGCTGGAGAAGCTGTGGCTGCAAGCACGAGCTTGCAGGAGGCCAACCTGACAAGGGAACAGGAACAACTCAACCAAGTGAGAACACTGGTGATGCTATCTACGTACACCACAGGTAACCGAGAAGGTGGGACTGGGACTCGTTATTGGAACGCGCCTACTCGTCCCAGTCGTAGGTTGTTGAGATTGAATGAAGATAAAGAGAATCATTACTGGAATGCTCCTGATGGTTCCAGTCCCAAATTGTTGAGATTGAATGAAGATAAAGAAAGACATTACTGGAACGCTCCTACTCATCTCAGTCTTCAGATATTGACATTAATTCCAGACAAGAGCCTGAGAAAGTTCAAAATAGGAAACTTTGTGAGAGGAGAACAACTGCAGACTGACTTGAGCCCAAGATTAAGCATCATGCTCAAAATATGTTAAGACTGTGATGTAAAGATTGAACACCCAGGAAGTCAAGGGAGAAGTGTTACATGTTGGATAACATTGCCCTATGAGGGGGAAAAGCATAAATGCAAACAAAAGAGAAGAAGAAGGTCATAAGGATCAGAAGAGTAAACCAAAGCAAGAGTGGATTATAAGTTTGAAGAATGCTATATCAGAACTGTGTGACTTAACAAGGGTAGTTGCCCAGAACTACTTAAGAATAACCTATTGAGGTGAATTGAGAAGAATACAAAGCTACAGGAGAAGGGAGTCATTCTCCTGATTTATATTGTAATAATAGCAGTAGGGTCAGAACAGATTATTTTGGATAGTGCATTGAACTTTCACAGACGACAGACGCACAGCATAGCTAGTGTGTTAGGTAGGGAAGTCCTAAAGTCAGTGCTTAATTTGTAAGGAAATAAATGCCAGGTCCCAAATATTTTCTAGCCCACTTGTGACACGTCAGGTGGGCAGTTCCCCACCATTGCTGCCACCACCCACAGTTACATCCCAAAGTGTTGGGACATTTGGGGTTAAACTACAGCTCCCACCTGCTCATTGGGGTTGATGGAGTCTCTGGCTATCATCTCTTCATAATCAATATGAGTCTGAGACAATAAGTGCCACAACTGAGCCCTGACAAACACCCCCACAAATTAAGCACTAATATCATGCACTGAGACACACAAAAACAAGAGCATAAACCTCCTGTCTGATTTTTAACAGCTATCAAAGCAATATAACACCTCTTTCCCCAATACTAACACTTGTGCAGGGAGTTCATGTTTTGAAGTCAGTGGCACCTCCACTATATTATTGCAGAAAGGGAAACCTCAGTCCAAACTCACTCCTATCCCACCGCCTGGTATTCCAGCTGCTGTTCAGGGAGTGGGGATAACACATGGCTCTGCCAGTTCACCTCAAGAAGCCTGTGACAAAAGCCTCTTTCCTTCTGGCCTGCAGTGCCTCTGTTAACTTGGGGTTTGCACAGAACTCTGACACACTACTCTCCTAACGGCAGCAGGCAGTGATTTCAGAAGTGGAACCCATACTTAGCTCTGTAAATGCACTATAATCCTTCCTGGCGCACAGGATTCTCCTCTTTTCAGGCACTAGCTCCTACAAAAGTCTGAAGCTAAATGCTGATTAGCACCGCCTCCTATTCTAGCATTCGGGCCCATTTACAGGTGTGCCAGTGCACCTGCAACAGCGCAGTGCCATGCATGATGATACATTTATGTATCCCTACAGCCCCCTACCAACACTTGTCACCTGATGTCTGAACTTACCTTGCACCTGCCACCAGCTGGCCGCACCTCTTATTTAATGTTCTTATTTTTTGTTTATTTATTACTGTCTATCCTATGTACTGCACTTCCCCTCGCACTTTCCCCTTCCCCCTCTCCCCTGCACTTGCATGATCTCAATGTCACCTGGCCTAATTAGATCTTTATCTGTTTTCCCTCTGTTCCCCTCCATTACCTCGTTACGCCTTGAAACACTTGTGTATAGGTGCGTTATAAAAGCCATATCATATTATCCTATCATCTCATATCATATATCATATCATATCATGGCACCATTAATACTGTAGTTCTGACGATGTCCAATTTCCTGTCCTCACAACTGCAACTTTTGTAAGTGTGAAAATGCTTTTGCTTCAGGGCTCTGACAGTGCTCCGCAAACCTGACTTGCAGCCTTCTCTGTTATTGCATGCCTTGGACGGTATTGTATGAAATTACCTAATACCAAACGTTTGACCCCCAAAAGTCTGACCCCCAATTTTCCGAATATATATATATATATATATATATATATATATATATATAAATATATATATAGGGGGCAGGGGTAAAGTGAATAAAAATGTATAGGGGTAAGGCGGGGGAGTTTGCGGGGGTCTCATATATATTTGCAGAAAAATTGAAATAAATAAATAAATAAATCAGACTTTGGAGGTCGGACTTTTGTATTTGGTAATGTCACGCTGATCCGCCTTGGACATACATGTTATGTAGCTCTTTTGAAGCCTCCTATTTCATAGCCCAGATTCTAACTCTATTGTAGTAGTGATTGGGCATGTTTCACGATAACCAGTGGACCAATATGCAGGCAGAGTGGTAACATGACCTGGGTGACAATGCGTCCCATGCTCCCCCCCCCAGGTAGTACGCAAGGCATTTGGTAACTGTTTGCAATTAAAGGCCGTGGGATTTTATTGCACAGTTATGGTTATAACAAGCATAATCATAATTACAGTAACCATAATATGCTGCACTTTTGGGCATCGGGTCCCGAGGTTACCCCCTCTGGCCCGTGCCGCCGTTCTTGTCCCACAACAATATGGTCACCGTACAGTGACCTGTTTTCTTTCTCTCTCTTCTCGTCCTTTTTCTTAGGGTGGGAGAGTTCTGGGAAGAAGAAGAAACTCTGAGTGCACAGAATACTCTGTGGTTTGGGTCGCCGTGCAGGGACCACAAACTGGTTCTGTTTTCTGCTGTGAAAGCAGCTCCTTATATAAGACCCAGAGGCTATCCCCTGGGTCCTTCTGTGTGGTGGGGGGCTGTGGTGCCAGCCCACTGGCCGGCTGATGCTGAAAACAAATTGCACCTTATGGTGCCTAAGACTTGCTCCCCTGCCTACTTCCTTTCTTTGGGGGCCCTGGTACTTTGCATCCCCTTGGGACGAGGGCAAGGTGTTGATTAACCCTTCCCTCTGTGTTTCCCAGTTTGGCGACTGCGCGTCGCCTTTGTAGTTTGGTGGGGGACAGGGGGAGCACTGGCCCATTTGTTGGGCTGCTGCTCCCCCTCTCCCCTGCCTGGCTGCCATGAGACACAGGTTACCAGGCCTCGCCTGGTGCCTGCCGCGTTGCCCATTCTGCATGCAGTCGTCCATTCCAGTACCAGAGCCCACTGCAACCGTTCGGACCATCTACCCAACCGTTTCATATAGCCCCCCAAGGCAATTCCATGACTAGTTTCACCATACATAAATGTTTCAATGACTTGATCCTTCATTATGCACTTCCTGAATCGTGAGGCGTCCTCTTCCCATGATGCTATTATCAAGTGCAATCGTGTATGCCGCAAGGCCCCTTGGTTCTAACGTGCACCACAGGACACACAATGGTTCTCCAAGGCTAACACAGCACAGCTTTGAACAAATCCGCGCTTGCAGCTCCCGCAACCCCATTCCAGACAAGCACGTTCAGACTTATGCACCTGACTCTCGTGTTTTTGGCAACCCATCTAACCTAAAATGCTCTGCCAGGGGACCTAAGTCATGACCTGCACAGCGCAACTCTGTCAGTGCACATACTGCTCCTGCTTAAGGGGCATATTTGTCATACTAAAATGCCATGCCCGTGGACCTCAATCCTCTAACGCTGACAGCGCACATACTCATCTTGGTTTAGGACTATTGTCAGTCATTTTGCGCTCAGCTTGAGCGACTAAGGGCCTCATCACGACTTGGGCGGTAACGCCGGCGCTATTAGCGCCGGAACTATCTGCCCTACCGCCGGATCACGAGTTCGGCGGTAATGTTAATCCCCATTCCCCATTGAGCCCTTTCGGGAATGCCCCATTCCCCATTGGGCTCAATGGGAAATTTCGCGCTAATACCGCCGGCGGAATGAGCGCGAATTTTGAAAATTGAAAATAAAAATTAAACAAATAAAAATAAGCTGGTGCGCATGGCGCAGCACCACGTGTGATGGTTATATTTCTCTCTCTCTTTTTTTTTAAACACAATGTGCGGGCAAAGTTAGTAGTCAAAGCGGGCAACCTGCAGTGGTCATTTAATTAAATATTAAATAGGAGCAACCTGGCCCCTCACAGCAGGCTATTAACTGACGCTGGTGCTGAGCATGTCATTGCTGCCTGGGCATGGCCTGCACACCATGTGCTTTTTATCTTTCCGGAGGGGGTGGTGGGAGGAGGAGGGTGTGTAGGGAGTCTCGTTGCGCTGACATGTGTTCCGGCGACACAGGCAGGCTGTCTTGAGGTACCAACGGACTACCTATGGGGCAGAGGCTGAAATGGGGACTTGCAGCAGGAAACGCAGACATTTTAAACACAAGAACAAGAAAGGAGTGGGAATCTTCTGAGACCAGTCCGCATTGCCACAGTACATAAAAGGCACACACAGTGTGTGCTGTGGACCCAGCGCGCGGAAGCAGTCCTCACACGCCACCCTTCTGGTATGCCCCAGTGTCCCTTTATAAAAGGCCATTTAGCAGCCATGCACACCACCATGTTTACGTTTAAAGTGAATTGAATGATGGCGGAATTTGCCTCTAATAAGTACCTGACATTGGGCCTCATCACGACCTCGGCGGTAACGCCGGCGGTATTAGCGCGGGGGCTATTAGCGCGACCGCCATAGCCCCAGGTGCTAATGGCTTGGGATCACGAGTTGGGCGGACTTGGAAGTCCCCATTCCCCATTGAGCCCATTCGGGAATGCCCCATTCCCCATTGGGCTCAATGGGGAAATTTCGCGCTCATACCGCCGGCGGATTTCCCGCCGGCGGTATGAGCGCAAATTCTCGGCGAATTTCACACCAGCTCAGAGCTGGGTTGAAATCCGCCGAGGCCCTGATTC